>NC_132848.1:68126897-68437397 GCF_048164855.1 Canis lupus baileyi | reverse complement strand
TGGTTATGCTTGGTTATGCTTTGAACTCAGGAGGGATTTACCTTGCTTAGGAAGGGTGGAGGGAGAGAGCTGCCCGCAGCCCGCGGTGTGCCCACCGGAGCCCTCGGCGGTGGACGCGGCGTCTTGCAGCCCCGGTGGCCTGAGCCCTGCCCGCCTCGTGCGAGCGCCGGTGCACGGACACTGTGTCCACACGCGCTGTATGTATGCAGCCTGCAGCTATAATCATGCGTGTGCCCGCGTGCACCAACACACATGCAGACACGCGTATACAGTGTGTGCGCCGCGCGGACAGCAGGGAAGGGGGAGGCGGCGGGCGGAGCAGCTGCCCGGGAGGGGGGCGCGGCTCAGCCATTCCCCCGGCGCAGGGGACGCCGCCTGGGAGGCCGCAGGGCGAGCCGAGCCCTTCTGCCCCTGCGCGGCCGTCGCACACCTGGAGGTGCACCCCGAGGCCCGATGAGGATGGGGCGCCCAGGTGCGGGGCGGGCGGCGCCCCTGCCTACACCGACGGTCGGTGCAGCTCGCAGGGGCCACGCCGAGGCCGCGGAGCTGGGGGGGCTCCCTGGGTCCCCGATGCGCAGGGGGCGGAGCTTCCCGGGTGGGGGGGCTCCCTGGGTCCCCAATGCGCAGGGGGCGGAGCTTCCCGGGTGAGGGGGCTCCCTGGGTCCCCCACGCGCAGGCCGCAGAGTAGGTGCCGTTGGGGGGGGGGGGGCGAGGCTGCCAGGACGCCCCTGCGGGGACCCGACGTCCGCTCGAGCACGCGGGGGCTCTGGCCCCGAGGGGTCGAGGGGTGATGTTTGGCCCGCGGCGGGGCCGGGCTGCGGGGCACTGGGCGTAGACGCGGCGCCGCAGGCAACCGGGGAAGGAAGCGGGGCACAACCGGGGAAAGAGGGGGAAATTGTGATTAAAGGGGGAAAATGAAGCCGTGCGCATCTGCAGTTTGAAGAAACTGGAACCTGGAGCCGGGAAGGGTTGCGTAGAGCTCCGGAGCGTGCAGGTGAAGAACGGCGCGGGTGTCCCGCCAATGCCCCGGGGTGTGGGCGCCAGCGGGGGGGGGGGGCGTGCGGGGCAGACCCGGGGCCCCCCTCCCGCAGGCCGCCAGCCCTTTCCTTGTCCCTGGAAGCTCGGGAGGCGAAGATCTCAGGTGAGCTGTGCCTGGTGGAGCTCCGGGTCCAGCCCTCCACGTGCTGCACACGGTGACGTCCGTGCGTCCTCCCGCGGCTGTCTGTCCTGCCTCCTAGGTCTAACCCCGTTCCCGAGGGCTCCTCCCCCTGACCGCAGCCCCAGCCACCTCCGACCCCCCCTCCCTGCCATCCCGTCGGGGGTTCGGTGCCAGCCCCGGACACGGCGCCCCGCCGACAGCGCCCTCCGGGGCAGCCCGCCTGGCGCACGGCTCCCCGAGCCCCCCGACCCCAGGCCGCACCCCTCCGCGATACCCGCAGGGCCCGCGGGGAGCCTCGGCCCCGGGTGAGCAGGGCTCCCGGGGGACGGAGCCGCGTCACCGCAGCGGCGCCCCCCCGAAAGCCGCCCCTTTGTTCCACGGCGACCGCGGTTCACGGAGCCCCGGGCTGCACCGCTGGGTTCTCAGGCCCCGTCGGTCCCAGAACCTGGGGTCCGAGGAACCGCGAGCGCACGTTGCCTCCGCTCAGCACCTGTCTCCTCGCGCCCGCCACGGCCCCAGGGCTCCGCGAGGTCCCCAGGGAAAGGAATGAACGGGCCGTTGCCCCCAAACCCCTGAAGAGCCGACGGGCCACGGGGTACGCGGCGGGAACTGAGGCGTGGCCCGGCCTCGCGGGGCCCCGTCGGGGAGCAGCGGCTGTGGTCCTGGGGATGCGACGCCCAGGGACACCGGCCACAACCAGAAGGAATCGCGGCTGGATCAAGTCCTCCACCTGCACCCCCCCCCCCCCCGCCCAGGCCCCGTGCGCACGGCAGGCGGCCCCCTCCCCCGGCATCCTGGGTGCTCTCCCCACCCTCCCCTGCCCTCCTGGGTGCCCTCCCTGGCCCTCCTGGGTACCCTCCTGGGTGCTCTCCCGGGCCTGCCCTCCTGGGCCTTCCTGGGTTCCCTCCCCGACCCTCCTGGGTGCTCTCCCCGCCCTCCCCAACCCTCCTGGGTGCCCTCCCTGGCCTGCCCTCCCTGACCCTCCTGGGTGCTCTCCCTGCCCTCCCTGGCCCTCCTGGGTGCCCTCCCTGGCCTGCCCTCCTGGGCCCTCCTGGGTTCCCTCCCCGAACCTCCTGGGTGCTCTCCCCGCCCTCCCTGACCCTCCTGGGTGCTCTCCCGGGCCTGCCCTCCCCGGCCCTCCTGGGCCCTCCTGGGTGCCCTCCTGGGTCCCTCCCCGGCCCGGCCCCCCCAGCCACCCCAGCCGTGAGCCCCGGGCTGCGCGCTCAGAAGGCGCACAGCGGCGCCCCTCGTCCCCGTGGCCCCCCAGGGGCGGGCCGGGAAGCTCCTGGCGCCTGGGCCCCCCGGCCGCGGGCTTCTCACGCGCGGGAAGTGCACTTGGCCGGGTCCCCCTCGGCTCTCCGGCAGCGCGGGCTCCCACGGGCGACTACAGTTCCTGGTGACAACGTTGGCACAGGCTGACTGAACTTGGCTTCATGTTTCCTGAGTTTTCCTGAGGAGAGGACGAGAGCTCTCTCCTCTCCTTGGTTTATTTACTGCCCCACGTTTGTTTTCTTCTTACTGCAGCCCTGGGGGTCAAGGCCCAGGCCTCCAGAGAAAGCTCTATTTTCATGATTTAATTTTATGGACAGAAAAGTTCCAGTGTCATCCTCTGTGAATGGTGAAGACATCCTGCCGCATCCCTGAAGATGGCTCGGAGCCCTGTGAGGCGCAGGGCATGGAAGGGGCTGTGTGGGGAGCCAGCGGCTGATGGCCTGGGAACCTACCGAACTGTTGGGCAGGGCCCTTAATGTTGAAACACATCCTGAGAGTATTCATTATTCTGATGTGGAAAAGGGGGACCCGAGCCACCGATGCCTAATTTCATCCACGGTGTGTGTCTCTGGACCAGCCTCATGTCATCCAAGATTCACTTTGTCCCTGCCCCAGGACAGCAGCCGCGGCACCAGGCAGGATGCCTGAGCTTGGAAAGCCACTCAAGGAGGTTGAAAGCCAGTGGCCACAGGGACTTAGGGGAGCTGGGGAATTTTATCCTATAAAGACCTTTTCTCTACGAGGCAAATTTCTCAGTGAAATGGGGTGGGGGTAGGAGTGCAGGGGGAGTGGATTTTGGAGCCAGAATGACCTGGGCTCACATGATTCATTAACTGTCTGAGTTTGGGTCTCTAAGTTTTTGCATCTGTACAAAATACATATTAATAATTTCCACTACTTTATCCAGCCACTTAAAGATTAAATGAAAGGACATTTGTACTGCGTCTGGCATGGAGCCTGGCTCCTAGTAGATGCACAACAAACGCCACGTTTCTCTCCTTAGACACACATCTACACACACCTGGAATAATACTTCAAGGGAGTTTTCTCAGCGGTTTGCTCACTTTTGTTCTGAAAAGTGAACACTGTTCACCAGGAACAGTGTTCCTAGCAGGCAGAAATAAGGAGTGTACAGAAGTGCGTTCTTTCCAAAATATGGATGAATGCATAATTTCTAAGCAAATAAACTGACATTGGGTGTCTTCATTGTGAGGTGCTAAAGACGTAGAAAGCTCGCTCATGCCCTCACTGACTATGGAGTGAAGCTGGGGAGACAAGTCATACACTGTCAACATTGAGAGATGAGGAATAAAGACATCTGAGTCCTAGCCCTATCAAGTTTAGTTATTAAAGCTCCCAAATTTGCCATCAGCCACCCTAAGGCAGCAGTTCCCACTCTCCTCTTGTGTGGGGCCATGTGTAGCCTCTTTCCCCAGGTGACTCCACTGCTGCTGGGAGCACCACCATTATAGCTCTTCCCCTAGACACCCTGCACCACCGCTGCCTCAGGCCTTGCTCAGGCTCCCCATCTGCTCTGTTTCGCTCTAGCCAGTCCCTGTGGAGGCTGCGGGTTCCTCCCTGCCCAGGCTCCAGCTGCTCCACTAAGAACTGTCATTTCTCCCCCGCTCAGAGAAGATTCTACATGTAGCACCTGTTTCAACCCTCTTAAGATAGTAATGTTAGTGATAACCAGTTTAGACTTTGGAGTCAGAATGAATGGCTTCAAATCCTACTTCCACCAACTTCTAACTATCATTTTGGGCAAGTTAATAATTAAGCCTCAATTTCCTGCCTAGAAACTTGGGACTGATAAATATGAGGACTAAATGAAATGGCATGCACATAGTACAGCACATGGTAAGCTACCAGAAAGTGTTTGCTCTTATCAGCTAACAATTGCAGTTTTGGAGCGTTAGGTATGTGCCTGATTTACATTTCCTTTGTTGCGTTTCCTCAGAGGCTGGGCCACAGGTCCTCTTTCACCTGGTCTTCCTACTCAAATTTGTGTCTCAGAATGGGACATAAAATCTTCAACTCAGCTCTGCATTTGGGAAAACTGTTCTTTCCTTCCAGGATCACTTCCTTTCTTACCAGGCTTTGCCACAGTTTTTAAATACCTGTTCTAGTTTGAGACTCATAATCCTAAATACTGAGGAAAGTACTCAAAGTACTCAGTATCATTTCTTCCAAACACAACCCCAGTCTTCCTATAAAAAGGCCTGTTTACTTAGCCTGGAGCTTCAGCCTGAGCGAGGGGCTGGCTACAGGCTTCCCACACATCTAGAGGCTAAGGAGGTGTTCCCAGGGAAGGTAAATAAGAAAACACTATCCTTGCACACCCCCTTGGCCTTGGTATGGCTCAGTAAGATTTCCCAGGAAGAAGCTTACACACTCATCTGGAGCCCTGATTTTTGTGACTGTTACTCATGGTTAAGTTACTTCCAGATCTGGTCTGGAGGCCAGCAGTGATTGTGACTGCAGTCTCAGTGGACTATAAATATTTGCAGAATTTAATAGCTGCTGAGAGTCTGGCTTCCAATCAGCTTGAAAGTAGGTGGTAAATTTGATTCTTCCCTTTGGGTCACTGACGGGTCTTGGCAAAAAAAACAGGGGCATATCAATAATCAGGTGGCTTAGACAATCACAAAGGTTTGAGAAATAATCAAGAGCTACAAGGCTGAACAAGAAGAATCATCATCTACTTATATAAGGCCATTCCTTCAAGACAGAGAGAGGTATAGTTGTTTCCCCTACTACATAGAAACAAACACAGTCAAGCAAAATTAAGAAATGGAGAAATACTTTCCAAACTAAGACAAAAACCTCAGAAAAAGACCTTAATGATATGGAGATAAGTTATCTGATAAAGTATTCAAAGTAATGGTAACAAAGATGCTCACTGGACTTGGGAGAATGGATAAGAACCTCAACAGACAGAAAATATAAGTAACAGAAGTCAGAGAGCTGAAGAATACAATAACTGAACTGAAAAACAGACTAGAGGATTTCAACAGCAGACTGGATGAAGCATAAGAATAGATTGGCAAGTTGGAAGATAAAGCAATGGAACTCACCCCAGCAGCAAAAAGGAAATAAAAATTTTTAAATGAGGATAAGTTAAGAGACCTCTGGGACAACATCAAGAAGAATATTCACATTATAGGAGCACCAGAAGAAGAGAGAAAAAAGAAGCAGACAACTTATTTAAAGAAATATATATATATATATATATATATATATATATATATATATATAATTATATATAAAATAAGTAATAGCTGAAAATTTCCCTAACCTAGGGAAGGAAACAGACATCCCAGTCCAGAAAGCTGAGAAAGTCCCAGCTAAGATGAATCCAAGGGGAATCACACCAGGAAATATTATCATTAAAATGTCTAAATCAAAGATAAAGAGAGAACCTCAAAAACAATAAGAGAAAAACAAATTGTTACATAGAAGGGAAATCCCATAAGGCTATCAGCAGATTTCTCATTAGAAAATTTTCAAGGCAGAAGAGAGTGGCATGACATATTCAAAGGCTGAAAAGGAAAAACTTCCAAAAAATATACTCTACTCAGCAAGATTATCATTCACATTTGAAGGAGAGATACTAAGTTTTTTCAGATAAGCAAAAGCTAAAAAAAGTTTATCACTATTAAACTGGCTTTACAAGAAATATTAAAGGGTCTTCCTTAAGCCAAAAAGAAATGGGACTAATTAACAAGAAAACATATAAAAGTAAAGATCTCACTAGAAGAGGTAAATACCTAGTAAAAGTAGTGGGTTAGTCAACTAAAGCTACTAAGGAAGTTAAAAGACAGAAGTAACAAAATTATCTGAAGCTATATTAGTTAAGGGACACATTGTTAAAGGACACGTAAAATAAAAAAATGTAAAAAGTGACAACAAAAACATAAAATGTGTGTCAGGGGGGAGTAAAAATGTAGAGTTTGGAATATGTTAGGTTTATTATCAACTTAAACTAGACTATTATATATGTGGGTTGAGATATGTGAACCTCATACTAACCACCAGGTAAAAACTTAAAAGTCAATACACAAAAGAAAATGAGAAAGGAATCTAAACATATCACTAAATAACTAAAGAAAATCATCCAACCGTAAGCAAAGAGAGAAAAAGAAGAAAGGAACAGAGAGGAACTACAAAAACAGCCAGAAAACAATGATCAAAATGGCAGTAAGTACATACCTGTCAATAATTACTTTAATTGTAAATGGACTAAATTCTCCAATCAAAAAATGTAGAGCAGCTGAATGGATGAAAAACAAGACACATCTATATACTGTCAACAAGACACTTACTTCAGAAATAAGGAAACCTTACTGGAAGTAAGGAATGAAAAAAGACATTCCGTGCAAGTGGAACTAAAAAGAAAGCTGGTATAGCCACACTCATATCAGATGAGATAGACTTTAAAATAAAGACTAATAAGAGACAAAGAGGGCAGTATATAATGGAGGGGTCAATCCAGCATGAAGATAACATTTCTAAATACATATGCACCCATTATAGGGGCATCAAAGTATATAAAGCAAATATTAACAGACCTAAAGGGAGAAATTGACAGCAATACAATAAGAGTAAGGGATTTTAACACTCTATTTACATTAATGAAAAGATCATCCAGACAGAAAATCAATGAGGAAACATTGGTCTTAAATGACATTTTGATAGACATACACAGAACATTCCACCCCAAAGCAAAAGAATATACATTTTTCTCAAGTGAACATAGAACATTTTCCAGACCAGATCATGTGTTAGGCCACAAAACAAGTCTCAATAAATTTAAAAAGACTGAAATCATATCAAGCATCTTTTCTGACCATAATGAAATAAAACTAGTCAGTTGCAAGAAGAAATATGGAAAACTACAAATACATGGAGATTAAACAACTTATTACTGAACGATTACTGGGTCATTGAAAAACTCAAAGGAGAAATAAATGATATCTAGAGACAAATGAAAACAGAAATATAACATATCAAAATCTACAGGATGCAATAAAAAGGAGTTCTAAAAGGGAAGTTCATAGCAATGCAGGCCTACCTCAAAAAATGAGAATTCTCAAATAAGCACTTTAACTTTATACCTAAAGGGCTTAGGAAAAAAGAAAAAAAGTCTAAAGTTAGTAGAATGAAGGAAATAACAAAGATCAGAGCAGAAATCAATGAAATAAACTAAAAATACAGTAAAAAAAAATCAATGAAACTAAGAGCTGTTCTTTGAAAAGATAAACAAATCTGACAAACCTTTAGTTAGACTTACCAAGAAAAAAAGACAGAGGGCTCAAATAACTAAAATCATAAATGTAAGAAGTTATAACTGATACTACAGAAATACAAAGAATCATAAAAGACTACTATGACTAATTATATAACAACAAATTGAACAACCTAGAAGAAATGGATAAATTCCTAGAAATGTATAATCTTCCAAATACTTAATATGAAGAAATAGAAAATCTGAATAGACTGATTACTAATAAGGAGACTGAATCAGTAATCCCAAACTTCCAAAAAAAGAAAAGCCCAGGACCAGGTGGCTTCACTGGTGAATGCTATCAAGCATTTAAAGATTTAATACCTATCCTTTTCAAACTTTTCCAAAAACCTGAAAAGAAGGGAAAGCTTCCAAACACATTTTATGAAGCCAGCATTACCCTATTGCTAAAACCCATGCAAAGACCTCACACACGAAAAAGGAAATTTATAGGCCAATATCCCCAATGAACATAGATGCAAAAATCCTCAATAAAATATTATGCAACTGAGTTCAACAATACATTAAAGGGATAATACACCATGATCAAGTGAGATTTATTCTTGGGATGCAATGGTGGTTCAACATCTGCAAATCAATCAATGTGATACACTACATTAACAAAACGAAAGGTAAAAATAATATCATCTCAACAGATGCAGAAAAAAGCATTTGATATTGACAAAATCTAATATCCATTTATGATAAAAACTCTCAACATAGTGGGTATGGAGAGAATGCATCTCAACATAATAAAAACTAGATATGACAAACTCATAGCTAATATATCAAACAGTGAAAAGCTGAAAGCTTTTTCACAAGTTAAGGAATGAAACAAGAATGCTCACTGTCATTACTTCTTAAAATACAGAGCTGAAAATCCTAGCCACAGCAATTAGGCAAGAAAAAGAACTAAAAGACATTAAATTGGAAAGAAAAAATAAAACTGTTACTATATGTAGATGACATGATACTATATACAGAAAATCCTGAAGACCACAAAAAAACTGTTAGAACTAATAAACAGATTCAGTAAATTTTCAGGATACAAAACTAATATGCAAAACTTATGCATTTCTGTAGACTAATAACCAACTATCAGAAAGAGAAATCAAGAAAATAATCTCATTTACAATCACATGAAAGAGTAAAATACCCAGAAGTAATTTCAATCAAGGACGTGAAAACTATAAAACCCTGACTGATGAAAGAAATTAAAGACACAAATAAATGGAAAGACATTTCATGCTCATAGATTTAAAAATATTGAAAAAATTAATATTATTAAAATACCCAAGAGTACCGGGGTGGCTCAGTAGGCTGAGCATCCGACTTTTGGTTTCAGCTCGGGTCATAATCTCAGGGAGGTGAGATTGAGCCTGTGTTGGGCTCCTTGCTTAGTGGGGAGTCTTCTTGAAATTCTTTCTCTCCCTCTCTCTTTGCCCCTTTCCCTGCTCATATGTTCTGTCTTTTTCTCTCTCTCAAATAAATAAATCAAAAATAAGTAAGTAAATAAATAAAATGATCATACTACCCAAATCTACAGATTCAATGTAATCTCTATCAAAATTCCAATGGTATTTTTCACAGAACTAGAACAAACGATTCAAACATTTATATGAAACCACAAAAGATTCTGAATGGCCAAAATAATCCTGAGAAAGAACAAAGTTGAAAGTATGCTTCTTGATTTCAAACAGTATTAGAAAGGTATAGTAACCAAAACAGCATGATATGGGCATAAAAACAGACATATATATAGATCAATGGAAAAGTTCATAGAGCCCAGAAAGAAACCCAAACAAATATAGTCAACTAATTTATACCAAAGGAAGCAAGAATATTAGATACATATTAGATACAGAAAGGACAGTCTCTGTAATAAATGGCATTGGGAGACTGGATAGTTACATGCTAAACAATGGAACTAGACACTAACTCACACCACATACAAAATTAACTCAAAATGGATTAAAGAATGCAATACTTGAAACCATAAAACCGCTTTAAAAACCTACAAAAACAAAAACAAAAGGCAAATATGCTCCTTGACATGAGTTTTAGCAATTTTTTCTTCGATCTGACTCCAACAAAAGGAAAACAAAGCAAAAATAAACAAATGCAATTACATCAAACTAAAAAGCTTCTGCAGCGTGAAGGAAGCTGTCAACAGAACAAAAAGGCAAACTACGAAATGCAAGAAGATATTTGTAAATCATGTATCTGAGAAGGGGTTAATGTCCAAAAATATATAAACAACTCATACAACAGAATAACAAAACAAACAAAGAAGCAATCCAATTTAAAAATGGGCAGAGTATCTAAATTGACATTTTTCCAAAGAGGACATACAGATGGCCAACAGGCACATGAAAAGATGTTCCACATCCCTAGTTGTCAGGGACATGTAAATCACAACCACAATGAGATATTATTTTTTACCTGTCAGAATGACTATAATCAAAAAGACAAAAATATCAAGTGCTGGCAAGGATATGGAGAAAAGGGAACCCCTGGCCACTGCTGATGGCTATGTAAACTGGGGTGGTCACTATGTGAGACAGTATAGAGGTTCCTCAAAGAGTTAAAGATTGAACTACCCAATGATTCAGCAATTCTACTTCTGGATATCTACCTGAGGAAAACAAAAAACACTAATTTGAAAAGATATATCCACCCCTATGTTTACTGCGGCATTATTTACAATAGCCAAGATATGGAAAAATCAGTGGATGAATGGAAAAGAAGATGTGGTGTATATACACGATGGGATATTATTCAGCCATAATAAAAGAAGGAAGTCTTGCCATTTGCAATAACATGGATGGACCTTCAGGGTATCATCCTGAATGACGTAAGTCAGAGAAAGACACCACAGAAGTTCTCTTACATGTAGAATCTAAAAACCAAAAGAAACAGAAAAAAAACCTAGACTCATAGATATACAGAAAGTGTATTGGAAGGGGAAGGGCTAGGAGGGGATGAAATGAGAGGGGGATTTAGAAGCACAAACTTACAGTAGAGCAAGCCATGGGGATGTAACGCATAGCATGGGGAATATAGGCGATAATATTGTATTAACTGTGCATGGCGACCGATGGCAACCAGACCGATTGTGGTGACTATTTCACAGTGCCTACGCATAGTGAATCATGCTGCACACATGAAACTCAGCTAGTATGGTATGACAATTACATCTCAATAACAATAATAAAAAAGAATGATGCAAATGATAAATGCCCTAGGGGTTCAGAGGAGGAGCTTTGACTCCATGTAAGGTGGGGTCATTTTATAACAATCTGGGGTTTGAGTTTCATCAGCCTGAGATAAGTCATTTGGGGCTGGGATTTCCAAACACAAAACGGTGGTATCTAGGAAGGGTCACTCTGACTAGAGAAGTGTTCAAACGTTGGCTGCAAGACAGTTTTTGACACTGAACTCCAAATGGGGAGGAACCAGGGGCAGGGATGAGAAGAGTTGGGTAATTTCATGGGAGAGCTAGAGATGTCAATTAGAGAAGACAAGAGAGTGCCCTGGACAAAGGGAACTAAAGTAGATGAGAAAGCAGAGGAGTGAGAGGACAGAAGGAAAGAGGAAAGAAACATAAAAAAAAAAAAATCAAAGCGGTTACTTAAGGAAGAAAGTTGAATATAAGACTGCAAAAGAAAATTCGCTCACGTCTCTGAGATTAAGCAGCTTCGATCAACTGCAAAGCACAATGAGCATCTCTGAAATCATCCTGTCTCAAGTGTGTGCCTCTTACAAGTAGATTTTAAACACTAAACAAGAGCACATAGGTGAGACATTGTGGGGCCTGGGAATGACATCACAGGCATCGCAGATCCTTGCTCTGGATACTCAGACTTTAATTTGATCAAAATGAAAGTTTGCTTGATTCTCCACTATGATCTCATCCTTGACTCACAATGGTGCTTTTTGAAACGACTTCTATAGGTCTCCTTCGGCCATGTTACAAGATAGGACTGATTTGCTTAAGGAAAGTGATTTAAAAATATATCATTGATCTTGAGAAATCTTTTAAAGTCTATGACATTTCTTGGCTCAGCAAGGTCAATTTTTGTTCCAAAGTTTCTAAAGAAAAACTCTTATCTCTAAAGGATTGATTGATTTATTTTTAAATAGCAATGTTATTCCTTCTCGTACCCCGTAAGTCATCTTTGTTTCAAACTTGGTTCTCTGAGGTCGCTGAACTCATTGGACCCATATGAAAGAGCATGAGTCTCTCTTCTATAATTCCTTTTCACGACTTTAAATCCACCAGGTGCTCCAATGGTTCTGATGATGAGGAAGGTGGAATTGCCCCAACGTGTAATTGAGCACTTGCTTGGGGCCCCGCAGAGTAACCTGTACCTTTGTACTTTCCCAGGCAAGAAAAAGTTATGGGGCTACCTTGAAACTCAGCCTACTATCTGACCTGTGGGATAATTTTTTTTGTATATATATTTTTTATTGGAGTTCAATTTGCCAACATATAGCATAACACCCAGTGCTCATCCCATCAAGTGCTCCCCTCGGTGCCCGTTGTCACCCAGTCACCCCATCTCCCCCCCCACCTCCCTTTCCACCACCCCTTGTTCGTTTCCCAGAGTTAGGAGTCTCTCATGTCCTGTCTCCCTCATTGATATTTCCCACTCATTTTCTCTCCTTTCCCCTTTATTCCCTTTCACTATTTTTTATATTCCCCAAATGAATGAGACCATATAAGGTTGACTGACTTCACTCAGCATAATACCCTCCAGTTCCATCCATGTGGAAGCAAATGGTGGGTATTTGTCGTTTCTAATGGCTGAGGAATATTCCATTGTATACACAGACCACAGCTTCTTTATCCATTCATCTTTCGATGGACAGTGAGGCTCCTTCCAGAGTTTGGCTATTGTGGACATTGCTGCTATGAACATCGGGGTGCAGGTGTCCCCGTGTTTCCCTGCATCTGTATCTTTGGGGTAAATCCCCAGCAGTGCGATTGCTGGGTCGTAGGGCAGGTCTATTTTTAACTCTTTGAGGAACCTCCACACAGTTTTCCAGAGTGGCTGCACCAGGTCACATTCCCACCAACAGTGCAGGAGGGTTCCCCTTCCTCCACATCCTCTCCAACATTTGCGGTTTCCCGTCTTGTTCATTTTCCCCATTCTCACTGGGGTGAGGTGGTATCTCGTTGTGGTTTTGATTCGTATTTCCCTGATGGCCAGCGATGCAGAGCGTTTTCTCATGTGCTTGTTGGCCACGTGTAGGTCTTCTTTGGTGAAATTTCTGTTCATGTCTTTTGCCCTTTTCATGATTGGATTGTTTCACCCTTTGCTGTTGAGTTTAATAAGTTCTTTATAGATCTTGGATACTAGCCCTTTATCTGATAGGTCATTTATGAATATCATCTCCCATTCTGTAGGCTTTTAGTTTTGTTGACTATTTCTTTTGCTGTGCAGAAGCTTTTTATCTTAAGTCCCAATTATTCATTTTTGCTTTTGTTTCCCTTGCCTTCACGGATATATCTTGCAAGAAGTTGCTGTGGCCAAGTTCAAAAAGGGTGTTGCCTGTGTTCTCCTCTAGGATTTTGATGTGTTCTTGTCTCACATTTAGATCTTTGTGTCTGGTGCAAGAGAATGCTCTAGTTTCATTCTTCTGCACATGGCTGTGCAATTTTCCCAGCACCATTTGTTGAAGAGACTGCCCTTTTTCCAGTGGATAGTCTTTCCTGCTATGGTCAATATTAGTTGACCATAGAGTTGAGGGCTCATTTCTGGATTCTCTATTCTGTTCCATTGATCTATGTGTCTGTTTTTGTGCCAGTGCCACACTGTCTTGATGACCACAGCTTTGTAGTACAACCTGAAATCCAGTATTGTCATGCCCCCAGCTCTAGTTTTCTTTTTCAATATTCCCCTGGCTATTCGGGGTCTTTTTTGATTTCACACAAATCTTAAGATGATTTGTTCCAAATCTCTGAAGAAAGTCCATGGTATTATGATAGGGATTGCATTAAATGTGTAAATTGCCCCGGGTAGCATTGACATTTTCACAATATTAATTCTTCCACCCCAAGATTGCTAGAACTCATACAGCAATTCGGCAGTGTGGCAGGATACAAAATCAATGCCCAGAAGTCAGTGGCATTTCTATACACTAACAATGGAACTGAAGAAAGAGAAATTAAGGAATCAATCCCATTTACAATTGCACCCAAAAGCATAAGATACCTAGGAATAAACCTAACCAAAGAGGGAAAGGATCTATACCCTAAAAACTACAGAACACTCCTGAAAGAAATTAAGACACAAAGAGATGGAAAAATATTCCATGCTCATGGATTGGAAGAATTAATACTGTGGGATGATTTTAAACCTAATGTATAAATATTGAATATAATCAACTAAGAAATCATTAAACTACTTGCTAAAGTGACAGAAGATTAGTAAATCAAGGACTTGCTAATGTTAAACAATGGATTTGATATTCAGAGCTGGATTTCCTCCAGTGTTCCTGGGCCTTTGCCTGTACAGCCCTCCAGGGTTCTTCCACATGACCCCTCATTCCTCTCTACCCACTGCCAGGATCCCACAAGGAAGGGACTCTTCTCAGACTCTTGTTCTGCACTAGTTGCATGAGAGGCCAAGGTTCCACCCTCTACCAGGATGATGTGGTTGTGATTTTGATTTACTTAACCCACATCCAGAGTTCCTCCTGTCTAGTAGAAGAGATAAACCAAGAGATTTTGGATATGTCATTGAACCCCATGGGGACTCAGCTGTTTTTGTTTTTTCTGTGAAATGGGAGGATTTGATGATATCATGTATGAAATGCTTTCCATGCTAGATATCAACAGGTCAGTGTCAGGCTTGCCTCTAAGTTGTGTGCAGCCTAACGCAAAAGTATGAATACAGACCCACATATCACATCTCTACGACTTAAAAAGTTATGAAAACTGTTAAGTAAAAAGTTCAATCTTGCGGCCTTCAAAAAGACCTGAAAGGCCTTGTTTAAATTTAGAAATTCTGGACTTCTTGGAGTTCTATGCTGGAGTGCAATCCCTTCTCACACCTCTCCCCTTTTCTTTCCATCCTGCCTGTGTCCAACCACAAAGAACCTTATGTGGGCATCTTACTTCACTGGTTCAAACTCTCTCAACATCCCCTCCAAAGAGCTGCTTGTTGGCTAATCCACTAACCCAGAAGGGTGCTAGGACCCACAAGTGGGAACTAATAAGGGTCGTTCTGTTTATTATGCTCATGGGGAACCATGGAGCTTTCTCTCTTCTCTGCTCTCCTCTTCTTTGACAGTGAGCTCAATTTTTAATGGTCAAAGCGCAAGAGCCATCGGTATAAGTTCTAAGAAGTCAACTTACTGAGAACATTACACTTACAGGATTCTTCTAGCATAAATGACCATGTACCAAAAATACTTCACGGCTAAAAAATGAATTTTGTATTTGTGATTTTATCTTTTTAGACTCGTGGAATTCCACAACCAAGTTCACATTCTCTGGCTCTTTCTTTTTTCCAGTTTTTGTTTCTATTTTAAACAAGCTGCAGTTGAGTAACACAATTGAGACCTGTTACAGTCTCAGTGCAAAACACTATCCACTGATGTGTGCGTAATAGTCCTATTGCTATCAGTTATTACGTTTAGTTAATAAAGTGCCCTGAGAATATATACAAGGTTTTTGAGATGCAATTTTAAATTTACCTGGAGACTGCTTATTCTCTTATCAAATATTTAAGGCTTCCTCTTCTTAGTGTGATGGTTTAAGATCCAAAAGGTACAGGAACACATTAATGTAGGAAAGTAATGATCTGATTCAATAGAACCCTTGACTACTACAGAGAGAAATAGCACCAGAATTAATGTGAATTGGAAGCCTGGTTTTCAACTGGAGGCTACAACTTAAAAAATAAAAGATTGTTTGGAATTTCTGCCTTTAGATAGTGTGCTTAGTAATATCAGTTTCTTGGCTGCTTTATGAGTATTTGGATGCTTACTATAAAAAGAAGACCTCACTTGAAATAGCACAAGCCATGATTCGAGCCGATCTCCTGTAGACCCTATGGGATCAGAGACCCAGCAAACATCTGTTTTACACTTGTTAATAAGGAAAAGGGTGAAAATTTGATCGATTCCTAGGAGACAATAAAACAGAGTTCAGGGGGCTCTGAGTTTGAGGTCCAAGGGAACAAAAGGATCCCCCAAATCATCTGCAATCCAAAGGCTGCAAGAAAAGGAAATGATTGTCCCATCTGTGCAAGAATTCAGGATCCTGGTCCAGGTCTGGTGAAATTCAGTGATTGATGCACACTGAGAGCAGAGATGTTTGTCCTTTACCAAAGTCCATGGCTGTTGGTTGCATCAGGGCCTGGAAAAGCTCCAGAGGCAGGATGGTCTCTGGCACTGATCCACCAGCTTACTCCCTCCTCCCCCACAAGCTGGGGCTTTTGGATTGAATGTCCAAGGAACCGTTGTCGTGTTGGCCTGAAGTTTTCAGTTCCACAAACCTGATCTCTCCCTAAGGCTTACCTTGATGTTGATTCCAAGTCTAGTGTATGGGGCTGACGATGATGTAAGAGACAAACGCTTGAAAACTGAACTTGGATCCTTTTCGGGCTGTGGTAGAGCTGAGGGCAAGGCTTTGCTTTAGAAGCCGAGGAGCTGAGTGGATGGTGAGGGGAGAAGACAAACTGAGTACATACCAGCTTCTCTAGGGTGTGTTCCTGCAAACTTAAATGCATGTGCTGCTGCAAGAGCAGCATTGGCGTCGTGTTCAAATCAGTTCCAAATGCAAAATGTGGTTTCCCCAAATGCAAAATGTGATATAATATCCTTAGGTGCTCTGGTGAACCTCTGAGGGACAGTGGTGACAAATAAGTTTGCAAACACTTATTATACGTGGAATACTGCAACACTGAGTTTCAAAGAATTAAAATTTAATGCGTGTAAATGATGGAAATAAAAGTACAGGTATCGCACTTAAAATACTAAACTGGTTTTTACACTATCCTTTTAAAATGCATGATTATTATAGTGATAATTACTAGAGATGACTTTTTAATGTACTTTATCACGTTCATGGAATCTTTGCCTTGACGCTACTCTAGCCCAGTGATGCCCAGACTTTGACCTTCATAAACTGATCATTTTAAATATGAATAATAACAAAATAAGTATGACAAATATAACAGTAAGAAATAGTAATATGGAACTGACATAAGATTTGGAACTTTAAAGCTTTTCATTTATTCTTTAATTGTATGAATAGTAGCTAAACATGTTCTTATTATTATTCTCTGGATGGTTTATTCATGTAGATGGCATTACATGGTACATTTATTCAGGTTCTTTCTTTTCTTAACGTTCGTGATTTTTCTATATCACTGCAGCTCTCTTTCATTCGTTTTAAACTGCTGTACCTAATTCTATAATGTGACTCTACTGGGTCTATGTAACATTCTCCACTTGCTTATTTGTGCTTCTTTTTGCCCATGTGTGGGCACAATAGAGAAATACTCTCACATAAGCATGGAGACAGGTATGCAGCTTGCCATTTTTTTTTCCGGGTAAGGGTTTTAATAAAAGGCAAATTTTCACTAATTCTCCTCGTTATTTTCTAAAACATAAAGGAGCTACCACATACTCTAAAAGAGAAAAAAAATTACAAGCGGAAAAAAAAAAAAAAAAAAAAGAGGATCTTCTCCAAGCCAGAATAAATGGACACCTTACCATGGTTTTATGGAAGATCACGATGAGCCCTAGTGCCACAGTCTGATTTGGAGAACTACCACTCGAGTCTAAACTCAAAAGCAAACAGGCTCTTCTTCCATCAAGTAGCTTCAGAAGAATACAACAAAGACAATAGCTGTGAATGCCTGGTCGTGGTGGCTCATCTCCCTACTTGTTGCCCCCATCCCCAGCTCACCTCCCTTAAGAGGCACCAAAGGGGTGTGGGGGTCACCGTGGGTCCGTCTGTATACACTGCCCAAGAGGGTTTACTTACACCAATGAGTTTTTGGCCCTCTCCTGCTCTCAGCACCTGCTGGTCCCTAGTGGGGCACTTGCCTAAATAGTGGCTGGTGTTCCTGGGAGTACAGCGGATGAACTGATGAGGAGGCATGTATTGTATTCGATGTGATATAATAACACACTATTCGATATATAATAACTTCTTCAATATATAGTAACTAAATATTAGTTTAATATCCATTACCAGAAAATGACCAAAGATACTTAATATCTCATGTAAGAGACATGGGTTGATTAAAAGAAGAAATATCAAAAGTGAATCTGTAGGCACTAACACAGAAAAATAACCAGAGTTAAAGTAAAGTAAGTACTCTGTAACGATCTGAGCAATTTAGTCGACATTTTGGATTCCCAGTCTTCTCATCTTTCAGGTGGGCTCAGTAACCCATCCCTCCCAGCAACATAACAAAGGTTATGTAAGGTGAACCTCAGCAAGTGCCCGGCACACACAGTGAGTGGGTACAGTGTAAGTCTGTCTCACTGCTTTTCCACTTTTTTCTCTTCCTCCTCCAGGAATCTCTTCTCCAGCTCCTAATCTAGAATTTCATCCTGACAAAGTCTGAATGTTTTGTTGATCAGAGTCAAACTAAGGTCTTACCTGTCAATAACGGTATTTGTAGTCAAGTATGCAAGCTCTGCAAACTCACAAGTCTTCCACATGCAAATGAGTGGACCTCTCGGGGTGGAATTTCAGGCCCGGAGATGAAATTCTTGAGGAGGGAGTGATTCCTGGAGATAGAAAAAGAACACCATGCAGATTATTTGTTAGGCCCGAACGGGGTGTGGAATACCTGTCTGTCGTGTTCCAGTGAAGAGCTGTCACTTCCTCTGGGCCAAGGCATTTACTTTCTGGCATACAAAGGCCAAGATAAAAATCTACTAAGATCGGAAAAGAAATGTAGTTTGTTGGAAAAAAAAAAAATGAAACCGGCTATAGCTACTCATCTAGGAATAACCTAGGGGAAGTGAAAGCTCCTGGTTCAGTTTTGAAACTGGGTTTTATTTTCCAGTGGACTGGAATGTACAGAGAAAGCCCAGCTTGCAGGAATCTCCCACCGGCCTCCCCGAGATCCTTTGTGAAAATGTAAGTTATATGTATTTTCACCCAGAGTGAGAGAGAGCGTCATATATTGTCTGGAAACAATTAGAGGTATTTTTCCATCTTGATCTGACAACCTCAGACACATAGGCGATTGTCGGCTGGGGTGGGGGGGTTGGGTGTTGGTGTTGGTGTTCGAAGTCTAAGTTCTAGTGTTAACTATTTAAACAGTTAAAGTATAAAAACGAATTAAGTTGAACATGCTTGGAGCCCCAAAGGGTGGACACTGATGGAACTGGGAGGCTCAGAGAGGTTTAAAAGTCACCAAGAAGAAAAGTCTCGAAGCTTGGAAAATATTCTGTGGCTGCTAATGATTTTCCAAGACCCTTCAGGAAAACCATGTGACAAGGAGAGACCATTCAGGGAAGTGCCTAACCTGCCACCAGAGGCTGTGTGGGGACCTGGGAGCCTGCCGGGAGCCTGGCATCACCTGCTTCAAGGTATGGCACCAGCGCGGTGGCCCCAGACGGCCTGCAGAACGAAAGGTCTTGCTGCCGAGATGTGCCAGTCTCCGGGAAAGTGCATTTGGATTATTAAAAAGAGAAATTCTACTGGTTCATTTTGAAAGAAGGCTGGCATGGAAGGAGAGGTCAGAGAGGGGTCAGGGCAGCCTGAGAAGGCACTTGGGGAAAGTGAGCCAGTGCGGACAAGAGATATGCAAAACCTGACGCAGACTCATGTGGCGAAACTTTTTCAAGTTTCGTGAAAAACCTTTTAAACTTTGCTTTAAAACCGAAGTTAGAGGCAAATGTTCCCACCTCTCTCTCTGTTTGTCAGTGAAGTCCAAATTGCCAAGTGCCATAAAGGACAGTTGTGTCAACAGCACCAGGCTTTGCATTTGCCAAATGGTAGTCAGCAAAACAGGCCTCACACTTGTGTAGGGACCTAACACTTGGCAGTGTGTTTTCACAGCTCTGGTTTAGTGGATCCTTATGGGAAACGTGCAGGAGAAGCGGGAAGGTGACACCATTTCAAAGATGGGAAAACAGGGGCTTGGGGAAGCGGAAGATCTCGTACAGCGTTGCAGAGCTAGTGGGAGGTGGAGTGAGGATTCACACCTGGTCCACCCACTCTACTCAGTCCCTGTCCCCACACCATGTGTGGCTGCTGGGCTGCTCTCCAGAAAAGAACGTGGGCTACTCAGTGAGCTCATGGGGTGGGGGTGGGGGGCGAGAGTGTGACTAACATCCTGTCATCAGGATACAGCTGTCCATTTCTTTTCCTGCCTTCCTTCCCCCTCCCCTACTTCCCAGGTATGTGTCTGCAGCCTCCAAGTGGAAACGAGCGAGAGGGACGTGCCTTCAGCCCAGAGCAGAAACAGAAGAAAAAAGCTATGGTGCAAGGTGTCGGGGTCCTAAGCCTCACCCTGGGTGATGCAGCATGGTTCAAAAGGGCTTCAGAAGAAACTTGCTAAAATATAAAATTTGACAGAAAATCCCTGCACACCATCAGCAGATGGGGTCAGGAATGAGAAGACTTGTCCTTTTTCCCCACAGAGCATCACTTAGGACCAGAAGAATCCCTGAGGATATACCCTCTTCTTTAAAAATACTAGCTTTTTTTTTTTTTTTGAGGATGGAATAATTTTTCCCTTATTCAACAAGAAGCAAAGTAGCATTAAAGACCAGAAATATTAGTAATATTGAAGAAAGCTGGCCTTTTCTCAGAAGATGGACTTACATTTAGCCACCGAATCTCAGTTTTTGATTGAAAGATGAGCTTACGAGTCAGTAAGATCTGTGCGTATGGTTCTTGGGTCAGGTTGGTAATAAAGCTCTGTCTTTCCCACCCGTGATCCCCAAGTCGGCCGCGGCATCGGCACAGAACCCCACGGAAAGGTAGGGAATCAGAGGCCCGGCAGGCTTCCAGTGAGAGAAGAGCAGGAGGGCCCGAGACCCTGTACCAAAGCTCAGGTCATTAGCAGGACCTCTGGGTGCCTGATTGTGCATCTCTTTATCCTCCTTTCCCACAAAACTCAAATTCATGTGTCTAACAAATTTCCTCATTTTGACAAGTTTAGAGGAGATAAGAAACTGGCCCATAGGAATAAAGTGGAAGCCTGACAACAAAAGTAGCATAAAATGCACAAGACACAGACATAGGAACTACAGATATTCATCGTTCTGGGGCCATCTGGCTAGGGGCAAAGGCAACCTACCTCCCCATACCACATTTGAACTTTCAGAGCAGGAGTCAAATAGGATGGGCACACACTACTTGAGAAAACAGGAAATGCATAGTGTTATTTTAAAAAAAACTATTTTTATCCAAATGATAATAAATCTGTCAGTCTCTATAGTTTTGTTTTGTTTTGTTTTGTTTTGTTTTTTTCCAATTGTGGTGAAAGACACGTAACAGAACATTTACCATCTCAACCATTTCCGAGTCTACAGCTCAGTGGTCTTAAGTATATTCACACTGATTGACATAGATTTCCAGAACTTTTTCATCCTGTAAAACTTAAATTCTATACCTATTAAACAACCCTCCCTGTCTCCAGCCCCGGCAACTGCCATTCTACCTTCAGCTTCTGTGAATTTGACTACTCGGGACACCACATATAAGTGGAATCCTACAGTATTTATGCTTCTATGACTAGCAGTTTCACTTCGCGGAATATCCTCAAAGTTCATCCATGTCGTAGCACATGACAGGATCTCCCCCTTTTTTAAGGCTCAGTAATATTCCGTCGAACACATACACCACATTTTGTTTGTTCATTCACCCACTGATGGGCACGTGGGTCGCTCCCGCCGCCTGGCGATCGTGAACAGTGCCACTACGAACATGGGTGTGCAAATGATCTCGAGACCCTGCCTTTATCGTTTTTTGGAGAGATAATTCCTCTGCTCTTCAGAAAATACGACCATCGAAAATAACTTGAAAATGAGCCCTTTTAAAATTTAAATTCTTTGCAGAGAGCTGAGTTTCCTTCACAGTAAATACTTTGGGGCAGTACCCTGATGGCGGGGTTAGTGATACGGTGGGACTGGCAACCGCTACCTCTGCCTCTGAACAGGCATCTTACCCTCAGCCACGGTTGACCTATTTTCTCCCCATTCAAAAGCTTCCGGTGTGAGCGCTTCATTCTTTCCTTTCCATGTGCCTCTGCTTCCACCCTATGACCTTCTTTTCCCTAAACAGATAAAAGTCTTGACCTGTCCGGGGCCCACCCCCATCTCTACCTGGAGGGGACCACCACCTGCCTCACCTCATTGGTTATCATTATTACGTCACCCAGATCAATCACTGGGCACTCGCACTGTTGTAACTGTCGCTTTGATCATTCGTTACACTTTGTTAGTCCTCATCAGATCCAGGCCCCGCTAATCGGAAACAGCGGCCTTCCCAAAGCAAGGCAACCTGGTGACCAGGGGCAATTACCACATTGTTTGGTTTCTAAATTAGTCCCTTCTTGGTGCTCTGATCACCATCAGGAGGCTGGTGATTCGGGAACCCAGGGGCTGCCTGCTGTCCTTACCTCCCGTGGCCAGCCCGGCTTCACACATATCCTGACGGCAGTTCCCGCCGAGGGTGACCCCAGTGGGGCCTGAGAAACACAGTCTCTGACCTAGACGCTTAGCCTCCTCATGACAGAAAGTCCTTCCTGGGACTTCTCATCCCCGGGCACTGACACACGAGACAATTCCCATCGAAGTGGACTCCTCTGTGAGAAGCTTTGGGTCTCGCCCTCGACACTGTCCCCACCACGGCAGAGTCCCAGGCTCAACAGCAGCCCGGTTCCTTCCGGCCCACACCTAGGAGGGGCCGGGAGTGGGAGCGAATGCACGGGGACAGCTGCCAGGCTTCCAGATAACCGAGCAGGCGGCCAGGCTTCTACTGTAGCTCAGATGCCAGGGGCCAGCCTTGGAGGAAGGTTTGAGGAGACCACGTGCAGGACCCTGAAGGGAAATTACACCATCTTCCAGCACATCATTTTCCTCAATGGCAGTGCTCCCCAAACTTCAGGAACTTAGGTAGTGCTTTCCTGATTTTTATCGTACACAATACTTTTTTTTTTATATTATTTTAACAGATCATTTACAAGAAAACATACTTTGCAGGGGAAGCAAGTATTTCTCGTGTTTCATTCAGCAATGTCTAAAAATATCATGTATTCCCACCTCAACCGGCACCCTGCCCCAGCGGTTAGCCCCGGGGCAGGGTGCAGGTGAATGCCCGTCACCCAGCTGTAGTTTCTGTCATGACTTGGGGTGGCACAGCTTGGTGGCCCCCAAATAGCATGATCTGGATCTGTCAGGTTACTATTGCTAATGAGCCATGGAGGCTTATTCCTGCTTATTCCTGGAGGCCCTGCCTTGGAGGAACCACTTTGATGGTTCAATGCCAGGCTGTGTAGAATAGGAGGAAGCTTTTGGGGCAGAGCACTTTCTTAGCTACCTTTGGAGCTTATCTTCTGGTGCTTGACGGATGCCTCCTGGAGCTGATGCTCATTCTCCCCATCCTCTCTCTACATCCGCCACCTACCCCCTCTGTGACCTGCATCAGCTCTCATACTTGTATTGGCCAACAGAGTGGCATTCCTCCGAAACAAAGCTTTTACTCCCAAAATGTCCACCTGGGGACCTTCAAACTGTATCCCAGCACATCTCAAGTTTGCTGGCTTCGATTTCATGTGGCTTTCCATGGCCAGAGTCAGAGCAGTCGTAAGCTACTCTTGACGAGCGCCTGGATGGAGGGATTTCAGTTTCTACGAGCAGATCTCATAGCAAGTCTACAAGAAGAAATGCGCGCAGCTCCCGCTCTCCCTCTTCCGTCTCCGAAGCTGCAGTTAGCAGGAGGCATGTAGCTCAAGCATGCCTTTTGATTTAAGGTAAAAAAGGAGAGATTTTGTTTTTCACTAAGGCAGAATAGATCTTAATGTAGTAATTGAATTTAGTTCTATTTAGTCTAGTTTGATGGAGTAGATCTAGAGTTGGGAGGGAAGAATTGACATTGTTTAATACTTAACAGATGGATAGAAAACAAAAAGTTTAGGAGATAAGAATGTCAGAAGGTTACCAGCTGCTGTGGGTATATGGTAAAATGAATTTATTTGAAAGCTTAGCTGATGTTTATTAACACATGCCTCTTTTTCCATTATATTTTAGATTCACAAATTATTCGGAGGAAGAGCTCTTATTTTCGGCTAAATCTTGATTAGGTTGCTGTGTTCTGGAAAGGTGTATTCGTGTTTCAGGTGAGGTGTACTTCACTACACAAGGAGATGTTTCTGCTCTTTGAGCGGTGGAATATTCGGAGAGCAATCTGGTAGCATGTTAACTCCATGAAGCAAGAGCCATTGCTTTCTATTCTCAAATGTGGGTGTCTGAAGATCACTAAACAATCACGGGAAGTTAAGTAAACCTCCCGACATATGCACTAATTTTCATGATGTGAAATTCCACTTTTAAGATAGTTCGTTAGGCAAGGGCTACCTCTGTATTCTGGCGAGGGTAGATTTGCCATTGAAAATGTAGGGAATTGATCCACTGGAAGCCTGCGAATAGCAGCCTCTTGGCACCAACTCCTCTTGTATTGTGTCTTGTATCTAATATGAAGCCAGTCAAATCGGCTGCAGGCATTGAGAGATGATGTGAGCCTGACAGGGGAGCTTAGCATTTGGAACCTTCAGAGAGTCTGTGGCAGTGACTTCCTCAGGGATGTTGGTCAACACTTAACCCATGGATTCAGTCTCCCCAGCTTCCTGGTGGAGATTCAGTTGCTTAACTATTTAGCAGGGGTTCTTTAAAAAGCAGCGAATTACTCATTGCCTGAAAAGCGGTTTGAAGACACACTAAGTACCATTGTGGTTAAATTGAGGAAGGCTACTTTCATGTACACCTTCTGTAAAAACCATTAGATAATTCTTTGGGTCAAAAGGACAATGCATTAGGATAAATAAGTACGAAATAAGAGAAGTCATCGAATAGAAAGTGGAACACTTGACAGGAACTCCACGTGTGGTAGGATGGATTGGTTCTAGGGTTACATGGGATTGCCAAAGGAAAATAGATTTGTGAGGAGGGCAGTAGGAGGGAGAAGGATGGGCAGGCTATTGATGAAAAACCTGGCTAAACAATTGAAGCTCCAGGAACTTAAATATAAAACCAAACATGATATTTCCTTAAAGCACCAGCTCTTTAGGCCTTGGAAGCAAGTCATATCCAATCAACACTTATTTGTTGGGCGTCTGCGATGCATTTATTACCGTGTTAGGATTTGTGAGAAAAACTAAAGGGTGAGAAATAAGGGGTCTCAGACTTTAAGAAATTTATAAACTCATTGGGAAGCCAAGGGTTACATACAGTAAGAAACTCTTAAGACAGCAATACAGTCAAGCAGTGTAATCAAGGACAAATGCTAAGTTTTATGGAGAAGGATGCATCAGTGAAGGCTGCAGTTCTTATTAATAGAAACCTTGGGGTAATTGCCAAAGACTTTACAGGAAGGTGGTGTTTGACCTAGCTAGGTCTTGAAGGGTTTTACTGTTCACCAATTTTAGATGGAAAATTCTTCCACTTTAAGCCATTTCTGTTTCAGACCAAGACGGTTATTTCTCATTCTTCCTTTACAGATTCTTCTACTAATTCCCTTTTAAATATTGGCATTCGTCAAGTTTTATACTTGAGCACATTCCTTTTCTACTCACTAAACCAAACACTATCAATACCGATGGGTTAAAAACTTAAATGAGAACAGAAAATAGGTAACAAAAGAGGAGTCCAGTAGATAGGATGCAATAAGAAGTTATGGGACTTGTGGTAAAGGAAGAGTTTTTGTCTGCCTAAAGGTATTCAGATTTAAGTTTGCACACACACATACACACACACACACACACAGAGTCTTGTTCAACAAATCACCTCTAGCAGCTGGGATCTGGGTTGCCAGTGGGTGATTTATGATCTAACTACTAAACTTTTCCAAAACACTGCTTTCTAAACCTGAGCTCTTCTCCCGAGTTTCATACTGATTCTTCTGAATATCTAACAGCCATCTGCACAGAAGTCCCCCCAGATATCTTAAATCAGGAGTTGGTAAACTATAGTCTGTGGGCAAATGCAACCCACTCCCTCCCCCCATTCTACTGAAACAGAACCACACACCTTTTCATATTGTCTATGGTCGTCTTTACCCCTCAGACATGGAGGTGAACACTTGTAACAGAGATTACATAGCCAATGAAGCCCAAAATATTCACTTTCTGATACTTTATATAAAAAGTTTGCCAAACCCTGCCTTAAAGCAACATGTTCCCAGATGGACTCATGCTCTTCTCCCCCATACCAACTGTCTATGTACTTTGGAGTCCCTCTGGTTCTTTCTTCTATCCTTCTTTCCTCATCTCAAGATCTGCCAAGACCTGACATTGCTCCTACCTCTCCTCATCCTTACATGAACATCACATTTACATGTTTATAAAAACAAATCTGGTTGGGGTGCCTGAGTAGCTTAGTTGGTTAAGTGTCTGACTCTTGATTTCAGCTCAAGTCATGATCTCAGGGTCAAGAGACCAAGCCCCACGTCAGGGTCTGTACCAAGTGTGGAGCCTACTTAAGATTCTCTCCCTCTCCCTCTGCCCCTCATCCTGGTTCTCTTTCTCTCTAAAAACAAAACAAAACAAAACCCATAGATCTGATCATGTCACTTCCTTAACTAGAATCCTTCAGGGATGCCCTGTTTCCTCCCAGATAAAGCACTTATTTCCAATGGTACAATCCCTTTTCTCATTTATATCCCTACCAACATGTTAGCTTCATCTCTTTCCATTCTCCCACTTGCCCTCTGAAGTCTATCTTACTAGTGTACTTATCATTGCCTTGGATGAATCATTCTCTCCCCCATGCCTCTGAGAGATGCACATAATGTTCTTTTATCTCTTGGTTTTCTATCTGAGGAACATAGTTATCAAAATTCAACTTTAGCATAATTTCCATCGTAGCACTGTCCCACCCCGATCTGTCTCCTCCCTCTGCCCTGTGCACTGGCCCTCTTCTTCTGATTCTGTAGTGTAAAGCACCTAACTCTGTTAGAATATGTCTCAAATTATGTTTAGTTCTAATTACATTCAGTTCTTTCTCTCTGCTTTAGGTGTGAACTCCCTGAGAGATCCTGTCATATATATATGTGTGTGTATGTGTGTTGTCATAATGCTCACCAAAGATTAGGTGCTCAATAAATGTTCAGTGAGTTTTTGAAGCTGATTATAAGTCAATAAGTCTTTAATAAACAAAGATTAATCTTTGATACATAAAATATTTGCTGAAGGACCAACAATCCTGGGCATAAGTTGTAAATACAAGTCTATGATCGATACATTAATTCAGTAGAAGAGAGACCCTTTAGAAATGCAAATTACACCATATTATTCTAACTCTTAATGCCTTCCATGGTTTCCTCTGCACTCAGAATTAAAACTCAAAAGCTTTGAGGTAACCAACATCAAGCTTGATTCAGCAGTCCAGCCTCTTGCCACCCCTTCCTAACTTATCACATTCTAGGCACACTGGCCTTTCTCTATTTCTCAAAAGCACCACTCTTTTCTGCGTTTGGGGTCATGGTACCTGCCTTCCATTTTCCATGAAGACTCTTCCACTCTTCCTCTGGCCAAATCCCATTCATCCTGTCACAGTCCAAAGGTCGTGTTCCTTGGAGGGGCTTCTCTGCCCTAGAATTCTCTGCTCAAAGTGCCTGGTCTTTTCCATTCAAGTGCTCACTACTATTTACAATAGCATGCTTGTTTGTTGGTTGGTGTGCTTAACATCTGTTACTTTTCCATGTTATGGGAAACTCGCTATGGGCAGAAGTTTTGCTCAGTATTGGCATTGCTAGCACATGCCAGGTGCTCCATGAGGATTTTCCAAATAAATAAGTGCAAAATGGAATATTTTGGATATTTTTCTGGATATTTTTGAATAGAGAGGGAGGTGGTTAGATTTGTTGACAATATGCAGGACAGACCAGAGTGAGCAAGGATTAACAGAAGAAGGAAGAAGCATTAGGAAGCCCTAGCCTCTAGGTGAGGCAAAAGTATTTCAGAACAACTGTGATGAAGTGGGGATGGGAAGGAAGAGGCAAAATTATCACTCTTTTCAAATTCTATTCTTTTCTACCAGGAAAACTCAAGAGAAAAACCTCTAAGGATGAATAAAAAAGTTAAACAAGTTGGTCGTTTTCAAAAATCTGTGTAATAATAGCATCATAGTTTTCCTACATGGTAACAACTAGTTTTAAAAAAAGATGAATGGATAAAGAAGATGTGGTTTATGTATACAATGGAATATTCCTCAGCCATTAGAAATGACAAATACCCACCATTTGCTTCAACGTGGAGGGTATTATGCTGAGTGAAGTAAGTCAATCGGAGAAGGACAAACCTTATAAGGTCTCATTCATTTGGGGAATATAAATAATAGTGAAAGGGAATAGAAGGGAAGGGAGAAGAAATGTGTGGGAAATATCAGAAAGGGAGACAGAACATAAAGACTCCTAACTCTGGGAAATGAACTAGGGGTGGTGGAAAGGGAGGAGGGCGGGGGGTGGGGGTGAATGGGTGACAGGCACTGAGGGGGACACTTGACGGGATGAGCACTGGGTGTTATTCTGTATGTTGGAAAATTGAACACCAATAAAAAATAAATTCATTATAAAAAATAAAATAAAATAAAAAAGATACAATGAAAAAATATTTCATTTGAACTGACAAAAAAATGTAAAGTTATGAATAAACTAAATAAGAAATACACGATAGACCTTTAAAAAAGCATAGGAAAGTTATGAAGAAGACTTCAGTAAATATCAATCTTACTCAAAGTGAATTATACTCTTATTAATCTATGTATAAACATAAAGCAATTCTTTTCAAAGTGCTCAGTGGATTTTTACAAATTTGGCAGAGATGATTTTGAAGTTCATGTGAATGAATACATTTTTTCAGAGATTTTTATTTGAGAGAGAGTATGCACATGCATGCACTCACACCAGCAGGAGGGGAGGTGGTGAGGGGCAGATGGGGGAGGGAGAAGGACAAGCAGATTCTGAGCTGAGCACGGAGCTGGACATGGGGCTCAATCCCATGACCCCAGGATCATGACTGAAGCCAAAATCAAGAGTCGGACGCCCAACCGATTGAGCCACCCAGGTGCCCCTGAGTCAATGTTTAAGAATAACAAGAACCCTATTAAAAAAGGAAGAGGAGGAAGCTGTCTTTTTACATATTAACAATTTTAAGCTATAACAACATAAAATGGCAATTCATGCAAGAATAGCCAAAGGGAATATTGAACCAAACGGAAAATCCAGAAATGAATCTAAGTATTTATAAAAGATTTTATTTTATTTATTTATTTTTTTTATAAAAGATTTTAATATGATATTTCCAATCACTCAGGCAAGGATAAACTATTCAATAAACAATTTTGATATACTGTAAAAATGGTGGAAAAATTTAAATTACATTTCCATCTATACCAAAAATCATTTTTTGAAAGTGTTTATTTATTTGAGAGAGAGAGAGAGAAAGAAAGTATAAGCAGGGGTGAGGGAGAGAAGCAGACTCCCTGATGAGCAGGGAGCCCAGGACTCCAGGGTCTCACCTGAGCCAAAGGTAGATACTTAACTGACTGAGCCACCCAGGCACTCCTAAAAAGTATGTGTGTGTGTGTGTGTGTGTGTGTGTGTGTGTGTGTATGGCACATATATATAAACATAGTACATATACTATAGATTATGCTATTGGATAATGTATTTAAATGAAACCATTAATATAACTAATATTCCTATGATCTTTTGATGGGAAAATACTTTCCATAATAGCACCAAAGACAGCAATATTAAAGAAAAACTCATTTATTCCACCATGTAAATATTTAAAAATTCTTTCTTAGAAAACAACAGGAAGGTTAGAAGAAAAATGGTAGTCTGGAAAAGTATTGGCAACATTTATAATAAAGTTTCACATCCCTAACAGATAAAGAACTCCTAAAATTCACACTTTTAAATGGCTAACTTTCTCAAAAATTGATAAGAATAAGCAATTAACATATACACACATACAAGAAAAGAAATACAGATGTTTCACAGCCTAAGAAAAAGTTTAATTTTACTAGTAATCAAAGAAATGCAAATGATAGAAGTAGCAAGATATAATTTTCACCCACCTACTGACAAAACCAACACTGAATGATAAATTAACATCCATTAATAACCATAATGCTGAGGATGATATAAATCGCCAGAACTTCCCTAGAGGGTAGTTTCGAAAGCCTCAAAAACATATAAAGAGTATAAGCCTTTGGAATCACAAATCCCTTCCCAGAAAACTTTCCTCCCCAAAGTAAACTGCATAAATGAAATCATTTTTGACTCATTTCTGCATTACACCGAGCACCCGCCAGGTTCCGAGCACTGCCGCTGAGGGGGAGACACGGGGCTGAACGGGGAAGAGATTATAACCCCTGTCCTCCGGGAGTCTGCGTCCTCCTAGGGAACACAGGCAGTGAATAACCGGGATCGAGTCCCACATCGGGCTCCTGCATGGAGCCTGCATCTCCCTCCCCCTCTGTCTCTGCCTCTCTCTCTCTGTGTCTCATGAATAAATGAATAAAATCTTAAAAAAAAAAAAAAAGGAATCAGACACATAAATACAACAACCAGGGATTGTCGTGCTAGGAAGAAAAGAGGCACGGAGGCCGTGACAGTCAGGGAAGGCTTTTCCTAAGAGATGTCATTTAAGCCAAGAGCTGAAGGCTCCCAAGGAAATACTTACGCAAAGAGCCAGGCAGAGAAAAGAGCAATAGCCTCTCGGAGGAGAGAGCCTGGCACCTTGAAGAACTGACAGAGAAGCTGGAGAAGAGCAACCCCAGGTCGGATGGGAGGACGGGGCAGGGGTAGGAGTGGGGTGTCAATGGCAGTGAGGGGTGACATGGGCACTGGCCATTCAAACAGGGCTTTGGGGGCCATGAGAAGTAGTTTGGGTTGTGTTCTACCTACAACGGGAAGCCACTGAAGGTTTTAATGGAGGGAAGGAGTGGGGTCTAATCTGTACTTTAAGAATTTTCCTCGGTGGCTACGTGGAGAATGAATCGAAGGGGCAGGGGGGCAGGGGGGAGGCAAGCAAGAAGGAAAGCAAGAAGACTGTTGGCGAGGTGATGACGAAGTCGGGCAGGGATGTGATGCTGGAGACGTGAAGTGAGACAGGCCCGGTCTACACTGCTACAACATTTAGGAAAGACCTCCGTGTTCTGCGAGGGAGGACGTACTAAATAAGATCATGAGCTCCTTATCAAGGCTGAGTGGTCGGAAACAACGCTGCAGGCAGCAGGCACCTCTTGAATCTGAGTGAATAAACTGATAAAGGACCAAGCTGAACACATGAGGACATGATTGGTGGCACCAAGTCTTGAGGAGACATGAGGGGTATAACCAAAAGCCAAGGTGAAACAGTGAGTACCCCTCGGCAACGAAAGTCGCTTCTTCCCAGGCTGACCCCAGGTTCTGGAGGCCCAGGACATTTCCAGTTGGCTGCGCCTACACCGTCCTAGTGCGTTATGTCCTTATGTAAGCATCGCTGCGCCCCCTTGCACTCTCAGAAGTGTCCTGGGTTCGAAAGAGGAACCTATGGCCACTCTACAGTGTGTCACCAGTAACAGGAATCAAGGGAGAGCAGAGCGGTGGTGCTAGTCAACAGCGGACAGACGTTCAGCGAGGGCAGTGAGAGAGCCCAGAGAAGTGAGCTCCGCACCAGAGTGAAGAAGGATGTCAGGGCACCAGCCTGCGGTAGGGCGGGCTGGGGTCTTGAGCAGAGTGGAATAGAAAAGACCAGTAGCCCCCGTGAGGGAGAACTCCCAGGGAGCCCGGGCATGAGCACGGAGGTCACGGACAGATGTCATCTATGTCACCTACACCCCCGGCCCTCATCTTTGAGTAGTAATGTTCATAACTGAGACTCAACAAAGAAGGGTTTGGTGACCTCCGGTATCACGGGTGTGGTGTGCTTACATGTGTGTTCTTGAAAACGGGAAAACCGTGTATCCGAAATCCTTTTCGTCAGAATACTCAGAAAAATCAGAACCCCTCATTCAATCCTTCTGAATAATACCAATTCCTTCTATCGATAGTCACGAATTTCATTTTTCATCTTCCTTGCTTCTTCAACAAATTCTTGTGTATCAACTAGGACACAACTTGGACTTTATCCCTGTGAGACAGCATGAGACTGGTCCCACCCTGTACTGTCCATATGTCTACAGTCCCACTTCCCCTCCTAATGATAAAGTCTGTAAAGACAGACATGCTTTCCAAAGCCTTTTTCTTTCACACACTCATGCACGGATTCTCTCTTCTCCCTCTCCCAGTCTCTCTCTCCCTCCCTCTCCCAGTCCCTTTCTTCAACAAGCATGCATTACCTCTTTTTTCTTTTAATATTTCTGTGTTTTCCTATATCCTCCGAGGCTAGCATATCAGATGTTTCTTAAAAAAAAGAACACAAAACACTATGCACACCAAGGTTTAAATGCAAGCGTTAACAGAAGCTTTGTTCGTAGTTTTTCCAAACGGGGGACAATCAGAAGATCCATCAATGAATAAGTGAATGATGGCATGTCCATGCGATGGAACTGTACTCATCAGTATAAAGGAACTGATATGTGGAGCGATATGAATGAGTCTCAAAAGCATGATGCTGAGTGAAAGGAGTCAGAGTCAGAGGGTTGCAGAAAAAGCAAAATTATGGAATTTCAAAATGGATTACTTGGGGGGCTAGGGTTGAAGAGAGGGGACTGACTACAAGGGGAATGAGGAAATTCTGAGGGTGTTTTAAACACTCTCCACATTGTGATTGTTCCATGGCTGCGTATGTTTTTCACAAATGCAATGATGTGTATGTGCAGGAAGGATAAATTTTATTATATACAAACTGTACCTTAATAAATCTAACGGCTGAAGACTTCCAACAGATTAGTTTTTGCTTTTTTAAAAAATTTTATTAATTTACTCATGAGAGACACACAGAGAGAGAGAGAGAGGCAGAGACACAGGCAGAGGGAGAAGCAGGCTCCATGCAGGGAGCCCGACGTGGGACTCGATCCCAGGTCTCCAGGATCACACCCTGGGCTGAAGGCGGCGCTAAACCGCTGAGCCCCCCGGGCTGCCCAGTTTTGCTGTCCTGAGCGCATGAACATTCACAGAAAACAAGGGGAGGGAATAAACAAGAGGAGGGAAGAAAGAGACTGACAGGATGGAAAAGAGAGTGAGATATTTATTAAGATTCCTTGTAGAGCAGGGTAATTCCTAGTTGACTGTAACGGAAGTATAGAAATGGACTGCCCCAAATTGCCAGCTACACATCAGGGACATATTAGAGAAATATAGAAGATCTACCATCAAATTTGAGAAGGTCCCCCAAGTAGGAATAAATAAAATGCACTTAGAATAAAAGTTGTATCATTATAGAATAAAACAAAACAAAAAAAAAACCATCGATGCCTCTTCTCACTTAGGACAGAGCTCTATTACAAACCCCCTCCAGGCCAGAAGACTCGCGCTGATGTACGCCGCTGTCTTGGAACAAAACAGACACGCTCAGGCCAACCCTCCCCACCACCGCCCTGCAACCATAGCCTAGAGCCAAGGACACAGTAGTGGCTAACTCTGTCCCCGGCACCAAACTCTTTAGAGACACAGCCACGCAAAGGCATTACCAGTTGAGGTCATGGTCAGAAAAAAAAAAAAAAAAAAAAAAAGAGGGGTAACTTGTGTTTTTGCCATTTAGAGGGTGTAAGTAAAATTAATACACAGGATTATATGTGAAATCCACATATGGCATTAGATCCCTTTTTCAACCAGAAAGTGGAGCCACACTTGGAAACACTTGGGGCCTGTATTATACGAGTCCAAAGACAGCACAGAAAATACCGGTATTGAGGTAAATAATGGCAATCGAGCTCACAGAAGGAGGCTGTCTAACTTGAGAGATGGTTTGGCTTCTGGAAGGCCAAGACTTGACTGTGTAAAATCCATCCCCGCTCAGCCCCATCTCCCAACCCCACCCCCAACCTCTCTCTTGAACACTCACATTAGTGTTTTGGCTTCTTGCCTGAGAACTTGAAAATGAAGGGATAAAAAGTGAGCTTAATGTTCTTTCCTAGGCATAAGTCCCCTTTCTTCTTTAACACAGGCCCAGAAGCTCCACTGGGGATTAAAGAGTAAGAATCCAGTATTTTTAATAGAATGATTTGAGGGCAGCATCATAAGGATTTAGTGGGAGCCATTAGAATAGGGGCCCCTTTTGGTCTCTGAGGTCTGTTCTGCAGACTTTGGACATACTGTTTTCACATATGGGAAAATGCAGGTAGAATTTTCTTTCCAATCTTAACATTCTCTGGTTAAATCATATGCTTGCCTTTCTCAGGCACTTCTGTCCAAATATGTTTTCCTAATGAGGCATTATATTCCTATGAAATCAAGCAGTTTTTCCTCAAAAAGAGTATTTTGGTTTTGTTTTGTTTTTTTTAAAAAAAAAAAAAAAAAAAACAGACCAGACCCTGTTAGTTTATGGACAATAACATTGTTATTTTAAAAACAGTATATGATGATACTCCCAAATGTTGGCAGCCATCAATTTTAATTTACTTGTTTCAAAAACACATTTTTGGGACATGGTTCCCCAAAGAATTTACAATATGGGGTAGGTTTCCAGGCTAGCCCATACGATTGTGTCTAATTAAATGGGGTGGGGGGAGCCTGTAATAATACTATAGTAATGGTCAAGGAAAAATAAAGCTAAAAGCTTTGAAATTATTGAGATAAAATGATATGCAAGAGGACAAAGCCCAGAAAGATTACAAAAAAAAAATCAAATTAAACACAACAAAAAAAAAATCCAAAGCATTTTTAAATCCTAAATCCTCTTTAAAAAGCGACTAAATTGGAGAAAGAGGCTTTAGACAGACTTATATAGAGATTTAGTGGGGGGGCGGGGATTTCAGGAACTTTTAGGGGTTGAGAAATTAATAGTATTGTTCTTTATTAAATTATATTCCTATCAAAACGAGCAGACTTCCTTTTTGTTGGTGCTGCAGACTGCCAATACTAGACTTCACTTGGTGGCCGCTTATGGGGAGGTGGATAGGAAGAGAAAAACGGAAAAGCAGAGGTGCTCCTGAGGCCAGAGAAGGTAGTGGATTTCTTGCAATCTTCTGTCATTAGGTGAAAACAAAGTCCCTTCCCTTCCTTTCTACACATTTTCCCCAGGTGGCCTCTTTGTCACCTGTGGATTTACTTACTGATTATAAACCGGGGACTTTTACATTTGTTCCTCAAGCTCACACCATCTTTCTAAACTTCAGAACTACCTCGTGCGGCCTCATACAAGCACTGAGTTGTCCCACAGAAGAATCGAGTGGCATCTGCCCAGCAAGTACCCTCATTCCCCTCGGAGTTCCCTCCTGTCCCCCTACCCTCAGAAGACAAGAGAGACAAAGCCCTTCTATCCTTCCCATCTTAATTGATAGCAATGCTCCCCACCGTAATCAGCCCTCAGATCCTCTCAAATCCTCCCATCCAGCATCTCCCAACTCGGCTCCATCCGTCCCATCCCCAGCCCTACGGGGCAATAACCCACTTACTGCAGTAACTGATCCTTGCCCCTTGCAGGCCATTTTCTAGATGCCAACAAAGTGATCACTGCTCGGTTCAAAATCCTTCAGGGTCTCTCCATGACGTACGTACAACAGGGCCGCACGAGGGCCGTGCAGGGTGAGGGGAGGTGGTGCAAGAGCGTGTTGGTCAGATTCCTGGGCCCTGCCCTGGGACAGTGGAGTCTGAATCTTTAGGGGAAGGGGGGTTGGGTAAGACCTAGAGGTTTGCATTTTCAAGCAAGTTGGGATGATTTTTAATTACACTCATGTCTGAAAAGCATGCATGTAAGAGACGACGTCGACTCCCTTGCCCATGGTGCAGGGTCCTCCACGCTCCCCCAGCCTGTCCACACACGCTCAAGCCTCATCCCACTCCACCCTGGCACTACCTGCTCTTGCACCTGCACGGTGCTGTTTCCCAGTATCCTTGGATGCATCCCTGCCCGGAGTGCCCCTCCTGCCCCCATCTCCCTGGTGAACAGGATTCACCTTTCAAATCCCAGCAGAGCCTGGCAAACTAAAGCAGAGACAAGTAATTATTTGTGCCAAGGTTTCTGAGGGTGCTCCTGGCAATTCTTAGGGTGCATTTCAGAATCATTTCCTATTTTCCTTTGGTTGCCATTAAAGATATCACCAGAAATCCTCTGTTCCCCAACCCTTATTTAAGAAGAGAACCAGCAATCCCACTAAAAAACAGGACATAAAAATAAGCTCACACCTGCCCCCATTGACATTTACACTAGGGCCACATCTGAGCCATGTAGAAACGGCCTTTTTTTTTTTTTTTTTTTTAATGGCTTTGTAAAAGGAAAGACCCTCAAAAAGCAAGAATAATCATTATTATTTGTTCTAAAAATCCAAATGTATATTTTTCCATCCTTTTTATTTACAATATAAAGTGCTTTTCTCAGTAAATCAACAAATATGAGTATTCATGTCACCAAGTGCTGATGATTAAAAATAATTACTTTAATGGTAGCTGGCCCGATGCCAAACATGATCAGGTTTTGCATTTCAAGCATGATCGTGGATAATTTACATCTCCTTTCGCACCAATACCCTACCATTCTTAATGGATTCTATTTTAGTTTTTATGAATTAATAGAAATTTAGTGCCTAATTCTCTATGTTATAGTCCACCATTTGCTTTTAGAATCCACAAAATTATCTTTTTTTTTTTTAAACTCAGGACGGCCTGACATCACATAATTCAAGTTTTTTATTTAAAATGTTTAGCTATCTGCCTTCCACAAGTCCAGATAAGAGGCACAAGAATGGGACAAAATGGAAAAGAAAATCAGGACCGTGTCTCACACCTCCAAGGAAACCTCTTCTTTATCGCAAGGGGACTTTTGTGACCAAGGTGGCATGCTGTCTCTTTCACAGATGAAGTGTAGGACCCCTCAAAAATCCCAGCCACAGCCTGAGGGGCCTGGAATCTTAACTACATGGGGATCCCTCAGGGTGAGAGAAGATGGGACTGCCTCTTTTCATGTTTCTTATTCCTTTGAGGTCTCGTGTATAATGAAGATATGTCAAAACAGGGTTACTAAGAATTGTAGCAGGTTTTTAAAATGTTTACGTTTAACAAGTTAGCACTTTTATGAAAAAAATGTGGTATAATTGTGTTATTCAGAAGATAATTATAGGTTTATTAACAAGACACGTATTAATACATGGTACCCTAAAGGCAGTGTGGTCCAGTCACAGGAATTCTAGTTTCAGTCTGTAGAATTTTTTCCATCTTATGAATCTCTGTGACACTGTATGTACAAATAACAGTTTAGAGTCATTTGAAGGTAATGTCAAAAGTAAAATTTTGATGTCCCACGTGAATATGAGGACTGGATCCTTGGTCTCCCTACTAGACAGATTTTTGTAAATATAGGTCAAGGACATGCACCTTAAAATGTATTAATTGTTGAAAAGGTCGGGGGGGGGGTGGTAAGGGAGGAATTCCCAAGGATTTGGTTCAAGAGTTGTGGCTGTAGTAAGCAGAGAAGACTCAGAAATGTCATCAGGTAACAGGGAGGCCCCACTGGTGATGGGGAGAGGGAACAGATGGGTTAAATGAGCAAAGGTGCTCTAAGCATGGATAAACCCACGGTAACCCTATTGTAAACATTCCTTGCATAGCTTGAGTCCTGCCAGCCAATGGTAGGCCTGGAGAAGACATGGCTTTATTTGCTTATTCTGATTTATGTGTGACTTCCACTGATCTCTCTGACAGTGGGTAAAGGTAACTGGAACTTGGAGAGTGCATTCATTTGTAATATCTCCTTTGACCAACCTTATGAAAGCTGAAGAGAACTTCAGAGAAAATACGACTGGCACCATTTTGCAGAGAGACCTGACTGGTATTCGACATGTGGGATTGGACACACGTTTTACAGTAATAAGAAAATAGCAAGTTCCGTTTGCTTTGGAAAGGAAACCAAATGCATGTCAGGCTATTAGGTTGGCCACCAAGGAACGAAGCCCTTTTATATAATTACAAAAAGTTACTCTGTCCCCAAGGATCAGTGGGTTCTTCCAGTTTGCATGGCTGAGACTATACCCTGTGGTTTGAAAATGGCCTTTGACAGTGACACCCCTTATTCTCCAGCCTAGCTAAATTGCAGGGTTTGGTGACCCCACTCCAGTTAGACAGTATGTAGCAAAGAGACCTTAGGCATATGTAGTAGTTAAGGTGAAATAAGCGTGGTGCCAAATCCAGCCACCTGTATCCTCTACCGAGCCATCTGCACTTTACATAGGAACGCCTCAATTTCTGGAAAAGTGACTACACACACACATACCCACACACAAAACACAAAAAATATAGGAAGGGAAAGAATTTGGGGAAATGTGGAGAGAAAGACAGACACATACACACAGATACACACAGGCTGTAACTACAGGACTTTCTGGTTGACTTCCCTGAGGATTCTCAGACTACTCCTGACCAAGGCCCCAAGGCCCCTGGAAGGTTATCCTAAGAAACCTATCTTAGGCAATAAGAGTACTCACTTTTCCTCTATTTACATTTTCACTCAACAAACATGTATTTTCCATCTACAATGCTATGGGCACCAGGCTAGGCCCATCATACAACTCATGGATAAGACACAGTCTTAGTCCTAAAGAGATGACAATACAGTGGGGACACGGACATGACAACGGACTGTTACAGGATAGTGTGCAAAGTGTTCTGTGTCCGCTTATGGGCAGGGCAGGAAGGGAAGAGATATGGGAAGAGGGGCTGAGCTATACAGGGAGGAAGTGCTCCAGCAGAGGCAAAACTCATGACCTTTATTTATCTAGAAAGACCTTGCGATCCTAGTGGGGGAAGGACCTAATGAACTGATGAGCAAAGCAGCATTAGATAAGCGTGTCCTGTGCTCACACAGTGAAACTGTAATTGTAATGTGTCAGGCAATCAGAGGCGCAGGCGCTGTGCCATTCAAGGGGCAGGCTAGGGGACGTGCGGGGAGGGCTGACACGCTCAGGAACCACTGCCGCTCTCTCAGCAGAGAGCCCGCTACTTTTCCTTCCTAATAATGACAACAGTTAAAATGAATTGTTACTGGCCTAGCACTTAAAATTACCTGATTTAGGGAAGCTTGGGTGGCTCAGTGGTTGAGCGTCTGCCTTTGGCTGATGGCGTGACCCGAGGTCCCGGGATCGAGTCCCACGTCGGGCTCCCCGCAGGAAGCTTGCTTCTCCCTCTGCCTGTGTCTCTGCCTCTCTTTCTCTGTCTCTCATGAATAAGCAAATTAAATATTTTTTAAAATTATCTGATTTAATCCTTATAATCATAATCTGAGGTAGGCACAAAGATTACACTGACTTTAGGAAAGGCCTAGGTGAGGCTTGCTGATTTTTTGCAGAGCTCCAAGTGATGGAGCCTGGATGAACACAGGAGTCACACTCCAGAATCCATGGGCTCCGTTCCTTGAGGCCATCCTGCCCCCTCTGATGACTTATGCCACGCTGCTGCTGGCTTTTCTGCTATTCCCTGAAGCTGTGAAATAGCACCAGACTCAGCGGCTCCGGGGTGAGGACCCGGACAGTGACCAGCCTCTGTGCTGTGCACCGTTGGGTCAGCTGAGGTTCCCCAGCTCACCGTTGCTGCAGCTCTGTTAGAGGGGAAGAAGTGACTCTGGGTGACCCCCTGGCACGTACATTAGTTCCATCCTCCAATCTCCTCTTCTATCACCATGAACAGAGGTGGTTTTTGAAAACTTAGGCAGCGCGTGTGCGATCGTCTATGCACGCACACACACAACCAATTACGCTGCTGGCTACCTTCCCCGCCCTGTTCAGCCCAGTGGGTTAGGAAAACCAGACCTTCTGGGGCTTCGGCTTTCTTGCTAAGGAGGACCCTCCTCTGACTTCTCATGATTAAACTGTGAGTTCCCCCCAGAGACTCCTGTTTTCTTCTCTCTGCTGCCTAATTGCATGGTCGCTTCAAACTGGGTGAAGCGACCCACTGCTGACCCAAAAGGCAGCTTTCAGGCCATGTGGGTGATGAAAAGAAAAAAGAAAGGAAACCACAAACTTACTTCACAAGCAAGGCCAATCCTAATATACAGTGGAAGATTAGAGTTGGGTTGAGAGAGTCCTGGATATTATTCAGGTCCATGACTTATATAGGTCAGTGTAAATAACCCCGGGCATAGAAGTTAACTTTTATGATGGGTGAGGCATCCAATTTAAGTGGATGGTTCAACATGCTTTATTGTGGTTAAAGCCAATTTCTTTTTTTTTTTTTTTTTTTACTGAGAACAAGGCAAAAGATTGAGGTAGCAGCTGGACCTCATCCCTCCTTTGTGTATAAAAAGTCAGTGGGATAGCTCAGACTTCCTAGGAGTGTCAATTTTAGCAATTTCTACAGAATTTCAACATCTCTTTACAACCAGGAGAAGCAGCTTCGGTGTCTTGCTTATGCATTTGTGGTATGAACAGTCAAGTACAGCAAATATATGGTTAAGTGAAAGAGAACTGATCATGCTTCATTTTTAATAGTTTAATAGTCTTACTAATCTATTAGTAACTACTATTACTAATCTCTTTTCGAGTATATGTAATTAAAAAACAATTCAAAGATATAGCAAGTGCTACTGATTAGTAAGCCATTTGCTAACAATTTATTCATTTGCTCTTATTAATTGTTGCCCAATACAAATGGTTTTAACCAGTCTAGAAAATTTCTTTCAGCCCATCATTCATATCAAAATAGAATCAAAATCTTTTCCAGAGATAATTCTTTTAAATTCCAAATTATAGCAATAACTTCTTATAGGTTCAGATACTAGTTTCTGATCCCAGCAATATAAGATGAATCCATAGTATATATACAATCTTACTTAAAATCATACTGCATCTAGTGTTGGCTGTTGCCTTGCTTCTGTGACTTTTCTTGAACCATACATATATAGCTACCCACTCCTTACCCCAGTCCCCAAGTATCTCTTGTTTCTCTGACAGTTACTGACCAGGGTCATTTGCTGACCTTTGGCTCTTACTGTTCACCTGGTGTCTGGACTTCTAATCTATCTGACCAAGAAAGTACCTGATTATCCGAGGGCCTCTTGCCATGATCATCTGGATACTTACATCCTTGATTGATTACTTTTTTTTTTTTTTTTTTTTTTACAATTTCTCTATGGCATTCTAGGCATTCCACTTTTTTTCTCTTTTTTTTTTTTTTTTTATCCACAGTTGAGTGTGACAGAGACAGAAAATATATCAAATACTGTGGAGTCACTGATCTGCTTGAACTTGTGATGTCCGTTTGTGGATTAGAATGGAATAATTCTCCACCTGCCCACCTCTCAACATTAGTTCTTTGCCCTTGGCAAATTTAGTATAATTATGCTGATGAATTTACATTAAATGTTCCCGAAGTAATCATCATTTTTACAGCCTCCCTTTGGAAAGTCTCTTTACCGTGTTTTAATTTTCTTGATAACATTTACAACTACTGGATGCTAAATTATTTACTTATTTATTGTCAGTTCCTACCATTGGATGTAAATTCCAAGAGTGTTGGCATTATGTCTTTGGTACTTAGAACAGTGCCTGGCACATAGTTAGCAGTTAACATATATTTTTCGAATAAATGTTGAATGGATTAATTGGCCATAGGCCAAAAGGGTATGCAATATCTAGGAGAGGATATTGCTGATTATCAGTATAATGTATCGATATCCTCTCTACAGTAATCTTTAGGACTTAGATCTCCAAGATGTTTTGCTACTGCCTTGCCTGATACTGGGAGGCAGATGATGTACTGTGGCATAGTGGTTAAGGACATGGGTTCTTGATTCAGACCACCTAGGTTTGAAACAGGTTTTAACTCATAACCATCTGTTCAAAATTTCTTGTAAGTTACATAATTTATTTGTGGCTCAATGTTCTTTCTTTAGAAGGGGGATGATAACAGCTCCTGTTAAGGGTACTCAAAAAATGCTGTGAAGATGAAATAAAACAATATATCTAAAGCTTTGCAATAGCGATTTGCTTGTGGTAAGCACACGGTAAATGCTGTATATCGCTATGGATGTGTTTACAAATAACAGAAAACTCAAGCTGACTTAAGTTGACCTAAATGATAAAGAGAATTTATTTGTTCATGTAACTGAAAACTTGAGAGGCAAGATATGATTCAAACATGTATTGATACGGAGTCTGTTTTTCTGCAATTCACTCCATCCTCTCTTTGGAGACGTCATTGTCCCTGGCAGTAGGATGCTGCAATAATTGTTGACCTTACAGACACAGGGTACACTAATTAAAGGAAGAGAGATTCTCTAGAAAGCTACTAAGGATGGCTGCAGAAGTTCTTTCCTAGAAGCAATACCTCTGACATTCTCCTGACATCTTCCTGGGAAAATTGTATCACATGCCCAACCTCACCCAATCCCTGTGGCCTCTGGGATTGGATATATTGATTGGCATAAGCTAATCATGTATAATTTCTTGGACTACAGATGGGATCAGCCTGCACTGATGCACTTGGACTTTGTGGCGTAAGAGCCGGAACACAGGCCAAAATCAGGGCACTATTAACAAGAGGAAGGGAAAATAGATGGCAAAAATCGCAGAAGTATTTTACTGACGAGCGAACTATACAGAACTTCTTTAACTCCACCAATGCTGTAAAACAAGCAGGAGGAAAGGAAATTCCACCATCATCATCACCTTCACTAAACGTTTTCTTTGGTGAAATGGTTTACGTGATATACTGCAACGGACAGAGCGTTCCTCCAACCTCATGGCTTGCTAAAAAACTTTTTCCTCTCCAAACTCTCCCTCTTCAACAGTTCTTCCATCAACAAAGAACTCTGTTATTTTATATTTTCTGGAATCTTTTGGATTTCCTTGTGTACAATTTAAATTAGAAGACTTAGACCCTTATAATCTTGGATTATATTTTAATTTTAAAAAATAAAACTGTCTCTTGCAGTGAATTCTCTCATATAAAATAAAAGCCAGTAATAGCAAGTGAATTTAAAGCTGGAAGATGGTAAATTTTATATGATTTTTTTCCTTATAAATCTTATGTGACTGTGTCAATTTGCGTAAGATATTGAAACATAACCATAATTTTATCACGGTGACTAAGGTTCATGAGACAGGGTTAAAGTATCTTGTTTTGGAAAATGTTCAGGCCATTTCTTATTCTTGCTTTTTTTTCTTTTTGTTTTAATGATATGCACAAAAGACAGCGCTTTCACTGTAACCTTCTGTATAAAACACTATTATTGACATCTGAGGATTAAGTTTTAATTGAAGTAAGATTTCAAATGGTCTATTATCTGTGATCCCTATATAATGATCACAAAGACATCCTAGAGCAGGCAATGAAACAGATAAATATGTTGAAAAGACAGCTAACAGCTCCATTTAGCTCACCCACGCTTGCCAAACTTGACACACACAATTTATCCCAGACGATGGAAAGGGAGCATAAAATATAGCCAGATTGTGATAATGTATGTTTCTCAGATGGTGTTTTCTTGGGCTGAAATTCAGGTATCACATATACCCAGATAACCCATATGTGGTATTAGATAGCTGTGGATGGGCTTTTTTGCCCAAACTCATCATATTTTTTATGCTTTAGTTTAGAACTTCTTTGAGAGCAAGTTTAATGGTGAGTTTCTTATCTATATAAGGTCTCGGGTGAAATGAGTGCTCACTTCTCTCCATCACAAAGAAAGAGTGGAGTGATCCATGACTAAACCCAAACTAACTCCCACTGGAGAAGTCAGCAGTGATTCCAGCAAATATTTAACAAACAGTAATAGTTTGTGACAGTGATTGTAAATGATAGGAAGTCAAAGGTTTGTTGTAAAGGTGGCTCCAAGGATGCTTCTAGTCTCTAGATTTTTTTTAGATCTTTACTCAATAGTTTTGCCAGGGAAACATGCCAAAGGGAATTCTGCTCTGGACGGATTGAATTTGAGTCTGTTTTCAAAAGTGATTCAATATCCTAAATCCCAATAGCCTATACGTGCAATCTGGACAAGCCTTAGACTGCTGTTTCATGTTGGACGAGGGACTAGACTGCATTTGCAATGTTGTCCATTTTCATTACAGACAACATCCCCCTCCTATGTGTGTTCCCTTTCCTGAACCCCATTCAGTCAGCCACTTCCTACCTCCCAGCTCAGAACTTGCTTAGTCTGGGCTAAAGTGAATCCAAAATATACAGAAAGGCCCTGTCAGCAAGAAGCCAGTGAAGGAAATCTCTTGTAGACATGGACTGAAATGGAAATACCCTGTCACTTCCCAACGCCCCTGTCCTTCTTTATTTAGGACACTGGAGACACACAGAAGTTGAGACAGTATGGCCGAGGAGGTCAGAGGAACACGGTGCCTCATGGCTTTGGTGTGGCTTTTGGTGGTGTCACCCCGATAGCCGAAGATGTTCTTATTGCCATCACCCAACCCCTTGCTTCCACTTCTCTGGTCCAAAGATCTCACTCTCCACCTTTACCCAGATGAGTCAGGTTGGGAGAAAAGTCTGGGATATAAAAAGCAGCAATTTCCCCAAAAAAGCCTCCTCGGGCAAGTAAAACCAGTAAACGTCTTTGCTTTTGCTTTCCAAAGGAAGGTGTGATAAAAAAGAGTAGTTGAAACAGGGATGAATAGGCTATATTCTGTACTAAATAGTGTAAACTTTTTATTAATAATAATAATATTATCATGCTAAAGTGGCAGGTGCCACAGGTGACAAGGAAAAGTTACCATTTGGCATTATTTTCAGAAAGATCTGAATTTTTGGTAGGAAGACTGGCAGCAGGATCAGGATAAGCCACTTTGCTCAGGGAGGTGGAGTTGGGTATGCAGACATCAGAGAAAGAAAAATGTTTTGTTTTCTTTTTTTCCACTTGCTTTCTTGAAGGAAGCATACCCAACTTCTAATGCAATCATCTTCACCACTTTCTTGGAAAAATACTGCTGCCTCTCCTCCTCCCTTGGCCACATCGCCTTCCCTGGGAATGTGGTTCTGCTCTCGCAGCTTTGAAGTGCCCCAGGAAGCCCCCAGGAGAGCTCCCAAGGACTGTGGGGTTGACTGTGAGAGTCCATAGCATGCAGCCAAGAGCTAGAGCAGAGCGGAAAGAATAGGTTTCAACTAAACAGAAGGGAATAAGACCAATTTAAGGAAGGCAGCATCAGCACTGCTAACCAGAGAGGGCTCTTCCTTCAGCCTGAAACCACTTTCTCCTTTCTCCACCTGGAAGATGCTCCCTCAGTCGCCAAAACTCAGCTCAAAAATCTTCCTCCTCCCCTAGAAGTCCTCTGTAGACATTTCCAGCCAGAGATGGTGGGACCACTCCCCATCACGGCAGTTGTCTCCTGTCCTCCTCTTAACCTCCATGCTTCTCTACCCAATACTGTGTAACTTTTCAGGAGAGACCTCCTGTCCTGTTTGTTTTTATGTTCCCTCAACCTGGAGGTTGATGCTAACAGTAACATCGACAACGACGATGGTGATGATGATTAAAGCTAATATTTAAATAGCATTTAGTATGTGCCAGCCATTGTTCTGAGTGGTTCACATATTCTCACTCCTTAATCTCTGCAACAATCCTGTGAGGCAGCTTCTATTACTCTATTCATTTTACAAATGGTAAAACTGAGACCTAGAATGGCTAAACAGCCCTTTAAGAATTAAGTAACAGGGCCACACAACTTCTGGGTGTCAGGACTGCTGGCAGCTCTCTGCTGCCAGAGCACATTGCAGGGAGTCAACAAATAATTTTTTCATGAATGAATAAATGGACTAGGGGAGGCGCCTGAAATAGTGCCAGCTAAGAATGGTTTAAATAATGTTGTTTGTTTGTTCATTAGATATACAAAGACCGTATCTTGTTCTCAAACTCTTGGTCTGGCAAAAGATTGACTTCTTGACTAATGAATTTAATATGAATAATCTTAGAGAAATTTAAACGTAAGTACTCTTTAGTTATATACATGTTGGTGCCAACATATAGACATTCAAAATTTAGAACATAAGGCTGCCATGAGTATCGACTCGAATAATCTCAAAGGTTAAAAGTCACCCACACTAACCACCAATCTTGTGTTTGTATCCCTTCCACAAAGTATTCATTTATAATGATTATCCAGCCTTGGACTGAACTCCTCCAGGGATAAGAAACTCACTACTCTTCAGAGCAACCAATCCCCTCTTAAAAGGGTTCCACTGTGGAGCTGTTCTTACACCAAGTTGCAGTGTAACTTTAAAGTTATTCTGCTAATGTCCTGGAGCATCCACCCACCTAATCTAGTAGCAGGCAAAGTGCTAGGCCAACAGTATCTTTGGCTCTTTTTTCTCTTTACATTGCCAAGTTATTACGCATTAATCCCTTTGTCATAAAGGAGCCAATCGTCCAGATTTTTATCATCGTATCCCTATCTTATTGCTTGACGTTGTTCCATTTCCGTGGGTTTTAGGGACCTAGGAAAGGTCTCATCCTTCCAGAGGAGGATGAGACTTCTAAGTAAAAAGCAAACTCTACAATAGGATCTATAAGTCACTTAGAATGATCGTTCTCAAAATCTAAATCTAAGTGTGCACATGAATCTCCCAGGGACCTTGTTATATGTAGATTCTGATTCAGTAGTTCTGATGTAGGGCCTGAAATTCCATATTTCTAATAGGTCCCCAGCTGACGCTGAAACAGCTGGTCCAAGGACCACACTTTGAGTAGCAAACTCATGAGGGTGTGAGACTGCATATGCAATAATTCTCCTGTTCTTGGCATTTGCCTTTAAACTAGGACCCCTGGTGATTTAAGAACTCAAGCTTGTCCACTTACCTGACAATAGAATTTCTCAAACTCTAATGAATATAAAGAATCACATGGTGGAATTCTTTAAAAATTCAGATACTTGTTCCTTTCCAGATATACTAATTTGGTAGATCTAGAATGGAGCCAAGAAATCTGAAGTTTTTAACAAGGGTGTCCCCCCACATATGATTTTGATGCAGACGGCCTTTGGCTCAGGCTTTGGGAAACCCTGCCTGGAATGAATAAGTTAAGTGGAAACACCAGTTTTCTACATAGCTCATCATTCTTAATCATCAGAGTGAAGGATGTCAACTAAATGGTGACCATATTTTGTAGGGGTTGGTAATGAAGGCCCAGAGTCACACCGTTTGGTCAAACTACTCTCTCACAGCCACAAGGACATGCCCCAAGAATGCCTCCCTGACTGGAGAATCCAGTCCATATGCTTTTGTTACAGGAAAACGTCAATAAATAATAACATCCAGAGAGCAAACCATGTAGTGGACATATGGATACTATTTATTATTGAATTAGCTGGGCCAAGGTGCCATTTATCTGGGTTCTGCCTCTTAACAAATGGCATCTTCATAAAATAAAATGGAGCTACAAGGCCTCTGCCAAATTAGTAGCACTCTTGTTTTAATCTGGATGGTTAGAACTATCATCCAGCTCCCTTAGGGCCTAGAAGAAAATTAGCTACATTTGAAAATACCCAAGGGAGTCTGGGTGGTTCCATCGGTAAGCGTCCGACTCTTGATTTCAGCTTAGGTCATGTTCTCAGGGTCATGAGCTCAAGCCCTGCCTTGGGCTCTGCGCTGGGCATGGAGCCTGCTTGAGATTTCTCTCTCTGCCTCTCCCTCTGCACCTCCCCCACTTCTCTCAAAAAAGAAAAGAAAAGACCCAAGACTATGAACTCACAGCTCTGTCTTTCCAGTTTGTTTTCTTCCCAGAGGATGTCGAGAAACAGGTAAGTAAGGTCAGCAGTCTTCGCTAAACCTTGGAAATAAACTGTTTGGGGGTTACCAGTAGGAGTGGAGAGCACTGGAAAGGAAGAATGGGTGAGACGTGTGCTCTATGCATAATGGAGCTGAGACCAAGGACATTTTCAGGTTGATTTCCTGAGATGCTGGGAGGTGAGCAGAATTTCTGTCGTAAATATTTCTTAGGAAACCAAGACTCCAATTTGCTTTCTGCTCAAACAGGCAACATTTCACTGAACTCTCGCATACACCAGGTAAAGGGAAAGGGCGGAATGTGAATTTTCTTATTCTTATACCATGTGTAGATCACCAGAGCTCTTGGCTCACTCACACATGCTCATAATAATTATTCCTAAATGACCCTGTTGTGTTGAAAGCTCGCTAGGGTTGTGGTAAGATGATGAAATGAAATCTATGCTGCCTAGGGGAAAAGCATTAAGAAAACCTAAATTTTAAATGTGGATTGTGTGTGTGTGTGTGTGTGTGTGTGCTCGCGCACGCACATTTTTGTGCTATGTGTTTGGACAAGGTGACTTTTATTATCAGGATAACTGGCTATGTGCCAGTAATATTTGAAAATAAAATTGTTAGGAAAATTATTGTAAAACATCGATCTGGGTGTGGGAATCTTGGTTAAATAATAAGCACATCCACACATCAACAGAGTTTGTACACTTTCCACTCCCAAGTCCTCCTCTACAAGGCAGGCCGATTGGATATGGTGATAGAGGATCAAAGCGGTTCTCGGGACGGCCATCCCATGACCTTTCCAAAGCAGACAAACACTCGGGGTTGCACCGAGACATAACAACATACAGTGACGTGGAGACTTCTGTAACAAGACACAGATGTAAACAACCAAAAACGTGCCCAGCTCTGCCCTCCTTGATCAGTGGTGGCTTCATCCTTTTTTGAAAAAAAAAAAAAAAAGTTTTAACTAACCGATATTCCTTGGTTTCATGAGAATCAGTAGGTTTCTTAAGAAAAGATGTCTAAATCAATGATATTTTGGAGCCATAGAGACCAACTCCTACAGTTAAGGTTGCCAAAAGCCGAGGTTAAGTGGCCTGTTCAGGAATTACATTGGGTTACTTGACTGAAGACTGACACCTTCAACACTGGCTCTTGCCCTGCCCATCGTCTAAATACAGGAATACGCACGATTTGTGTCACCCTGGTTATTTAATCTTGATACATTTATTTGGATGATGACATTTCTAACTCGGACCTCCTACATCCTGTATCTCCCCAGCCCGGGAGAAGGTAAACAGAAAACATTTTTCATGATATTTGCTGAATGAATGAGTGATTCTTACATTTTAATTGTCCTTTCAGGTTTTCAGTATATTTTTACATCAATATATCCTTCTTGAGTATGAACTGTGAGTTAAAAAAAAATAACACCGTCAATTAAATGTCCATTTTTATGCACGTTACAAGTACCACCAGCAGCACCATCAGGATGACTCATCCCTAGTGCCCAGCAGAGTCTACATCCCAAACCATTCACTTTCAGTTCTACATTCCCAGGATCTGCTTCTAGGAGGGCCTATTACAAATGGTAAATAATGCCTCATGGTGCCGCCTTTTTTTTTTTTTTTTAAGATATTTATTTATTTATTTATTTAGTCATGAGAGACACAGAGAGAGAGAGGCAGAGACACAGGCAGAGGAAGAAGCAGGCTCCATGCAGGGAGCCCGATGTGGGACTCGATCCCAGGACTCCAGGATCACCCCCTGGACTGAAGGCAGGTGCTAAACCCCTGAGCCACCCAGGCTGCCTGCAGCATTTCTACGGAGATGATAGAACCCATTTTCTCCCAGGGTAGTCTTTCTGATCGGATTATTACTTGTGGGCTGTAGCTAAAATCAACAACCAAAGTAAAAATCCATCCTTCTTACTCCGTCCACACACCTGCACATTCATGTGCACACATGGCATAAAATACACCGTGTTTTCCAATCCTTACTTTGTTATCAGTTTCTCCTCTTTTCCTTAAATTTGAAGCATTATTTTAACAACACGTGACAGTTTCCTGCTGCGTCTTCTGTTGCCTTTCTAGTGTTCCTGATTGGTTCCTGCAAGTGCTGGCTGCTCCACGATCCAGGGCCTGCCTTATTTTCCCTCAACAGTGCATGAGCAGAAGCAGTTATAAGACAGAAAGCCAATGAGCGCAGTTTTTCTTCCTCTGAGCTCGGAGAAGCACAGTCAGGATTGTGGAGCTGGTGTAAAAAATGTCTCCGCTCTTCCAATGTTTTCCAGATAAATCTACCTTGTTCCAAATTGGTCTAGAAAGTCTTTAGCTGTCCCAGCTCTCTTTTGGCTTCCTATTGGCCCAGGTCATGGTGCTCCCTCCAACTGAGCAAAATAAAACTGCGTAGAGAAAACTGCATGGAGAGTGGACCCCATGGAGAGGAAGATTGCCGGTTTCCCACTCCTCCCAATAGCTCATGTGTCCCTGTGTCTATGAGTCATATGTATGAGGCCAAGGGCCGAGGGTAGCATGGAAGCAAAAGGGAGGTGGACTTAAGCTTGTTATTTGTTTGTTGACATTTGACTGCTTTGGTCAGATTGGCACGGTCAGCCTGAAAGCCTCCAAGATGATGTCTTTTACTTTTTATTTTTTATTATTTATTTATTTATTTTTTTTAGATGATGTCTTTTAACCAATCTGCGTCAGATGCACTACTGAAGATGCTTTAATGATCCTCTGTGATTCTGATTAGAAAACCCAGTGGAAAAACAAAACAAACAAAACCCACAATCCCTATGGATACCAAGGAAAAGACCCCTCCCCAAGAGTTAGATTTGAAATTCTAAAAATATTTTAAACTACTCAGTATCTGTATGTAGTACAGGTCCCCCAATATTTGAAAGTTCTCGTTATGCCAGTTCATTTTTATGAAGGACTTATCTTAGTACCTGTTTTCACTGACTGAAAGAAATCCGAAGAGGATTTTCACTTTGAGGCAATTGCCTCTTTGCTTTCCACCATTTCAGCTCATGAAAGGTTTCACAGGAACGCTCTCCTTTTGGATAAGTGGGGGAGACCTGTACATTGTATGCATACAAGTGTGTCTGCAGCTCTGAAAATATATGCTCATCTCTATGGTGACATCACATCAGTTTTTACTTATCTGTCGACAACCGACTGTTCTCAATATCCCAGTGCAGGTTCTGATATAGAAAGCAGAGTGCAGAAAGGGGGAAATATTTGGTGAGGGGCCCACCAGGTCTGATGTGGTATAGCTCGGTATGCAGGGGAGCTGTGGCCTAATGAAATCGGAGAGCTGTTTCTACTCAGCTTCCTTGAAGTGCCTCTTCCAAATCATCTCATGGGATCCTTGGACCAAAAAGAGATGGCCTTGACTCCCACCTACCTCTACTTTGAAAATGTAAACTTAAGAGGTCTCGGATGGCTCAACTTTGGGAGGCTGCTTTTTGGTTTTCTTTCTTTTGATGCCAAGCATGATAAAAGAAATAGTGTTAAAAAAAAAAAAACACACACAAAAAACCAACCTCCGGGTTCTTTGTTAGGCTAGCATATTCAGGTTGGGACAAGCAGTTTGTGAAAGGCTCCACCTGGCCCTCTGGAGCACCCATCTCCACCCTTAGCAGAGGCCCCGGGACTGCTTCAGGGGCACGACTTCGCCTTATTTCATTTCTGGTCTTGACTCCTTGTTTGCCTGTAGAGTATAGATGAGGCAATCATTGCTACTTGTCATGATGAGCCAGTGCCCTAGAGAACATTTCCTAACCCAGCTCCACCCTCCCTGGGAATGAGTTTAACCCTAGAAAGTTCCCTGAAGAGGCCCCAAAGGAGTCCTGAAAAACCACCACATGGAAGGGCTTCTAAGCTATCGACAGAAGGCCACATGGAAGGAACGTGATACAGCAGACACCCTCTCCTCTATCTTGATGGGTGACTTTAATACACGTAACACGTATTTTCAGCGCCCCCTTTTCGATCCTGCCCCACGTGCACATTTTTCCCGCTTATACAAACACACACACCCCATCACTGTGAGCACCACCAGTGCCACAGGGCATAATCGAACGGACCCAGACTTAAATCCTACTGTGCCATTTGACAGTTGCACAGCCTTGGACGTGTTCTTCAACTTCACATCCATCAGTTTCCTCAGGATAATAATAAATACTAACAGCTCCCCCAGATGGGAGGTTGTGGGAGTTATGAGAGGAGAAGTTTCTCACCTAGAGTCTTGCCCAACACCTGCTCCCACACCTTCCCATCACTCCTCATCCTCGTCTCTCCTGAAGTGAATCCTACTTGCTGTCCTCACAACCTCTCATGTTCAGAGCTCTTCACGTTCAGAAATCGTCCTCCACTCCCCACCTCTGGAGGGACCTTCCCTTCCTGCACTCTAATTGTCCTTGTCCCGCCTCTCAACTCCTGTTTCTACACCTGACAGCTAGACTCTCAGGCAGTCTTCTTCCTCTCTCCGTTCCATCTCTCCTGATTCACTTAAATATATATATATATATATATATATACCTAGATGAAAATGGCACATAGCTGGAAGCGCTTTCCTCGGCGAGACAAGCTTTCCCACCGGATCGCGCGCAGTCATCGAAATGCAGTCTTCACAGATTAAAATTGAATGCCTCAGAGGGGCTTTCCCAGCAACCGCTCAGCTGCTTTCCTCTTTGGGGTCCAGGGTCTGTGCTCCCTGAACGAAGATCCTTTTGACTTCAACAAATTGGGATAACACCTATTTCAAATATATTATTTGATGAAAGCAGATGTCAGCAGATACTGCCTATGTAATTGATATTTGATTTATTCAAGATTTATGCATGCTGTGCCTTAGATTTATTAATGATAATCCCCGGCTCTTGTGTTTAATATAGTGGAACCAAAACATAATTTGCTGGGATCAGTCAGAAATGCATCAAAGTGATTAACTCTACATGCAAACCATTATCCAGTGACATCCCTACTGTGCACAGTGCAAAGGGAGGCAATAATACAGTAATTGGCTTCACTTATGCAAGTTAGATATTTGCCGTGATTGCTAGTAAAATTTGGTCCCTTTTATCTCTGATTTTGCATCTCCATATCCCTTGTCATCCTTTGATGCTCCTTCTTCAGGCAGGATTTGCCTGCAATGAGCCGGCGCGCACGCACACGCGCATACACAAGATCCCACCCCAGCAATTATGTGTTCCGGAAGGTGCAGGGTCTCACCCAGCGGGTAGGAGGGCAACTGTCCTTCTCAGGAGATCCCTGGTCAGACACCACCCCTGGGGGGCCACCTCTTTGTCTGAAGGGGAATGCTGGCAAATAGAAATGATGTTCCAGCATCACTACCTACGTCTACCACCAACATCAGCATCCAGACAGGACGCAGAACCACTGTCACCTTAGAGGAGACCTTTGGAGTGCTGCAAACAATTACTGAATTCTTTTTAAGGGAAAATAGCTATTCATTTATGTTTGTTCATTTTCTGTTTTGTTTTAGCTAATTAAAACTTAAGTGGATGGACAGCCTTTTATTATCAGACTATACCCCTTTCCTATTTTTGCTTGAAAATATTATGGATCATCAATGATAGGCAGATGACAGTATTTATTTTCAAATTTTGAGAGTAATAATAATAATATACACACGCAGCAAAATGTTTAAAATCTACAAAAATACATGAAATAAAAGACAGAAGTCTTCCTTCTCTGCCCTATCCTCTATCCTAGTTCCTCTTCCCAAAGGTAATCGTTGTAGTAGTAGTAGTTTCGTGTGTAGCCTTCCAGAAAGTGTAAACAGTATCGCTACATACATATGCGCCATGTGTTTTTCATTTAATACTGTATCTCAGAGATATTTCCCTGTTTGCACTTGGAGAGCTACCTGATATTTTCCCATCGCTCCCTATGATCAGTTTTAATTGTTTAAAGTGCTGCCTGGCCTGGCGATGCTGTGCAGTAAGCTGAATGCTTGGAAATCATTTAGAAATTCCAGCCTGGGAGTTGGGGGCCACAGTTTAGGAAAAGTAGCGCCCTGTGAGGATTTATAGCAAGACGGAAACACATACTGCAGCTCACATTTGACAGCAAAATTCCTAAGTGGCCCTTGCTTTCTCTGTTGCCCGGACTGTGCCACCTGCCCTGGGGGCGAATGGTGGGACGTGTCCGTACGGAGCAGGGCATCTCGCCGGGCGGGGGCACCTCCGACTCCTGCACCCAAGGCCGGGCTTCCACCGGGGGGTTAGGGTACTCAGTAACACACCGGTAAACGCCGCTTGCGTTCCCGACTGTATGGATCTAACACGATTCACAACTGATTTACAGCGAAGTCCCAGGATGATTTTCTTTTGGCTTCTTCTTGGTGGAACAACATCAATTGCTCTTTACCAGTTTCTCTCTTGCCCCCACAAGCAGTATTGGAAGTGCCTTAAGAACCCACAGGGGCCAGCGCACAGGAGCTATTCTTCTGTAATTTGAATGCCATTAGGGAATTACCCCAAGACTCGAAGGGGTATCTTTCGATGTGTCCTAGCTTATCTTTTTCAATCGTTGTGAGCAGTGCCTCAGTCCTGGACCGCATTCTGCATGGCCCAGGCCTGCCAGTAAATATCCCGGGCCTCGGTCACTAAGAGCATTCTCTCCTCTGCAGACCCGCCACGCTCCTGAGCTGTGGACACAGTAGTTCACCCTCTGGGCTCGTTTCCCTTAGCCTCTACAGAAGCCATTCCTGCCTCAGCAATCCGAGTGATCTATTTTTCCTGTCCTAAAAGTTAATTGATTCCTGCTTCTGAGTGCCATGGACTATGAAGAACTATGTCTTTGCTGGGCAGCAGTCTATCAGACGAGGTCCAGCTGGACTCACTTGGAAAGGCTGCCCTAGCTCGGCATAGCCAGAGGACCGGAGGCCTGAAGTCTGAAAGAAATTAGGCCAAGGCTAAAAGAAGCCTGTGGGAGTGATTTCAAAAAAGTGAGGTATGGCTGCCGGTCTTCACAGCCTAAAGCCTCAGACTCCCAGGAGACAAGAGACCCATCACTGGTACAGAGGCGAGGGACCAGTGGGGCGGTCTGCAAGCTGATAACCACTATGGCGAGCTGATTCTTGAACAAATCCCAACTATATATGCTTCTAGCTAAGAGGCCTCAGGAAATACAGTTACCCATGCTGGGCCTCAGTTTCTTATTCTGAGGGGAGAGGGGGGTCACCTGGGGTATCATGTAGAGAGTAGGAAAATGTGTATGGGGAAGTGTATATTAGGAAAATGACACATGATGCTGGGGGGGGGTGCTTGGCAACAATACGTGATGGACAATGATATCAATGACATTTATTAATATTCAACAAGGTCCAAAATTCAGGCCACTAGCAATTTTCTCTGGGAAAGGTCACGGGGACCTTAAATACCTAAACATGCTCTAGAGGACCTCTGAGGTCTATCAGGCTTCTGCCTGCTAACTAGCTACTGCCATGGTCTTTAGGCTCATCCCCAAAAGGTTCTCATGCCTCCTGTGAGCCAGTGACCTTGACAACTCCAAAGGGATTATTCTGGTGGTGTTTCCCGAATGCAGGTCCAACACTTGGACCTGAGGAGTATAATAAAGAAGAAATGCATGGCAACTCTGAAGCAGCAAATGGTTAATTAGCTTCTAAGTACCAGGGGAAAGGCTGGCTGAGGCTACTTAACTTGCAAAAACCATCACCTCCCTTCCTGGAAGCGAGTCCTTTCTGTCCAGAGAACACGGTTCCTGTTCCAATTATTGAAATGATACATGATGTTGAGTTGGCTTCTTTAGGCTTATAAAACCTCCTTCAGTCCTGAGCCACTCTTAAACCAGAAACAAGCTGGTAATTTGGGGATTACCCATGACATTCAATTAAGCCTGCAAACTACCAGGGTATCAGGATAAAAAGATGTTCAAGGTTCTTCGGGGCCACTAAGTTACAGATGTTTATAGGTTAGAATCTGAAGGGATCTTAGAAATCCTCTCACTTAGCGTCTTGGCGTTCAAACTCATTTGGAACGGGGGCAGAACAAATACATCCCTGGGTAGGCTACCAGAATGCAGTGGATCAAAGTGTAGTTACTCTCACTGGAGGGAGAGAATCGAACTCCCCTTGGGCAACTCTGGAATCTGAAACACCTTGGAAAACCGTATTTGTCTAATTTTCAGCAGCTAGGAGGGGACAGTAAAGTGCTATCTTAAAGCATGGTCTCCTGAGCATATTACCAGCCTCATCTGGGAGCAGGGTTCTTGGGAGTTGGAGTCCAGCCTCTGGGCTTTACCAACCTTTCTAGGGGACTCTGATGCACACTCACTCAAGTTTCAAGAGCAGTCCTCTAAGACCCCTTTCAGTGAATACTGTAGGCTCTTACAATAAAGCTCATCTTCGGTGGATGGCAACGCCAGCTTCTCCAGCCCTCACTGACATTCTAGGGTACTCGCCTTGTGAGGAACGTTCTCTTCCGTTCTATGCACTGTAGCATTGCGGAGAACTCTAGCATGCTTTGGAAACAATTCAAACAGTGGTCCTTTTAGACAAATGGCTTAATGATCATGGGATTTTCGTCCCAATAATAAATTATTTTAAATGGATTTGGCCAGTAGCCCAAACTGTTGCAGTGGGATCATACCCAGATACATGCTATTCCACAAAAATTATAATTTGTCAGTTACAAAAATAGAGCACACCTTGAATTAAAGAGTAGTTTCTACTTTTCAAAACAGATTTCCCATGCTCTGTCTCACTTGATAATGCCCCATCCTGGCACCTTACAACTTCCTCCTTTCCATTTGTTAGGGGTGAAGGAATTAAAAACAGAGAAGTTCTCCTAGGCCACACACCTAGATAGTGGCAGAATGAATATTTGAATCCCATTCTCCTGATACCTAGTCCACGGTCTTTTTTTTTTTTTTTCTGATGTTCTAGGAAATACATTAGACAACTTTCTAAGATGTGAATTTATAAAAAGATCAGTTTCCTCTATGAAGCTTCACTCTTCTCTCTCTCCTCTGTTGTTCATAATTGATAATAATAGGCTTCATATAGGGCCTAAAATTGTTGAATCCCCACTTCAGTGATTAGTAAGGGAGCTCCCTGCCCCATCCTGCTGACAGATGAGATGTGAGCTGTCATAACTAAGGCAACTATTCCCTTCTGATCCTATTGGTGGGCATCTGTTTCCAGTTGTAACTGGCCAAACACTCCCTTTGCAGGAAAACTAATAACATCTTAACATATGGTCTTGAATCTGGGCCGCCTAATGACCCTGCATGGAGATTAATTGAAGGTGTTAATGGCATAGTTCCCAGCCAGGAATGTCAAAATACTGGCTTGGCCTTCTATGTATATGTTTTAAGAGGATTTGCTATTGATACTGAACTGGATTAACTTTAAATATTAAGAAAAATACTATAACTTCAGCAACCACCTGTGAAGCAAGTTGCTGTAACTAAAGAGTCTGGATTAGTGCTCCAAGCAGGGTGCAGGATAATGAATTTGACATCCCACTGGACTCCCTGGGAAAAATTCCCAGGATACAATCTTCTTAAGTGGCAGTATTATAGGGAGCAAAACTCTGCTGAGGGTGAAAAATTCATTCTATGACCTATAAGACTGTGCATGGAAAATGCCATTAGAGATTAGAGGTGATTTATGAGGGTTCTGTACTATTACTGCCCCCCTCCCCCATCTCACCCAGGCTGGAGAAATGAGCAAAAGACCAGTGAAAAGAACTATACTTTGAACTACATTTCCTCAAGTATTTACACAGAAGTATATCCAACTTACAGGAAACTTCGAGCTTAGTTATCATAATTCTCTCATGCTTTGATCCTGTATAGTCTCCGCTTCTATCAGTTCTGTTTTCTCTTTTTATTTGTATTTTAACTACCTTCGCGCTTGTGTATGTGTATGTTTATTATAATTCACCTTAAAGGCTTCTTGTGGAATATAAATTATAAAGACATAAAAGTAAACAGAGAATAATCTCCTTTCATGCATATATTTACAAACCCATAAACTCTAAGGAAGAGTGAATTGGATTTTAAAAACATCGAGAATGACTTTTCCTGGGATATTCTTCACCCAGTTTCCACAGCTATTTTGGCCAAAGGAACCATATAAAGTATGTCAAAACCATTGAACTGCTGGCTGCAAGAGCACCACCAATCCAATTGTGCTTCAGCGAATGGACCCTTGAAATTGTAATTCCACAACTCTTTTTCAAGGAATCATGCAGTGCCTCGTTCTTGGGAATACTCCTTCTCTGTGCCCCTGAAATGTTCTGGACATACAGGTCTCTATACATCATTGTCTAGTTTTTGTGTGTATATTTTTCTGTTCCCATTTGTCCTGACCAAGTGTGATCTTCCTGAAGGTGGACCTGTGTTCTAGTGGACCTTTTTGATACCCAGTGTTTCCAACAATGACTGATGTGTAAGAGGCCTCAGTACATATTTTTGTGGATGAGGTTTACAAGTAAGGCCTTAGATACCATCCTGGTTGCAAGGAGGTCATAGTATTTTTAGTGATATTAGCAGTTACTTACTGAAACCAGCAGAATAAAATGAACCCATAATATTACTAACCACATTACACATTTAGTTTCACAGACTCACTGAAACCAGCTAGGTTGTTTTATTTAGGCCACTCAATAACACACATTTGTGCTTATTGAGATACAACTTGTAGCATGTGAGGAAAAAAACCCTCTAAGTGCTTAATCATTGTTACAAACTTAGCACGTTTGGTGCCCATGTACCTGTGCCAACAAGATCCCTCCTGTGCGTTTTGATTTTCCCCTAAATAAAATTTTTTCCAGATTCTTTTTTTAAAGATTTATTTGAGAGAGAGAGAGTGTGTGTGTGTGTGCGTGCACAAGTGAGAGGGGCGGGGGCGGATGGAGTCTCAAGCAGACTCTGCCCTGCATGTAAAGCCTGATGCGGGATTCAATCTCAGGACCCTGAGATCACGACCTGAGCCGAAACCAAGAGTCAGATGCTTAACTGACTGTGCCACCCAAGTGCCCCCAAATTTTTTCAAATTCTCAAAACACACACACACACACACACACACACAACAACAGCTTAAACCACTAAGTTCAGATAAAAGTAGAGAATGGGGCAAACTAGCTTTGTCTAATTTCCCAAATTACATAAAATGAAAACCAAACAAACGGATGGAAAAGCAATGCATGTCTGACTCTCCACTTGAGCTTTCCTGTTGGTCAAACACTCAGGTAATTCAGTTGAGCCGGCTGAAATGCCTCACACACTTGCCTTTCAAGATCCAGCAGATTGGCATGCCATCCACTGGGCAGCCCGTGGCAAAGAGAGTCCCACAAGCCATCAAATGAAGGAATGCTGAGTTGAACTGTCACTGCCATGCCAGGCTTGGGTAACTGCGGGCTATGAAACACAAGTGGAGTAATAACGAGATTATGTGGCCCTGGATATTGTGAATGCACGATAGACTCTTTCCTCTCACTAAAATGAGGCGATGAAGAGATACCTCAGTGGAAAAAGCAATTAGTGGTAGGGAATGAAGTTCTTTACTTTTCTTTCCCCATTCTCTCCCTCCCAATCCTTTCAAGTCTCCCTTGAGTCCAATTTGGGAATTCTTACAAAGGCTAAAGTCCAGCAGTTTAACAGCTATTAAACACAGTCGTAAAGTGAAGATGCAGCCTGCAAGTTGGGCTCTTGGCAGCATCAGAGGAATATGGCAAATGGCACAACTCTTTTGCTGAAAGGAAATAACGGAAGAGATAAAGGGAGGGGGTGTGGATAAACCAGATCGGAACTTGGAGAGGACGACCCATGGAGCATACTAACCCACTCTGGTATTGCTATTTAGTACCTGTGAAGTCTACCATTATGCATTATTAAATTCATGTATTATTGAATCATGAATCCTTGTTCCCTGATAAGAAATGGAGATGATTTCTTAGTTTAAATTAAAGCCCTGCCTCCTTATTTAAATAAAACTGCATTACTGGCTGCCTAGCATGCTAATCAGAAAACTGCATTAAGCAGGTAGGACTATATGAATTAAAAAATAATGAAACAAGACTTTTCAGCCAGACATTGTTCCCTCGCCTGCTTTTCATGACAGCGGATTTCCTACTTGGAGTTGATAAGACAACGGCAAATGAAGATAACAACATGAGAGGAAAATCATTCACTCTAATGGGCTCCACCTGTGCAGACTTCAGCTCATTTACATGGCTGCAGAAAAATTAGAAATCATGCGGCAATTAGTCTGTTCTAGATTATGCAGTGTGTCAACTGATACCACTCAGGAGAGCACTAGTGCTAAAATGGTTTCAGAAGATAAATCTACTCTCCTATACAAACAGTTTTAATTACCTGGAAAACGGCATTGCCTATTGAGCAATCTCCATTGTGAACCTGGGCTGCTCTCCTGCTATTGGAATCAGATGTTGGGAAATTCCAATGTTTATGTAATTGACTCATATAATATTTGATGACTTGTTGAAACTGAAATTGGGCCTTTTGGTTGGGTCCCCAATTGTTCATCAAAGGTCCCTTTAATGTCTCCTTCAGGGCTGGAGGGGTACAGGGATTTTTTTTTTTAAATGCTTCTGCTTACTGGTATCCTTTGCTTCTTGAACCTTAGCTCTAATAGCTCATAGTAAAACTGGTAATTATAAGATAACATCGAATAGGAAGCTTGGGACAACAGATCAAGGAACTAGGAACAAATCTTTATGAATAAAAATGTTAAGACCACTAAGGTTTTAGATTTTTACTTATGATAAAATCTTTCTATTCATTTTTTTTTGGCCTTAAAGTATACTTATAACTTTCTAAAAATACCATGGAAGTATGTAGAGAAATAATAGTCATGAAAATCCAGCTTTTGCATTTATAAGGGATCATTAAAGGTTTCGCTTTGATTTGCTTATAGAAATGTGTATTCACACCCACTTTATTTAGTCATTATTACTTTTGTTTTTTATGATTGTTTTATTGGATTTGGGGGTAAGGCAATAAAGTTGCGGTTAATGGAGGCATCCTTAGGAGAGAGTTTGGGACCATGAGTAGGGGTAAGGTCTCGGGATATTGGGAGAACAAATGTCTGTCTCCCACCAGTACTTTAAAAGAAGAAAGGGTCAAGACTCTTGGAAAATAACAGGCAAACACTTATTAGCGTTGTCCACTAGAGTTTGCTTCCAAAGCAAACATTAAAAAAAAAAAAAAATGGTTTCTGGTTGGGGAGATGGGAGTAGGCGTGGAGCATGCAGACATACACATTAAAAGGCAGACAATGTGTACCTTTAGTGACAAAAGCAGAGCCAGTGTAACAGATGGAAAAGACAATCCCCTCATATAGTGAGATTTTAGCCAGGATAAACTCTACTGGCTAGGATAAATTTTCCAAACTTGCTCTCAAGATTGAGTTCAAGATTCTAATCCTGCCTAAAAATACAGAGCCTCCAGGGACACTTCACACGGAACTTTAGTACCCTGGTTTTCACTTTTTGTCCCAGAAGCACTGAAGTTTCCCTCAACAAAGGACTTCCAAAGACACATCAATTTAGCAAATGTTGCTATAACCTCTTCCTGAATAACAAAATGAATACAGTTTGCTAAAAGTTCTCAGATGTCCTGCAGTAAAGAAACTTACTGAACTCTGCATTTTCCAGATTCACCTGAAATAAATGAAGTAACATACTCCTCCCTACCCTTTTTGTAATGGAGCACTCAATCATACCCAGTGTCTAAGAAAACAATTTTGGGTCATACTCCTGACGTGGAAGAGTGAATTGTCAGAGCAGGCCTTGCCTACCGACAGGTCACAAAGAAGTTAGGACGGCAACGTACGGTGCTGGAGAGCACAGAGGCTGACATCACCAGATGGATGGATTTTCTGAATCCTTTGGCTTATTTTAAAGGCAATTTCCTCCCATCTCAAGACTTACACGCACATACATATACACACAAGCACACACATAGAATCAGACACACAACTCTGAACACACCAGGTGCATTACATTCTAACAATTTTGCAGCTGAGGTTCTTGTGTGAGCCACTGAATAGAAAATGTTTTGAGTGACCATTTTCTCATTGTCTCAAGGCTTGTACTTAATCAGTATCATTCCAGATGCCTAGGAGAGAAGCTAATTCATTACATACAATGAATACCTTAAGGCATCAGGGCATAATTTCTCCTGGAACCAGAGCACAGTGACACCCTAGTAATATTTTTAGGATAATCCTTTTTTTTTTTTTTCTGGCAACACCTTTTCATACTTCACCTTCCCTGAAAAAGAATGTAAAGTGCCATATGATATTGAATCAAAGAATGATGGACCTTTTAATCTGGGAGGGATCTTAGGGTGCAGTTCTTTGTCCCTGTTTTATAGGTTAGGACAGTAAGACCCAGGGGCACCTGGGGGGCTCAGTGGTTGAGCATCTGCCTTTGGCTCAGGGTGTGATTCCAGGGTCCCGGGATTGAGTCCCACATCAGGCTCCCCACAAGGAGCCTGTGTCTCCCTCTGCCTGTGTTTCTGCCTCTGTCTCTCATGAATAAATAAAATCATTTAAAAAAAAAAAAAAAAAGGACAGTAAGACGCAGATGGGTGGCCCAAGCTGCAGTGGTGATACCAATCAGTGCAGAAAAGGACTGTACTTCAGGTCTTTGGATTTAAGACTGGAGTTTGTTCTGCTACTTACCTATGCTATGGGGACTGGAATATCACCAGTACCCCGGGCCCCTCAAGGGCAGAAAGGGCAGGCCCCATTCTGGAGTCTCAGCCCCGGTGTGAACTCACAGGTGTGTGAGTTCGTCACCTCTGAGAAGTGGGTCACTCATACCCTGAAACTCAGACAGCCACTAACAGCCCGGAGAATAACAAGCAAGCCAGGAAGCCCCCAGGGGAACTGTGAGGCTAGGAGAGAACAGAAAACCGGCTGAGAGGCAAGTGAGTCAGTACATTGAAGCCACAGTCCCTTCAGAGCACGTGCATATGCAAACCTGTCCCTGAGGTGAGAAGCTCCTTTCCATGGTGCTAACGTCTCAGCGGTCACTCATTTCTAAAAGGATGTCACTGGGCAGCCTGGGTGGCACAGTGGTTTAGCGCCGCCTGCAGCCCAGGGCGTGATCCTGGGGACCCTGGATCGAGTCCCACGTCGGCTCCCTGCATGGAGCCTGCTTCTCCCTCTGCCTGTGTCTCTGCCTCTCTCTCTCTCTCTCCCTGTCTCTATGAATAAATGAATAAAGTCTTTAAAAAAAAAAATAAATAAATAAAAGGATGTCTCTAAGAGAGGCCCAGCTAAGAGAGGCCCAGCTGGAGAGGGTGACAGTGCAAGGCGGAGGCGTCTGAGTGCAGGATGGGGACTCCAACTGGTTCCTCACCTGCACAAGAGCTGCTCACAGCCAGAGGGAAATCAACCTTGAACGGCAACAACAAAACAGCAACTAAACGTTTTGCTTCTTGGTGCATCTATCTGATGGAATATGGACTATTACTCAATCACTAAAACGGATTTTTCTTTGGTCAGAACAGCTTTTGTCTTATTTTATTCAATATACTTGAATTAATCATTCACAAATTTAACCTATGCTTAAAAATAGGTGCTACTTGTTTTAGTATAATTCCATTTATGTACTAAACAAACTCTTTACATATTCACCCTTAGGTAAGTGGACAGAAAAAAAAAGCATGAAAGGATATATATACTTAAATGCAAACACTGGTAATCTTTGGGAGGGTAGTAAGAAGGGAAATTATAACATTTTATTATATGTATATCAATAGGTTTGGATTTTTGACAACAAATATGTATTTATGGATTACTTTAAAAACTAAATAGGATTGAGAAATATTTTTAAGCACAAGAATAAAAAAATTTTAATCTATGGATTTGATTAATGAAATGTAAAATATTTGTGTGTTAGAAAATGTAACAAAATCTAAGGAAACTGGTAATTTGTCATCGATACAATCGGCACGCTTTACCACCCTGTTTGCGGTGGGAGATGGGGTGCTTCGGGGTTTCAGAATAGGTAGCACAAGCTGAATCCGCTCTACGTAATCTCTATGGGAACCTCATCTTGGCTATCACTGTTCTTTGCTCTTTAAATCTCTGGAGGTCACACATGTGTGACAGTTTCTTTGAGCCACTGTTGGCTCCAGTTATTGGACAGTCCCCACAGTCCGCAGTGGTATTTATAGCACATTTCATAGTATCAAAGGGTTTCTACTTTTGCCTGCTAACTTTTATCTCCATTTCCTCAGTTACTTCAGTGAAGGCACTTGTAGGGACCTCAAAATTCACCTTTAACGCCCAGAATGACACCCTTCCTTTGTTTCCTTGCTGCAGGCCCAGGCCCAGTGCCAAACCTTGCATCCCCGTTTTTTCGGTCAGTATAAATCAGAGGATCTGCAGGATACAATAAGTGGCAGAGGAAATACAACAGATAAAACCACCCCCTTGCAAATACTCTTGACTTAGTGAGGACTCTAGAGGGGAGTTGGCTCAAGGGGTCCCCAATGCATACCCCAGAGTATACAGTGCACCGTGCCAGCTTCAGAGACTGGAGCATAATAGTATAGCTCTCAGGATTGGGGGTGGTGGGGGTGGGGGGTGGGGGGGATTAACACACAAACTGTGAGCTGTAAAGCCCAAGAGGCTCAGTCCTTCATCTTCTTCCCTATCTCGGCTCACTCCCTTGGTGATCTCATCCTGAATTATGGCTCTAAACACCAGAAAGTGCTGACTACTTGGAAATATATGTCTCCAGCCTAGTCTTCTCCCCTGAACTCCAGACGCATATATCCAAATGCCTACCTGACATCTCCACTTGGAAGGCAGCTGAACGTCGTAGGCTTGCACATCCCAAATGCAACTCCTCATCTTCTCACGTGTGCGTGCCTTTCCCATCTCAAAAAAAGGACAATTTCATTCTTTCGGTTGCTCAGTCTTTTCTTTTTTCTTAACCCCACCTTGGATCGAGCAGGAAATCCTGCTGGCTATTATCTTCATAGTAGATCCACAATCTGACTGCTTCTCACCACTTACACTGCAGTTCCTCTGGCCCAAGCCCTCATCATCAATCACCTCAGTGACTGCGAGGGTCCCTAACTGACCTCCCTGAATTTGCCTTCGACATCTACAGACCACGGTCATCATAGCAGCCAGAGTCTATCATGTCAGACCTTTAACAAGGGTCCCCTGGTCTCTCAGAGGAAATGCTCACATCCTCACAATGGCCAGAAGACTTTACCGGTCTGCCACCCACACCTTGCCTTTTTCACACAATCTTGTAATCACATCTGTCTTACTCACGCTGCTCAAGCTGCCCTGGCTTCCTTGAATGTGTTTTTTGAACATGCCAGGCATGCTTCTGCCTTGCAGAATTTTTTTCAAATTTGTTTTTTCTCTTGCCTGGACAATTCTCCTTCCAGATACCTGCATGGCTAACTCCCTCATCTCCCTTAAGTCTTTGCCTGAATGATTCCTTCCCGGTGAGCTCTTCACATACCACACCATTTAAAATCCTAACCCTCATCCTGCTATCCCTCACTTCTTTCACCACATTTTGACCACAGCACTTGTGTGGTCAAAAATGTATGTGAAATTTATAACTTTCCTTAATTATTAAACTTTACTTATATATGTGAAATTATAATTTTACTTATTTACTGTCAGTTACTCTGCACTAAAACATAAGCACAATGAAGGTAGAGATTTTTGTCTCAGTTTTCCACTGCTGTAACCTCAGTGCCTGGAACACAGGAAACACTAAAAAAATTTTTTTGTTGAGTGAATGAATAAGGGAAGGGGAAAAACATTTATACATACTTTATTCATAGAATATTAGATACTAGGGATAGAAAGACATTTATGATAAATCACTGTTGTGCAAGGCAGTTTATAAGGAGCACTAACTTCTGTGACAAATATCTCTGAATCTCGACGCTTCATATAAAAGTTCATCTCTCCTTTGTACAAAGTCCACTGTGGATGCTGCTGGTTGGGCAGGTCTCCTGAATGGCTCTCCTACAAGCAGTAACTCAGAGGTCTAGGCTATTTCCATCCACCATTGTCTATATCCTCAGAATCCTTGATTTACACCAAACAGAATATAAAGACCGGTAGACAGCTATTGCATGAAAGTCTGCATGGGGGGCACCTGGTTGACTCAGTCAGCTGGGCAGCTGACTCTCGATTTCAGCTCAGGTCATGATCTCGGGGTCCTGAGATCAAGTCTCATGTTGGGCTCTGCACTCAGTGGGGATTCTGCTTGAGGATTCTTGCTTTCCCTCTGCCTCTCCCCTCACTCTCATGCTCTTGCTAAATCAATCTTTTTTTTTTTTTTTTTTTAAAGAAAGTCTGCACGGGATAGGCCGGCAAGTGGCACATACATTTTTTCCCTCACTTTCCCTTGACCAGAACTCAGGCACATGGTCTCACCTAGATGCAAGAATGGTGGTGAGGAGAATAGAAAATGTAGCTTAGCTGTGTGCCCAGGAAAGAGTGGAAGCAGACTGCTGAACATTAGCAATCTTTGCAGCATATTAGATCATATAAGTTGGTAAGATAAATACTTAGTCCCTGATAGACCCTGTATAAGTAACTCATAGAAGAGAAAAATCTATAAAGCTAATGGACAGGACATATGAAAGAATGTATGACCTCAGCATTACAAATAAATGTGCGATAAATACTAGTAAGTTAAATGAAATGACATTTTAGGAAGTTCTTTTCTAGTTTGCCGAGAGTTTTTATTACGAATGGTTAAATTTTGTGAAAATGTTTTTCCTGCATTTATTATATGTTATTCTCCTCCCTTAATTATTATTACTAATTATACTGAATGACTTCTGAATGTTAAAATAGCCTTGCAGTCCTATACAGTACACTTATATATTATCCTTTTTGTATACGTATTTTTAAATTTTTTTTTTATTTTGCTTTTTTTGAGTATATTTGACAATGTTACATTAGTCTCCAAAGTACAGGTTTATATGCTATGCTAGGTTCACCACAATTGTAGCTACCACCTGTCTGTCCTTGTATACTAGGATTACAGTATCACTGACTATGTTCCCTATGCCACGCCTTTCATTCCCAGACGTATTCATTCCATAATTGGAAGCCCGTATCTCCTACTTTCCTTTACCTACCTTGCCCATCCTCCTTCTGCTTGCCCCGCTGGCAACCATCACAGTTTATTCTCCAAATTTATAGGCCTTATTCTGCTTTTTTGTTTTATTCATTTGCATTATTCCTTTAGATTCCATAGGTGAGTAAAATCATACAGCATTTGTCTTTTTTCAATCTGACTTATTTCACTTAGCATAATACTCTCTGGGTCCATCTATGTTGTCAGAAACTGCATGATCTCATAATTTTTATGGCCACATAGTATTCCATCGCATGTGTGTACACACCCTACATCCTCCTTATCCATTCTGCTGCCAGCAGACACCCAGGTTGCTTTCCTGTCCTGCCTATTATAAATAATGCTGCAGTAAACATGGGACTGCATAGATCTTTTCAGTGTTTTCATTTTCTTTGGGTAAATACCAGCAGTGGAATTACTGGATCCTATGGTATTTTTATTTTTAATTTTTTGAGGAGCCTCCATACTGTTTTCCACAGAGGCCGGACCAATTTACATTCCCATAAACAGTGTACAAGAGTTCCTTTTTCTCCACATCCTTGCCAACACTTGCTACTTCCTGTCTTTTTTATTTTAGCCTTTCTGCCAGGTGTAAGGTGGTTCTGATTTGCAATTCCCTGATGATTAGTGATGTTGAGAATCTTTTCAAGTACCTGTTGGCCCTCTAGAGGTCTTCTATGGCCATCTGGATGTCTTGTTTATTCAGGTCCTCTGCCCATTTTTAAATCGGACTGTTTATATTTTTGGAGTTTAGTCACTTAAGTTCTTTATATATTTTGGATATTAACCCCGTATCAGATATATTATTTGTAAATGCCTTCTCCAAAAAAAAAAAAAAAAAAAATGCCTTCTCCCATTCAGTAGGCTGCCTTTTTGTTTTGTTAATGGTTTCCCTAGCTGTGCAAAAGCTTTTTACTTTGATGTAGTCCAAAAGCTTATTTTTGCTTTTGTTTGTTTCCCTTGTCTTAGGAGACATACCTAGGACAATGTTGCTACAGTTAATGTCAGAAAAACTACGGCCTGTGTCCTCTTCTAGGGCTTTTATGGCTTCAGGTCTCATAATTATCTTTAATCCATTTTAAGTTTATTTTTTGTGTATGGTGTTAAGTAGTAGTCCAGTTTCATTCTTTTACATGTACAGGTCCAATTTTTTCTAGCACCACTTACTGAAAATACTGCCTTTTTGCCTATTGTATATTCTTGCCTCCTTTGTCATAGATTAATTGGCTGTATAATCCTGGGTTTATTTCCGGGTTCTTTATTCTGTTCCATTGATCAGTGTGTTGATTTTTATTTAGGTATCATATGTTTTGATTACTACAGCCTTGTAGTACATCTTAAAACCCAGAATTGTGATACCTCCAGTTTTATTTTTCTTTTACAAGATTGTTTGGGCTACTTGGGGTCTTTTGTGGTTTCATAGAAATTTTTGTACTATCTGCTATGTTTTTCACAAAACATTAGTTTTGTGAAAAATGCTGCTGGTATTGATAGAAATTGCACTGAATCTGTAGATTGTTTTGGGTAATATGGACATTTTAACATTCCATAAGCGTGTGATACCTTTCTATTTGTTTCTATTTCTTTGTTTCCTCAATTTCTTTCATCAATGTTTTATAGTAAAAACTATATAATATATATAGTGCAGGTATTTCATCTCTAGTAAAGTTCATTTTTACTATTTTATTCTTTTTGGTGTACTTGTAAATAGAATTGCTTTCTTAATTTTCTTTTTCTGTTACTTTGTTTTTAGTATACAGAGATGCTACCAATTTCTAGGTATTAATTATGTATCCCACAATTTTACTGAATTCACTTACTATTTCTAGTAGTGTTTTGGTGGAATTTTTAGGATTTTCTATGTATAGTATCATGTTATCTACAAATAGGGAAAGCTTTATTTCTTCCTTACTAATATGGGTGCCTCTGATTTATTTTTCTTGTCTGACTGCTGTGGCTAGAACTTCTACTATGTTGAGTAAAAGTAGTGAGAGCGGACATCGTTGTCTTGCTCCCGGACTTAGAGGAAAAGCTCTCAGTTTTTCCCCAGTGAGTAAGATATAAGATGTTAGCAGTGCGTTTTTCATATGTGGCTTTTACTATGTTTAGTAAATATGGTCCTTCTAAAGCCACTTTGTTAAGAATTTTTAATATGAATAGATGTTGAATTTTGTCAAATGCTTTTACTGCATCTTTCGAGATGTTATTTTGATTTTTTTCCTTCATTTTGTTGATGTGGTATATCACAATGATTGATTTGCAAATATTGAACCATCTTTGCATCCCCAGAATCAATCCCACTTGATGTGGTAAATAACTCTTTTAATGTATTGTTGAATGTAGTTTGCTAATATTTTGTTGAGGAGAATATTAATGTTCATCCAAAAAGGTATGTATATTTTTAAGATCACTTACAGTTTTAGTTGCTATCATAAACCATATTTGTTTTCTATTTCATTATTGCTAATACTATTGGCATTTTTTAAAGTTGAACTATCAACATGTTACAGATTCCACTATTTTGTTTCTTCTTTTGAGCTTTCTAGTTGATAATTATATCCTCCACATATAGTAACAGTTTTGTCCCTTCCTTCCCACACTTGTTCATTTTTTATTTCTTCTCTTGAGATCTCTGATTCTCTAGTAATATGATAAAAAGTGGTGAGGATGAAAGTAATCATCTATCAATATCAATCTTTTAACAACAATAGCTCTTTTATCTCATTCTTTTTTTTTTTTTTTTTTTGTGGCTGCTCTAATGGCTTTATTAACTCCTTTCTGGGGGTGGCAGGACCTTGTAGTTGAAGAGCTGGAAGGAAACCAGGAAGTGGTGGTCTCAGTATGGATCATTAAAGGGGTACAGAGGGTGCCCTGCATCTCTCGGGACCCTCTTCCCATCCACCGTGAGCATGGGCACAATGTATCGCCAATTTTTATTCAGGGCATCTAGCTGCTTCATTTTATCTCATTCTTAAAGGAAATGTGTGTAAAGTATCTCCCAATGTATGACATGGGCAAGCAGGGATTTTTTAGTTTTTACCAAATTAAGGAAGTTTCCTTCTTTAAAAAAAAAATACTGATTTATTTAGGTTACATACATACAACAAAGTTCCCTAATTTTATGTGTGTACTTTTTAAAATAACGGCTTTATTGAGAGGTAGTTCACATACAATAAAATGTATCTATTGAGAGAATACAACTCAATATTTTTAAGTATATTCACATAATTGTCTAAACATCTCACAAATTTAGAACATTTTCATCACTCCTCCTCAATAAAACCCCACAACCAACAGCAGTCCCTCTTAGATATTACCATTCCCCACCCCCGCCAAACCCCCAGGCCCTCGCAAACAGTGTCCTATTCCTAAATGGAATCATACAATATGTGGTCTTTTGTTATTGGTTTAACAAAATATTTTGAAAGTTTATTCATATTATAGCATGTATCAGTACTTCTTCCTTTTTATTGCTGAATAATATATAGTCATATAAATATACTACATTTTATTTATCCATTCATCAACTAATGGACATTTGGTTTTTTCCATTTTGAGCTATTACGAATAATGCTGTTACAGACATTTCTGTACAAGTTCTTATGAAAACACGTTTTCAATTTCACCTAAGAGTGGATCTCCTGTGTCACAGGGTAGCTCTATGTTTAACCTTTTGAGGAACCTCCAGATTGTTTTTTAAAGTGGCTGTAGCATTTTACATTCTCACCAGCAGCAGTCTATGAGGGTTCCAATTTCTCTGTATTCAAGCAACAATATTTGTTATTATCTGCTTTTAGATTATATTTATCCTAGAGTGTGTAAAGCGGCAGCTCATTGTGGTTTTGATCTGTATTTCACCAATGACTAATGATGCTGAGCATCTTTTCATGTACTTATTAACCATTTGTATATATTCTTTGGAGAAATATCTATTTAAATTATTTCTCTTTTAAAAAATTAGATTTGTGTTTATTGTTGAAATGTATGAATTTTTAAGATAATTTAGTTACTAGAGTTCATGAAATATATGATTCACAAGTATTTTTCCCCATTTTGTGGACTGTCTTTTCACTTTCTTGATATGCCTTTTGAAGCACAAAGCTTTTAATTTTAATAAAATCCAATTTATCTTTTCTATTGTTTCTGTGCTTTCCACGTACATGAATAGAAACAAGGAAAGCACAGAAACCACTGCCTACTCCAAAAGTTACAGTCTTATGTCTTACACTTAGGTCTTTGATCATGTAATTTTTGTGTATGATGTGAGGTCTGGGGCCTATGTGTATACTTGGTGAGGTCTTCAAATACATGCAGTAGGGCTAATACTGCTACAGTCATGATATAGACCATTTATTTTCACCATTCAAAATCCTTTTTAAAAAAATATTTTATTTATTTATTCATGAAAGACACAGAGAGAGAGAGGTAGAGACACAGGCAGAGGGAGAAGCAGGCTCCATGCAGGGAGCCCGACGTGGGACTTGATCCCAGGTCCCCAGGATCACGCCCTGGGCTGTAGGCGGAGCTAAACCGCTGCACCACCAGGGCTGCCCAACCATTCAAAATCTTTATGTCCACTTACAGTCAATCACCTTTCCAACTTTGGTTCCTGGAAATCACTGAATTACTTCCAGTTACTGAATTTTTGCTTTGTACAGATTTTCGCAGAAATGGATCCACAGTATGTATGTAGTCTTTTGTATCTGACTTCTGATATTTACATGTTGTTTCACTTATCAGTAATGTGTTCCTTTTCATTGCTTATTAATAGTTCATTGTGGGCAGCCCCGGTGGCTCAGTGGTTTAGCGCTGCCTACAGTCCAGGGTGTGACCCTGGAGACCCGGATAGAGTCCCACATTGGGTTCCCTGCATGTAGCCTGCTTCTCCCTCTGCCTGTGTCTCTGCCTCTCTCTCTCTGTGTCTCTCATGAATAAATAAATAAAATCTTAAAAAAAAAAAAAGAAAAGAAACTGTTGATGTACTGTGTAAAAGGTCTTACCACCTTGCACACTGAGCAGCAATGTATTTAAGAGTCAACCCACACCCTTGCAAAATTTTGGTGTTGAGTATATTTTTAATTTCAGCCCTTCTAGTAAGTGTGCATATATATGAAGCCATAATTGTGGCTTCAATTTGTATTTCCCAAAGATACTAATAATATCAAACATTAGCCTACTTGGTGACATATATTCAAATCTTTCACACATTTTTCAGTTGATTTGTCTTATTATTGAGTTGTAAGAACTCTTTATATTTTCATGGTAAGGTTCTCTGTGAGATGTGTGGTAGTATTTTGCCAAACAGTTTCTTTTAGTATGTGTCTTGCCTTTTCATTTCCCTAAGATTCTTTTTAGAAGAGCAAAACTTTAATTTTTATGAAACTCAACTGATTATTTTTGTCTTTTATGGTTCATGGTTTTAATGTCTTATGTCTTTGCCTTGGGACGCCTGGGCGGCTCAGTGATTGAGCATCTGCCTTTGGCTCAGGGTGTGATCCTGGGGTCCTGGGATTGAGTCCTGCATCAGGCCTGCTCCTCCCTCTGCCTATGTCTCTGTGTTTCTCATGAATAAATAAATAAAATCTTTACCAAAAAAATCATAAAAAAATAAGTCTTTGCCTCACCCAAGGTTGTAAGGAAAATTCTCCTGTATTTTTTTCTAAAAGTTTTATACTTTTAGATATTACATTTAGGTGTATAATCTATTTTGGCTTAATTTTTGTGTACAATGTGGTGTAAGAGTTAGATACATATTTTTGAAAATAGATATCCAATTGTTGAGCATAATTTGTTGAAAAGACTATCATTTTTCTATTAAATTACCTTAGTGCTTTTGTTAAAAAAAATCACATGATGATTTATATACACATCCATTTCTGGAATCTCTACTCTGCTCATTGTTCTGTATGTCTATCTTTATGCAATTTCCAAACTGTTTAACTGATGCTCAATAGAGTCTTGAAATCCCATCTTTCTTACTTTTCATCATTGTTTTTGCTCTTAGGTTCCTTGCATTTTGATTTGATGATTTTAGAATAAACTTTGTAATTTGTAAAGTTTCCCATTATTTTGATCAGGATTGTACTGAATCCATGTCCATTCATATTGACATCTTTATGATATCGAATTTTCTAGCCTATGAGCACAGTGTATCATTACATTTATTTCAGTGTTCTTTAATATCTCTCAGCAATGTTTTAGAGTTTTCAGTGTACAGATTTTGCATATATTTTATTAAGTGTATTCTTGTTTCATACTTTTGCTGCTGTTTTAAATAGTTCTGTTTCTAAGTTTCAATTTCTGGTGTTTCATTGTTAGTATATATAAATACAGATGGAGTTTTTCAAATGCTGATTTTGTAACCTGTGACCTTTGCACTCTTACTAATTAGTTCTTTTTTTTTTAATTTCTATTTATTTATGATAGTCACAGAGAGAGAGAGAGGCAGAGACACAGGCAGAGGGAGAAGCAGTCTCCATGCACCGGGAGCCCAATGTGAATTTCGATCCCGGGTCTCCAGGATCGCGCCCTGGGCCAAAGGCAGGCGCCAAACCGCTGCGCCACCCAGGGATCCCCTAGTTCTAAAGCAGTTTTGAAGATTCCGTAGTATTTTCTCCATTGACTACCATATCATTTACAAATAAAGATAATTTCCGTCTTCCTCTCCAATCTGTGTACTTTTTGTTTTTCTTTCCTCATTGCACTAGTTAGGACCTCCAGGATACTGATGAATAAAGTGGTGACAAGGAAATCTGTTCCTTGTTCCTAATTTTAGGGGTAAAGGATTCAGACTTTTGCCATAAAGAATGATGCCGAACTGTAGATTTTTAAAAATAGATATTCTTATCAGACTGAAAAATTTCATTTCTGTTTGTAGTTTTCTAAGAGATCTTATCATGAGTGGTGGCTGAATTTTGTCAAATGTTTTTCCTGTATCTCCTATGATTGTCTAGTCTTTATTCTTTAGTCTATTGATATGACAAATTACACTGATTTTCAAAGTTTGATCCAGTCTTTTTTTTTTTTTAAAGATTTTATTTATTTATTCATGAGAGACAGAGAGAGAGGCAGAGACACAGGCAGAGGGAGAAGCAGGCTCCATGCAGGGAGCCTGATGTGGGACTCGATCCCGGGTCTCCAGGATCACGCCCTGGGCTGAAGGCAGCACTAAACCACTGAGCCACCAGGGCTGCCCTGATCCAGTCTTGTATTCCCATTATACAAACCCAAAATAGTTATGATGTGTTATTCCCCTTTATAAATTGTTGTATTCAATTTGTTAATATTTTATTAAGAATTTTGCTTCCGTGGTGTGAAGTCTATTGGTCTACAGATTTCCTTCTCTGGTTTTAGTACCAGGGTAATGGTGACCTCATAAAATAAGTAGGGAAGTCTTCCTTTTACTTATGTCTCTGGAAAATTTTGTATACAACTGGTATTATTTCTTCTTTAATTGTTGGTAGAATTCACCAGTGAAACCACTTGGGCCTTTTCTTTTTTAAAAGGGTTTTAATTATAATTTAAATTCCTTTAACAGGGCAGCCCCATGGCTCAGTGGTTTAGCGCTGCCTTTGGCCTGGGGCCTGGTCCTGGGGACCCGGATGGAGTCAGGTTGGGCTCCCTGCATGGAGCCTGCTTCTCCCTCTGCCTGTGTCTCTGCCTCTCTCTCTCTCTCTCTCTCTCTGTTTCTCATGAATAAATAAATAAAATATTTAAATAAATAAATAAATAAATAAATAAATAAATAAATAAACTCCTTTAACAGATACAGGATTATTAGGATATCTCTTTTTCCTTGAGTGAGTTTCGGAAGTTTCTATCTTTCAAGGAGTTTTTTTTTTTCCCATTTCATCTAAGATGTCAAATTTATGGGCATACTACTGTTGCTTATAATATTCTCTTCTTAGGGATCCCTGGGTGGCACAGCGGTTTGGCGCCTGCCTTTGGCCCAGGGCGCGATCCTGGGGACCCGGGATCGAATCCCACGTCGGGCTTCCGGTGCATGGAGCCTGCTTCTCCCTCTGCCTGTGTCTCTGCCTCTCTCTCTCTCTCTCTCTGTGACTATCATAAATAAATAAAAATTTTAAAAAAATATTCTCTTCTTATCCTCTTAATGTCATGTGGTGTCAATACCCTATTGAGAATTCTCCTGGATGCCTTGGGTAATACAAGACCTTTCCATCCTGCAGGTTGATACACAAAGTATTCCAGCTCTGTCTGAGCTCTGGGGAATGTGCTGCCTACATTTTCCTAGTGGTTCTTTCCCTGTTCTCACTGGTTTCCTCCCACGCATATACAGATCAACAGCCAGCTAAAGACCTGAGGGGAACTTCTGCAGGTCTCTAGAGCTCTCTTTCTCTCTCTGCAATTATCTCTTCTCCAGTACTCTGCCCTATAAATTCTAGACATCTTGACCTCCCCAAACTATGATCTTTATCTCTTCAAACTCAACAAGACTACTGGACTCTGTCTGGGGTCCTCTTCCTGTGCTGAAGCCTAGAAACTGGCTCAGTGGAAGACTGTACTTGTTTCTCTTCCCTCGGATATTACAATCATGTGTTGTCTGTTTCTCAATGTCTGAAATCATTATTGGTTCATATATCTGAGATTATTAAATCATGTTATTTACATTTTCTATATCTTTGCCTCTCTTCATATGCTTTGTATATCTCAGAATGATGAATTTAAACTCTAAGAACTATTAAATCTACCAGCAATGAACAAGTACTATTTGAAATTAAAAACACAATAACATTTACGTTAGCACACCCTGAAGATTAAATACTTAGGTATAAGTCTAACAAAATAAGTACAAGATCCATTTGAGAAAAACTACAAAACTGCAAGGAAAGAAATCAAAGAATTTAAAAAATGAAGAAATACTCCATGTTCAAGCACTGGAAGACTCCATATCATCAAGATGTCAGTTCTTCACAACTTGATCTACAGATTAAATGTAATCTCAATCAAAATTCTAGCAAGTTATTTTGAAGGAACTGACAAACCAATTCTAAAGTTCATGTGGAAAGATCTAGAGAAGACAATACAATATTGAAGAATGAAGCTGGAAGACTGATACTACCTGACTTGAAGGCTTACTCTAAAGCTACAATAACCAAGTCACTGCAGTATTTGGTGAAGCAATGGAAAATCAGATCAATGGAGAAGAAGAGAGAGCCCCAAAAAAGACCCACACAAATATGGACAACTAATCTCTGACAAAGGAGAAAAGGCAACACAATGGAGCAAAGATAAGTCTTTTCAACAAATGGTGCTTTTCAACAAATGGACATCCACATGTAAAAAAAGAAAAAGAATCTAGACGGAGACGTTACTCCTTCACAAAAATTAACTCAAAATGCATCACTGTTCTAAATATAAAATGCAAAACCATAAAACGCCTAGAAGGTAACATAGGAGAAAACCTAGATGACTTTGGATATGAAAATGACTTTTTAGATATAATTACAAAGTCATGATTCAAAAAAAAATTGATAAGATGGACTTTCATTAAAACTAAAAATGTATGCTCTGCAAAAGACAATGTCAAGGCAATGAGAAGACAAGCCACAGACTGGGAAAATATATTTACAAAAGATACATCTGATAAAAGATTGTTATCAAAAATACACAGAGAACTCTTAAAACGCAACATAAGAAAACCACCTGATTAAAATTGGGTTTAAGGGCACCTGGGTGGCTCAGGTTAAGCATCTGCCTTCGGCCTAGGTCATGATCCCAGGGTCCTGGGATCAAACCCCATGTTGAGCTCTCCACTCAGTGGGAAGCCTGCTTCTCCCTCTCCCTCTATCTGCCACTCTGCCTGTTTGTGCACTCTCTCTGTGTCATATAAATAAATAAAATCATTTAAAAAATCTTTTAGAATTGGGCTTAAAACTCAACAGTAAGGAAACAAACAACCTGATTAAAAGAACCCTCATCAAAGAAGATATAAAATGGCAAATAAGCATATCAAAAGATGTTCCACATCATATGTCATCGGGGAAATGCAAATTAAAACAACGAGATACTAGTACACAACTATTAGAATGACCCAAATCCCAAAACACTGACAACACCACATCCCAGAGAGGATATAGAGCACAGAAATTCATTTACTGCTGGTGGAAATGTAAAGTGGTACAGCCACTTTGGAAGACAATTTGACAGTTTCTTACAAAGCTGAATATACTCATACCATACAACCCAATGATTGCATCCTTTGGTATTTATCCAAAGGAGTTGAAAATTCTGCCCACATAAAAACCTGCTCACAGATGCTTACAATGACTTTATTCATAATTGCCAAACTCTGAAGCAACCAAAATGTCGATGGTAGCTGAATGGGTAAACTGTGGTACATCTAGAAAATGGAATTTTATACAGCACTAAAAAGTTATGAGCTATTAAGCCATGAAAAGACATGGAGGAAATTTAAATGCATATTATTTAGGCAGAAAAAATAGTCTTAAGAAGTTGCATACTGTATGATTCCAGCTATAGGAAAATCTTGAAAAGGCCAAACATGGAGAAAGTAAAAGCATCAGTGATTACCAGGGGCTGAAGGGAGAGGGATGAATAGAGAGAGAGAACACAGAGGACTTTTAGAGCAATGAAACTGTTCCATGATACCATAATCGTCAATACAAGTCATCATACATTTTTCTAAATCCACAGAATAGACAACACCAAGAGTGGATCCTAATATAAACTATGAGCCTTGCGTGATCATCATGTATCAGGTTGGTTCATCAGTGTTAAAAAACATACCACTAGGGTAGGAGATGTTGATGATGAGAGAATATACAAAACCTCTGTATCTTCCTCTCAATTTTGCTCTGAATCTTACTCTTCTTGAAAAAGATTGTTATTAATATTAATAAAATATTAATTAAAAGAAAACAAATGTTCAAAACAGAAACAAACATCTCAAAAATACGAATCATGAAAAAGAATAAAATACACACACACACACACACAATTTCCCTTCCAAGTAAAGTACTGTTCAGGTAAAATTTAATAATTATGCATTAAAAATGGATCGGGGCACCTGGGGGGCGCAGTCAGTTAAGTGTCCCTCCCACTCTTGGTTTCAGCTCAGGTTGCGATCTCAGGCTCATGGGATGGAGCCCCACGCTGGGCTCTGTGCTCACAGAGTCGGCTTGAGATTTCCTCTCCTTCGACCTCTCCCTCTGCCCCTTCTGTTCTTGGGTTCTCTCTCCCAAATAAATAATCTTTAAAACACAAAACAAAACAAAAAATGGATTCTTCTATGGGGAGAGAAGTGTGCATGTCTTTGTTGTCATTGTCTGTATTGTCTTAATAAAGTCCTGATTTAAATTAGCACGGAGTGCACCATACAGCTACCTCTAACTTATTCTAACTTGAAATAAACTAATTATCTGCCAGTTCACAGAAAACCGATAGTTCTTTTCCTTGTCACGGATATATGCAAAAATTATATTGTTAGATACAATATACAAATAGTTATTATTGATACATCTTCCTGATTTATCGCTCATTTTTCATTATACAGTATCTCCCTTTTTATGATTTTCTTAAGAGCTATTTTGTCCTGATATTGTAATTGATACTTTTCTATCCTAAAGGATGTCAAGATTTATGCAAATTTTTATCTTTGCAATAAATCCATCATCATTTTAAAGAATCATTTTAAAGTGTATATGATGCCTTTCAAATTGCCATTATCTTCTTTGTTGTCAAATGCCTTGTGGTATTTCAAAATCTTTCATAATTTTCAGTGATATTAGTTTTTTTTTTTTAATTCTCTCCTTGTTTTACATATTTTTCCTTGATTCAAGCTTTTTCTCTCTGGTTAAAAATGTTTCTTGAAATTATTATACTTTACAAGTGTATGTAAATAATGCCACTAAAATAATTTATCATTCTCTCTCGTAATTTGGGGACCTTCCAAATTATTGAGAAAATAATTTCCATCCAAGTGGGACTAAGTGTAGTTAAATATTGATAAAAATATTTGATGAAATACAGAGAGAAGTGGGACAGATTTGTAGAAGAGTATTTTTTCTTCATCAAAAATTCTTTGTAAAATCACTAATTTGTAATTGAACAATCTTAGCTCTGCCAGTCTTTACAGTTCACCAAGAAACTCCAATCCACAGCCTTGAACAAATAGATATTCGTATGTTTCATTCTTTTTTTTTACCCTGGGTACCATGATTCAACTATAGCACTAAACTTAATGAGTTTTTCATAAGATAAAAATCTGAAACTTTCTTATTAACCCCACATATAAATGTGTTTTGCTTTCCCAACTTCAGTGAAAAGATGGTATATGTAACAATAATTTCTGTGTGTAAAAATAAATAAATTAGAAAAAAACCTCCTCTAATATCTCCAGTAAAACTAGCACTTGGGGAAGATGTGCTGTGTTTATTTAGCATAATGTCATGTAGACACTCAGCATGTGTATGTATGTAAAATAATTTGAAAATCATGGAAAACACGGCGTGAAATATAAAGTCCTCAGGTTGCCAATTAAAACACATCATGATGTGACCGCCAGCTACACGCCGGCTTCGCCTCTGTGCCACCCTACCTGCCTCCTATACGGTCGACGTATCGAACTACTTGCTATTCATCAAATCGTCAATCAGACCTCTGTGCCTTTGCACATACGACTGCTTTTGCCTTAAATGCCCTTACTTACTGTCCATCAGGTGAAGTCTTATTCACCTTTCAAGTCTCAGCTCAAAGTATTCTTCCTTATGAAAATGTCCCACATTCATTATCCCAAGCAGAAATAATTTATTTTCTACTCCTATTCTTCTATATGCCAAGTTCACCTTATGTCAATGATCTCCCTGTGTTTTAATGACCATTATTTTTTAAAGATTTTATTTATTTATTCACGAGAGACACAGAGAGAGAGAGAGGCACAGACACAGACAGAGGGAGAAGCAGGCTCCATGCAGGGAGCCTGACACGGGACTCGATCCTGGAACCCCAGGGTCACACTCTGGGCCAAAGGCAGATGCTTAACCGCTGAGCCACCCAGGTGTCCCAACCATTATTATTATTATTTTTTAAAGATTTTATTTATTCATTCATGAGAGAGAGAGAGAGAGAGGCAGAGACCCAGGCAGAGGGAGAAGCAGGCTCCATGCAGGGAGCCCGACGTGAGACTCAATCCCAGGATCCTGGGATCATGCCCTGAGCCAAAGGCAGATGCTCAACCACTGAGCCACCTGGGCTGCCCACCAACCATTATTTTTGATTAAGTATATTTTCTTCACCATTATCCCTCAACAGTTATCATCTAGCATGGTACATACTTATTAATGCATAAATATTTCCTGAATGAGGTATTTGGGGCTGAGTCATTTAAAAGAAACACCTTCTAAACACTACATCTCTAGGGTGATATTTGTTTTTTCCTTAGAGAGACAAGGACTGGGCTTACACAACTACACAAAACGGATGTGAAAATTCTCATCCACATCCTGCCAGACCCCCTGAAGTCCCACAGCTTCTGAGACTGTTCCTCTTCACTGACCTCTATCTTCTCTGAACTGTGAACACAGGAACCTCTAAAAGAGGCTTCGAAAGCCCAATTTCTCATTGAGAAAAACCTGGCAGTCATGGAGTCAGAGAATACATCCCTCAGAAGCTGCATCTTTACTTAGTATTAAAATACTAAGTCTCTTTTGTTGGTTGGGGGGAAATGAGGATGAATAGCTATTTCAAATGTCACATAATCCAATAATAATAGTTTTTGCTCATCTGCCACATGGTCTGTCTTTTGCATTCTGTTGAAAGACATCAGAAGATGAACTGGGCCCTTGCAAGGATAGTGTGCAAAAGGACAAGCATTTAAACCTGGGGAAAGGGAACCAGCCATACCCAAAAATACATATACATGTAAAAGTGTGTGTATGTCTGAATATAGGTGGGTATGATTTTTTTTTCCAGTTTTCACACCCTTTGGTGGTATTGTTTGCAGAACAAAATCGACATAAGTTTGAAGGGTGACTCCACCATATATTTGTATCTTCAACATGAACAAGTTAAGGTTGACCTCTATAAGTCTCATTTCTCTCAACTCTATAAAATTACTTCCTTTCTCATCTCTAAGATACCTACAAGGGTGTACACACACACACACACACACACACATGCACACACACACACACGTTTTTCCTTGTGAACATACACAGCAGTCTAGAAGTTCACTGTCTTAAAAATGCATACAGTAAGCTAAGAGAAATAACTTGACACTCTCAAAAGAAATTCAGATTTACTTACTATGGATGGCAATGGGGAATGAGGCTACAACCAATCATATGTTCTCTCCATCTTCCCACCCCAAGGGGCCTCTGACTTATATAAGCAGAATACTGAAGGCACAGCGGAAAACACCGAGCTAGTCCAATGCCCTGTATTTCAATCAAGAAAGCAGCCTTAGACAGGTGGCATGTGTTGCCCCACGTCACAGCCAGCCGCAACTAGACCTGACACTTCTGACTTCTATCACAGTGTCCATTTCACTGAAGGCCTCACTGCATGAGGCTCTCCCGATGGGCTGGACAACTCCCATTTGCCCCCCAGATCCACTCTCTACTCTTCCATACCCTGTGTTTTCCTGGGTAGAGGAGAGCTGATGCTTCCTTGGCTTCTGGTTTCTGGTTGGTTTCAGTTAACGAAGAGCAGGTGGTGAGGGGGTAAGAGAATGTGATTGGGGTTCCTTCCGCGGCTGACTTCTGTGCGATTATCAAGAGTTGGCTGCATCCCTTGCCTGAAGGTCACAGCTCCTGCCAGGTGGCCTCTCCACTTGCTCCCCTCTCTCTGAGGTCTGGTGACTGCTTCTCCCCTTTCCTCCTGGAGACCAGGGTGATAACAGCGCTCCATTGTTCCAAGCCCCAGGGTACCATACTATCACTTTTGGTTTCCCTCCACCCTGCTGGCACTTTTGTAGAGTACCTTTATTAAACTTTCTTCAGGTTACTCAATTTGAATGTGCCATTGATTTCCTGTTGGGACCATAAATGATACACTGGGGAGTTTTTAAGAAGTACAGATGCCTGGGAGGCTTCCAAAGTCTCCCCAGATGATTAGCTTAAGCTACAACTGAAAACTTCTGCACTGAACCATGATGTTAATGTTTGTTGTTATTTAGTCACTAGCGTGCGTGCACGCGCACGCACACACACACACACACACTCACATTCACAGTGAGAATGGTAAAGCCTTCACCAAAAGTAAGGAAATCTCGTGAGATTCTGGTGATCTATGGTTTTTGAAAACTACCAGTGAGGCTGATGAATGGATTGATAAATGTGCAAACACTTAGAATCCAGCAGCCTTGTAAACACATTCAAAATATTTACTTTCATGCTGTTTCTTTCTTCTTCTTCTAACACCCAAATGTCAATTTTAATGGAAGCCACATCTCCACATATTGATTGGTTCATCTTGATTTTATTAAGGTTCAGTTGGGCTGCCCAGGAAGCTTTTCTGGTGTTTGAAACATTCATAAAAATGTCTATTTGGGAGGGGCATGGAGGGAGACAAGGTAGGTGGGGGCAAAGAAGAAAAAAAATCACATTCTGCCTAAAGTAAAACACAGTTTGTTGCCAAGATTTCATTAATTCAATAAATAAAAATACAAGTAAGCTCCAACTTCAACAAGCTCAAGTTTCCCTCCTAGCTGTGAAACCACAGCACCCCGATGGCTTCTAAATGTGTCAACACATGACCTTCCCATCCCAAACTCACCAGTGGGGAGAACATGATTTATGAGGGTGTCTGACCATCCCTCAAAGAGGTTTTAAATATTTTACTCTTATAATAAGTGTAGTTCCCTCATCCAGTGGTAAATGATTGTAGGTTTTCACAGAAAAGGGTGAGTTTTCAGAAAAAAAAAAAAAAAAAAAAAAAAGACCCAAACTTGGACAAGATCTGCAAACAGCTCCATGGCACCTTATGGTGTGTGAGCTAATTACTTGCCCTAAGTTGCCTAGTAAACGGTCTTTGTTTGGGAAGGTTAAGTTTCACCTCTGTTCCAAAAACTCCAAGCCAGACAGGGAAAGGAAAAAATGATGGTGTCTGTGGTGAGGCTGGCAACGCTGCCCGCCGACTGGTTATTTGGAAAGGTTTTAGAAGATGTGTTATGAGGCATGGTAATGTGTGTCATTTTTCATGACTGAAGTCAAAGGATTTAGCAGGTTGAGTCTGAGGACTTGGATTTGGCAGTGGAAAATACCAAATCCTGTGTGAGCTCTGCAGCCCACCTCTGCCTGAGTTCTCCTACCATCCGAGACGAAGGTAGAGGACACTATTTTTTGGACTGCCAAATGCAACAGAGTTAGAGGATGAGAAATTTGGCTCACTCAATTCCAAAGGCATTTTTATGGAGATGAAAAGTGAGTTCTGGTTCTTGAAGAAGTCCCTCAGTTTAGAACTTCTTAATGGAGAACATGAATGTTTTGAAAAGAAGAAAATAGGTCAAAATGGTGGGATCTCCTATTCTGAGGATGAGGAAGTGACCCCAAAAGAAATATGATAAGCAGTACCTTTCCCTTGAAGTCTTCTTTTTGTTCCGGTTCCTTGGAAGTTTGCGTTCAAGGAGAACTAAGGATATACCAAGCCAAGGATCCTCAGTTCCAAGTAACGGAAACTCACTTGGAATAGTGTAAGCCAAAAAAGCAATATTTCTCATGAGGACACAGGAGTATCTCATGGAAATCAACAGGCCAAAGAGAAGTCAGTCTTAGGAGAGGCCAGAACCAGGAGCCAGAAAACTACAGAGAATCAAGGTACCTGTTCTATCTAGCTGTCGGGCTCTCTGGTCTCCTGCTTTACAATTTCACTCCATTCTGCTTCTCTCATCTTGTCCTGAAAACTGGCTTTCTCTCCCTAGGTCCAAAGCAGACGATGACCATTCCACAGTGATGTCTTTCATTCCTCATCTGCTCAAGTCATCAGCCAAGATTACAAGTGAGTTATCCCTCTGAGAGGGAGCTATCCCTTAGAGGGCTATCCCTTCTGTGGCAGACTCCAAGTAATTTGCATGTTGCATTAAGTCACTTAATCCTCCTAACCTACAACCTATCCCCACTTTACAGATAACAAAATTAAGGCAGAGAAATTAAGTGACTTGTTCAAATTCACATAACAAATGAGTAGTAGATGTGGATTTCAAATCCAGGAAATCTAGCTCCAGGGTCTGTGCTATTTTGCTCTCTGAGTCCCAGTGCCATCCTCTAGAAGGCAGAACATGCTTGGCAGCTCCCAGATTGGGTGTGAGCCCCACTCTAATCAGCCCTAGCCCGAGGGGGTGGTAGATGCATCTCAGCAGGACCACATGGTACAACATGAATTATAAGGCCCATCTCATAGTTCCAGTGAGGAATCATCAGTTTTTGCAGACTGGGGGCTGGAGGTCGGAGAGACACGCCCAAAGTGTTCCATATTGCTCCCCATAAATGCTTCTGCTCTCTGAGCCAAGCCATGGGGTCATGGGGCAACACAGGATTGAGGCCATTAAAATTTGTCAGGCAGAGGATGTTACTGGACACAATTGCTTGCAATGAGGCAACCCTATATGTGGCTGGTTATTTTATTTTTTTTTCTATAATCCTCTAAAGATGAAGATTTTAAATTCCCCACATGGCAATTCACCCAGAATCCTGTGGTGCAGGAGTTCTTCCCCCGGTCTAACGTCAATGCCTCTAATTGCGGCTGAAACTGATTTCTTTGTCTTGCTTTCAGGGTGAACTGCACAGAAAGGAACATATGAGGATACTGTGAAGTAATTCTGGTGTGTTGGCTGAGTGTCACCCTGACTTAATTAGAAAATTTTATCAAAAGACTAATAACAAACGCATTAAAAAATTCCTGGAATTATGTCTGGAAAGAGCCTCATTAATTTACGTTACGTATACGTATGTATAAACAAGCACATCGTGAGGAAGGCATTCCAAATCCGAGAGAACACTGGCTTCACAACAGCAGTGATGAAGGAGATAAATCCGTGAACTAAGAAACAGGCGTTTTTTGGTGCACATTTCTGACCCTCACCCCATAAATGCCCTAATGCATGAGGCATCGGTCTGTGTGGAAATTTTGATTCATTCAACACTTTTCTGACACAAAATTCCACTGAACGTATATAATACTAGTCTACCACAGCAAATGGACAAAGTGAAAAGAAAAATCAAGATGTGCTCATTTTACTCTACATTACCCAAAAACATTTTCAGCTTAATTCTCTGCTTCCCAAACTTGCTCAATTTTTGTGACTAATAACCTCTTCCATCCTTCACACACTCTGATCTTGGAGCAGTCCCCCTCTGTCTTCTAACTGCACTCAAATCATTAGCTGATGGTTTGTATCCACCTTATCCCCCCCCCACACACACACACACACACACTTCTTGAGTCCACCTATTCTCATCTCCTTCCCTGCAATTTTGGTTTGGATCTATACTACTCCAGGCTCCAGATGTGACATTAAGAAGCCTCTCAGTCATTCTAGGCCTAGTTTTCACTCTCAGAGAGGACAATGGCAGTTAGCTTCTACAGGCAGCACATCCACCGTGTTTGTTCCCTCCTTTTTTTTAAATATATTTTTTAAGGTTTTATTTATTCATGAGAGACAGAGAGAGAGAGAGAGGCAGAGACACAGGCAGAGGGAGAAGCAGGCTCCCTGCAGGGAGCCCGACGTGGGACTCTATCCAGGGTCCCCAGGATCACGCCCCGGGCTGCAGGCGGCGCTAAACTGCTGAGCCACCTGGGCTGCCCCTTCTTTTTTAATCACAGCCTCTCGTTACCTTATAGAATCAGTGTAAGCTATAACCCAGGAGCCCTCTGTGACACCTAGAAAATTGCACTTCATTCCATACCTCCTCCACCTGTGATGTTACTCCAACTCTACGGAGTAACTCGCTCTCCTTTTCCATTCATCTTAAGAACCCCCTCTGACTTTAAATGATATGGGCCAGGGAAGGGTCAGATGAGCTATAAACTAATCACCTGTTCTACCTGAGGTGAGAATTAAAAAAAAAAAAAAAAAAAAGGTATGAGGAAGTGACCCCAAAAGAAATATGATAAGCAGTACCTTTCCCTTGAAGTCTTCTTTTTGTTCCGGTTCCTTGGAAGTTTGCATTCAAGGAGAACTAAGGATATACCAAGCCAAGGATCCTCAGTTCCAAGTAACGGAAACTCACTTGGAATAGTGTAAGCCAAAAAAGCAATATTTCTCATGAGGACACAGGAGTATCTCACGGAAATCAACAGGCCAAAGAGAAGTCAGTCTTAGGAGAGGCCAGAACCAGGAGCCAGAAAACTATAGAGAATCGAGAAAAGCCTACTTTATCTTTTCCTATCTGAAGTTTGTGGGATTATAACTATACATCCCTGTATAATCCCACAAACTTCAGATAGGAAAAGATAAAGTAGGCTTTTCCCTATGTGTTCAATAATCTGTTCAAGCTGTCAATACTCTTACGTACAATATTTTATCTCAGAGTCAGCACCTTTCTGAGCTAGGCTAGTATATACTGTTTCTGTCACTCTTTGACAGATGAGGAACCTGGGATCTTCTGATTCCTGGTCCATTCCACTCCAGAACTCCTGGGATTAGAACCTATCTCACAGGCACCAAAGCTCCAGCTGAGTGCTCCAGAGACCAGGCTATACGGCTTTCCCCTAGAGATAGCTGCGCAGGGACACGCTACAAATATTTGATCCATGTATTCAACAAATACCTACTGAGCTCCTGTGCCAGTCGCTGAGCTGAGTACTTGGGATACTTCTATCCTTTCTTCCAGTTTTCTGGAGGTATTTGCTGAAAAACTTGGCAGGATTTGGGGGCTGAGAATTTCAAGGGTACTGAGTGAGAATCACAGCCAAACCCTGACAGCAGGTTCTGTGGCCCTGACCAGGCAGTGTTGCCCACCGATGTCCCCAGATGTATATGATACCACCGGTTTCTTCTGGGTGTATCTTTCATGGACTCCTTCACTTTTAACTTCTCTAGTGGCCCATGTCTCTCCCTCGACACTTCCTTCATCGCTTTCCTGCCTCTCCCGAATGCCCAGGGTTCTCCTTGCCCTCCTTTCTTCCACTCATGAAGAAAGCTCATTGAACCAACCAGCCTAGAAGCTCTCCTCTCCCAGGAATGTTTTCACGAAGCACAATGCTCAAGGAGGGCAACATTTGGCTCCTATGGATGAGTTACTAACTGAATTTCAGACTATTTTTCCTTGGTTGGGATGGGAAGGTTTACCTACAAGGCCACTTGGGCTGAGGGAAGCCTTCCCGAGGCTCAAGATATCTTAAAGAGCCCCCACCAGTCTGTCTCCTCCCAAAGCCAGCCCTCAATCCAAGTTGCAGGACGCTCTGAACAAAGAAGCGCCTGCGACTCAACCTGAGCTGTCTGCAAAGTTGACTCCTGGGGCTTGTCTTAAACCTTAATCTGTCTCCAGCCCCAAGCTCTCTGCCATCAGCGGAGAAGCACTTCTCTTTGAAACTTAGCAGGCTTACTGTGAACACATTGGTCTTGATTTTCATTTCCCCAGACACAGACGTGTAGGGTAAGAGGGGCTGGGCTGCACAGCTGGTGCCATCCTGTGTATGTGAATGGTGACTTTGAAAAAGACAAACTCTCTGGGAATATGAGGAAGGGCCGTACAAAGGAGGCATCATTCGGGCCAGCTGTGTGGGGTAGTGGGTGCAGCATGCCAGGATGAGGAATCGGAAGACCTGACTTTCCGTCTCTGCTCTATTCCTTCTGGGGCTGACCTTTCCAAGGTTTGTCTCCCTCCCCGTGTCTCATGTTGCTCATCTGCAGTTGGAGTATCCCAAACTCTTAGATTCTGGGAATCCTCGGACTTTGCTCTTAATCCTGTCTTTATGACTCTGGTTTCACCAAAAACTCTCTGTGAGGAACAAGGCCCAGCTGTGGGAGGCATCAGTGAGAGACATCAAGGCAAACTGAGGGCAAAGGGAGCAGGAATGAATCACGCACCAGGGCTCACGATTCTGACTTTTTTAGAGGTCTGCAAGGGACAGATAATATGTGATGTGCCTGGTCTATGACAACAGGACACTGTGAAGCTCGCTGTTAACTGGAGAAGGTGTGCCCTGCCTAAAGGCATTTCAATCCATGTCTTTTAAGCACAGCACCTGCTAAACAAAACAAATCTGTGGGCTGGCTTATACCCGAGGGTGGCAAGTCTGAGAGCCTACACCATCTCCAGAATTAGAGAAAACACTTTTATTCTGAGGGCAGCCAGCTTAAAACATTTCTTTTCCGAGCTTCAGGTCAGCGGGTTTCATTTCCATCAGATGCTTCCCACCGAGACACAAACAGGATGAATCAGACAGGAAAGAGCTTAAAAACTTAGAGTCCATCCGAATCACACTAGCCGCCAAGCATCAACCCCAAGGTTGGGTCGGCTGCCGAACTGAAAACCTCGTCCGCGGCCAAAATTAGCCCCAACTGCCTTCTGAACTGTGCAGTCCCTCGGAGCTGGGGAGAGTCACACAGGAGTGTGGCTTTTCAGATGAGAAAACAGCAGGCCAGAAATGGAGACTTCTGCTAAGCCTCATTAACGTTTTAATAGAGCTTAAAGCAACAGTTCTCTTTGAAAATGCTTTATTCATAATTGACCAATTGTCATTAGATAGAGTTACACTCCGTGGCATCTTATTAGGAGGAGCTTGTCTGAACTGCCCCCCAAGTATTCATAGTAAATTCCTAACACATGATGTCACAACAGGCTGTTACAATCCATAGCATGTAGATACCATTAAAGCAATGTGTGCGCCTTTTTGATACCGAAACATCTAACTTTATTATGAAGTTTGCTATAAAACCTGCTATGATGTATTTAATAATGTTAAAATGTTTATTCTTTAATATTGAAGTCACACTGCCCCTGTGATGCCTGTTACTCCTGCCACAAACGAGAACTGCCAAATCTATCAGCTCGACTTTTAAACACTTCCTTAAGAGATTTCTTTCTTCTTTCCTCTTCTTCATTATTATTTTTTTTTTTGCTATGAAAAAGCAGATGTTCTAAAGCTCCAAGTAACTGAAAACCAGCAATATATGCTCAAAGGCTGAAACCTAATATTTACAATAAGCCGATCCAATGAGAAATGTCTCCCCAGCGACCCTGGTCATGAAGTGGGAACCCGCGTGGTCACTCGTCCTGGCTGAGGCAGTTGTCATTTATCAGAACCCCATGCACTGTGATTCTCAATTAGGGACTTTCCTGACATCAGCAATTCCCCACCTACTTGATACAAAAGACAAAATAAATATGAAATCCATCCTTACTGTATCACATTCCATTGGCTTTACAATCACCATATAAGGCAGTTTATTATGGATTCCATAATTTATGTGAGAAGATTTGGGGTTTTGGGTGATGATGGCCCAGCTCTTTGTCTCTATCATTATAACAGACATTAAATTTCCCAATAAATTCTTCAGGTAGGAATTACTGTCATAAATATGTATTTCTAATTCCTGAGAGCTAGAGATATTTATTTGCAGAGCAGCGGCAAAAATAAGAGAACAACTGGCATTCCTTAGAAGAAACCATAAAATTCAGACTGTGGTCGGGATCTGACTAAGTGAGGTACTAAACTGTTCACCTTGGGCTTCTGGGGAATATGCATATGGGGGAGAAATTAGAGCCTCCCCTAAGAGCTTCTGGTCCAAATGTGTTCTGTGTATGTTCTATCAGTCACAGATGAATTTGGTATAACAAAGTCCCCTTTTTTTAAAGAGATCTTATTTATTTATTTGAGAGAGAGAGAGTGAGCAAGAGCGGGCTGAGGGGCAGAGGGAGAAACAGACTCCCCGCTGAGCAGAGGGCCCGACGCAGGACTCGATCCCGGGACCCCAGGATCAGGACCTGAGCCAAAGCAGAAGCTTAACTGACTGAGCCACCCAGGCACCCCACAGAGCCCCCTTTTAAAACGCAAACATTCCTCAGAAGGTGAGGCCTGTGATGTAGAGGGGTCAGGTCAGCTTCAATTCAGCAGTGTGTACGGCCCATTTGGTCTCACATTTAAGCCTCATTCTTTACTCCACCTTTAAGCAATAGAAAGCTGATGACTTGGATCTCTACTTGTCTAGCTTCTGTGCCTGCGTCTCATCCGTTCTGAATGTATATAAGGGAGAGGGGCTGTTAATCCTTGGGTTCCCTCGAACCCGGCACTTCGACACCTCTCACGCTGTAGGTGGTACCAACGTCACCCTGTCTCCAGGTCTGCCTCCCATGGCATTCACCTGGAGATGCTTTCCTTAAAAACAGATGTGGGGGGATCCCTGGGTGGCTCAGTGGTTTAGCGCCTGCCTTTGGCCCAGGGCACGATCCTGGAGTCCCAGGATCGAGTCCCACGTCAAGCTCCCGGCATGGAGCCTGCTTCTCCCTCCTCCTGTGTCTCTGCCTCTCTCTCTCTCTCTCTCTCTCTCTCTCTCTCTCTCTCTTTCTCTGTCTACCATAAATAAATAAATATTTTAAAAAAAAGCAGATGTGGGATCATTCTGTGGCCTGCCATAGAAATTCCATGTGGTACACTGCCACCCAAACCCACTCATCACAGGGGAGAAACGCCTCTTCTTGGACACAAGTAGACGTGTGATCTGTTTAAATTTTTACTCATGAAACAGTAGGGAAGTAATACTGCACTTCCTTTCTCAGAAGTGTCTGCAGGGATTTGAATGGAGAGTCACCTGAGGAATCAGCTCACCCAAAGTGATGAGTAGTAACGGTAGCATTTCAGGCCTACCCGGGCCAGATATTTGGGGACAAATCTAATCACCCTGCATCGAGGATGGAAAGCTTAAATGCTCACAGAGACCGGACAAGTAACATAAATGATTGAGGCTTCTGAATATAAGAAAACCACCAGCTCAAATACAAAGATAACTGGAACCGGTATTTGGCCTTGGCATTAGTAAGTAATACGGAGTGGAAGGGACTCAGGCAAGCCAGACACTGTGGACACCAAATAGCTTCAGTCAGTGTGCAGCCAAAGGATTTGTTTTAAGTCGTTTTTAAAAAAGAGGCTGCCTCTACCCAGTGCCAAAATATTGTCTCCATGCAGAACACGGTTAATAGATCTTTTTCATTTTCAAGCAACACCCACGTCATAAATGTGGGTTTTTATGTAAAAATGCACCCCCTACAATCCTAGCAGTGAATTCATTAAAACGAGATGAAAGGACAACACTAACAACAACAACAACAACAACACCCTGTGTTGGCTCTGACGGTGTAGGAAGCCTGGGATTGTTCTCAGGCCCACACTGGCCCAGGGGTGTTCTCTGCCCCCTCTGGCCACCGTTGCGTCGGTCTTCCTTCTCCCTTCCTAAAATGTGGGGTTCTAAATCACCATGAAAACTTTCAATGAGGTGAGCACAGACTCATTTTCAACAGAATGAATTCTGCTAGCCTAAAAAAGGCTTGTCTTTCAGCCACGAACAGCTGCTAACACCACCTTTAATGTGCGATGTAACTGGTGCCTTCTGATGTTACTTTTTTTTAAAGTCGAATTATACCAGAGGAAAAAATAGGATGGAATTATTATGAAATTCGGTCTCTTTCAAAGCACACAATTTTCCACCATGGACTCTAATATCTTTAGAGCCTAAAACACCTGAACAAATCTGGGAATAAGAATACACCTTTCAAATTATAACTTTTATCAGCACTGCAGGTGTCTCTCCCTTCAGCCTCCCTCGGGTTTTCACCTTGAAACTTAGCAACTTTATCCCCCTTACAACAACTTACTCCTCCAAGATGAAATGGGTTCAGTTATCTGGCCCAAGTGAACCTTCAGACGGTTTATCTTAACAAACCTAAAAAAAGATGAATTCCCCCTCTCCATCCGGTACCTGACGACAAAGCCCTCTTGGTTTTATTTAGAAAACAACAAGGAAATTTGGTGTGAGTGCTAAACAGAGTCCATGTGGATAACCGGGAGCAGGCAGTGTCTCATGGAATCTCATCAGGGGCCTGGTGCTGATCACCTAAGAGGCTTCTCAGCCCCACAGCTTGTGAAGGGTCCCGGCTGCCCAGGGTGATGGGATTTGGTGCAAACAAAAGGACAGTGATGACTGGACTCCCTGCCACCCTCTCCTCAGAACATCCACCAGAGAGAGAACTTGGTAGAGACACTGGGACCTTAAATACATGAAGCAAAACCTGCAGTCTGGGGGTAATTATCAGATGCACTCAATCAGATGGCTGGCTGGGCCACGGAGGAAGGGGGTTACTGACTGGCATGAGCTGGGTTCCTCGTCTGGCCTTCGGGTGAGCTGTCTGGCTCCGCGCACCTGCCTCTTGGTCTCCGGGTGTGGAGTTCTGCCCTCAGAACCATGGTTAGTTGACACAATCCAGCTCTCGTGGAGAACTATGCTGTTGTAAGATGCCCAGTTCCTCGGCTACGTCTGTTTGTTTCAGAAATGGATTTCTGGATACCGAAGCCATCACATCCCTCTCTTTGCAGCCTTCCTCATGGGCAAAAAGGAAGTCTGGGTTTAGAGCCCAGTTATATATGAGCAGATAAACGTCTGGCTACCCAAAGCCCCGGAACAAAACATGGTGGGGCAAAGGAGGAAGGCAAACACTTTTCCGTTCAATTCAACAGAGAACGATTCAGAGACTCCTGTCTTAAAAGAGTTGATGGCTCAGAAAACAGTGCATCAGCATACATCGAATTTGGTGGTTACTTAGAGTGAACACACGGCCGGGCTAGCCCGGAGCAGCCCCAGCTCACACCTTTTGCCCCCAGTGTACTTGTTACTCAAAGAAGGGTAATTACCCCCAGACTGCAGGTTTTGTCCCCATGGTGCTTGCACCATCAGTGATATGGTTACCAGATGTGAGGAGAAAAGAAGAAAGAAGGAGTCCCAACTCTTCCCTTTGGCTCAAAGTGTCTTTCCAAGCAAGTTGCAATAACAATATTGTCTGATGGCTCCAAGAAGGTTCCTCAAAGTCCTCTGGAAATGGTTCTGGTTTTGGGCCGTCGCCGGCCCCTGAAGGAGCAGGGTAGCTTTGTGGCACACGTATTAAAGTCCTCCCTGTTTTCCCAGATGTCAGAGCAGGGATGTCAGGTTTAGCAAACGGAACTACAGGACACCCAGTTAGCTTTGAATTTCAGAGAAGCATTGAATAATTTTTTTAGTATAAGAGATTCCATTCACAGACCAGAGTCAACAGTATGTTAGAGGCTGTGTTCCACGAGCCCCCTGTCCTGCCTGTGCGCCGGCCGCTCATGGGCGCTCCCTTGCCCAAGCTGCTGACGGGGCCCGGGCGTCACAGAGAGCCCTAGGGGAGACCCTACCTCCCCTACCTTCCTCCTCCAAGAGTCAAAACACTTTATTTTCCTACGTGGAGGACAATGGTTGTGCAGGGAGGCCTGCTCCTGGAGGATGGTGAAGCGAGACGGTGAATATCTGGGAAGAAAGAACGAGAAATACGATCCTTTGGAGGAATGAACCACTTCTTGGATGGTTCAGGGCTCTGCCTGGAACTCTCCATCCTTTGTCCTCGTAATTCTTCCTTCTAGCACTAGAGCAGGGGGATGTGGAGGCCCCCGGATGGGGAGGCAGCCAGTGAGTTTGGGGAGAAGCTTCCAGTCTTCAACCTAACATGCCCTCAGGCACTGTGGTCTGAGTGGTCTGCCCACGTGGCTATGCACTAAAACCTGCCAAATTCCACAAATCAGAGAAAATCCACTCAGACGATGTGCTGAAACTTCTGGTTCAAAAAGTTTCATCACCAGATCTAGAAACTAGAAAGAGGACCTGCTCCTGGCAAAATTACAAAGCAAATAAAGTTCACTTTCCAAGTCATGAACCTGGCCTTTCTCTCCCCTTTCTCTCTTCCGATGGCACAGCTCTCCTTCCCGCTCTGACCCCACGGCTTCCAGCACCATCGCCGGCTCCTGGGCACAGGTGTTTGAGGTCAGTCACGAGGCTCCTTCTGGGTGTTGAACTTAGGCGTGGTGAATGTAAACCTCATTCCACCGACTTTGTTCCATGGAGAAAGTGGTGGAGGAAACGGGCGGGCAGAGGTCCACATCATCATGCATGTCGTGGCAGGTAGTCACTATTCACCCCACTGGTGGCTGGGAGTGTCCTGAGAACCCAGGCCAAAGGCAGACTAACTGGACAGTGGAAACCTCAACTAGTGATGAAGGGAAAAGTTCTTGTTTGATTCCTGAATTTAGTCTCAGAGTGCTCTGGGGGAATTACAGCTTTTTAAATTTTCCTTTTGATGCAGAGCTGGTCACCGCTGAGGAGTGAGGAAGGCTATCCGTGCCAGCAGCGCCATGCGACAACCAACATGGTGAGTCTGGGATGGGCTCAGGAGGGACACAGAGTTTCTCTCTAGCACCTAGGTCTCCTGCTTGTGACTCCACAGCCTCAAGTGGTTTAAGAGAAAGTGACCCAGGACGGAGACTGTCCCCAGAATGGCTGTTATCTATCAAAAAGGACTTGAGCTGCCAACGCAGCTGGCCCAGCTTCCAGGCTTGGGCTCCTTCCTCCGGGCCCTGCGCCGCCCAGAGATCCTGGCTACGGTTCCTGGTTGCAGAAAGCCAGCTCGCTATACATCAGCCTTGCAACTCCTAGAGCCCAGGGGTCCTCTCTGCCCTCACCAGACACTCTTCATATTTCCAGCCACTTGCAAGGTCTAGCCCCTCCCAATCCAACACTCCAGGCTGGCTCTCCTACAATTCACACTGCAAGCCTAGAAATTTCTCCTCTTGGCACTGCTAAGGGGAGAGGTGTTGAAAGGAAGCCTGAGCAGATGGGAATGAGATTCCATTACTTTGTAAATAGCTGAATGGCATTTCTTTTTAATGCGATATGAGAGGTTTTAGTACATTTAAAAAATTTCCCTGCTCTAATTATAACACCCACTTTTATTAAAGGTGCACACACCTCGCTTGCAGCTGGCAGAGTTCTGGCCCCGATACTGGTTGCATCCCGCCCCTCGTGTGTTAGGCCCGTGAGTGACTGGCTTAGCACCCGCCCGCTTCCTCCCTCCGCAATGACAGAGATGCTAACACAATAGCGAAGCTGTTAATCCCAAACATGGTACTAATAAGGCAAGCTGCCTCACTCAAGGGTGCGGAGAGGAAGGGGAGATGGATGTGGAAATGCTAATCCGCCAGCTCAGCTCGCACTCTAGCTCCCACCCCCAGATTCGCGGATAATGAGGAATGCCCCGCTTTCCTCAAAATACCACTGCGCTTAATCAGCTCAGAGCTTCCTCACCAATCGCATGCCACCCACTGCTGTTTGGTATTTGGGAGACCACGAAGGTGAACAGTAAATGTGAATGAGTTCACTTCATGGACCGCACCTGAAAGAGTCTTGCGAGAGTCAACTTTCTTCATCATTTTTGACGTGCTTCTTTGTGTGGTTTATTGACCCCCTAGACACACGGCAGACTCCAGAGCTACTTAGTTGTGAAAAGGAAATCAATAAATGTGTGAACGAAAGCAAACCCCTCTCAATCTGGGCTATAGTTGCAAAAAAAGGAAGCTGGATATTGTACGATTTGTGTCAAATGTAGTTCTGAGAGCATACCATGGTAAAGTTCAAGAATTCTGAGGAGGTGGATGGAAGAAAGGAGAGAAGTCATGGAAACTGATTCTTTCCTCTCCCCATAGAACAGGTGCAGACAGCTGTGGAGGAACCATACAAACTCCAACTTTGATTTGGAAATAAAAGTTACACTCTGGACAACTGATTTAATTTTTACGTAGCCTCTGTCCTAGCTCAGAATCTCCTTGTTAGTAGCCCTGGACATGTTTGAAATTTGGTAGAATTCATCCTATGATAGATTTGCTGGTGGCAGAGGGGTATTCACTGACCAAGCTGATTCATCTTGTTTGATATGTAGGGTAGTTCTGGAAAGCCATAAGAAATTCCTCAAATTAGCCATAAATCAGAATAACTTCGGGAGCTTTAAAATAATATCACGGCCCGAGTTAACCTTGGGAGATTCCATTTCAATCAGTTTAGTGTGGGCTCCTGAGAACTATATTTTCCAAAGCTTTACAGATGATTCTGGGGCTCAACCATGGTTGAGAAGAATTTCTATGTTTTCTAGACTTTCACAGATGAATTAAACTTAAACGACAACAAAAAAATGGAGATTGAGTTAGGGTTGTCAACATTTTACTTTGCCAACTAAGGAAAAATAAACTGTTAACGCCATTATTTCATAAGGCAAAGGATAGATTAACACCAACAAGCAGTATTTAAGCACAGTTAGCTTTGCAGAAACTCACTACGTGACCACACCAGTGGGTATAGCAGCATCATTCACAGGAGGTGCCAAAAGGTGAAAGTAACCTGTCGATTGATTGACGGATGAATAAATAAAGTGTGATATATACACATAATGGAATATTATTTGGCCTTAAAAAGGAAAGAAATTGTGACACCTGCTACAACATGGATGAACCTGGAAAACATTATGCTAAATGAAATAAGCCAGTCACCAAAACACAAATAGTATTTCCTTCTCCCTACATGAGATGCCAAATTCACAGGAACAGAAAGCACAATGGTGGATCCTAGGGCCTGGGGGTAGAGAAGAATGAAGAGCTGTTATTTGAAGAGTGGGTATGGAACTTCAACTGGGGAAGATGAAAACGTTTTGGAGAGGGATGGTGGTGATGGTTGCCCATCAAGGAATATACGTAACGCACCTGAACTGTAAGCTTAAAAAAATGAAAAGATACATTTAGTGTTATGAATATTTTACTGACTCAAGAAAAGTTTACCAAATTGCCTTTATTTTCACATTTTGTAGTACAAGTTGATATTTGAAAACCACTGCCCAGGATGAAGAAAGAGAAAGGAAGCTGGGCCTGTGGGTGCTGCCCAAGTGGCTGAGTCCAGTCACCCGGGAGGTGCTCAGAGCCTCTAAGCTCCCTCCAGAAATTGCAACAACCCGACCCAGGCTGAATGATGGAGACACACTTCCAGATTATAAAACTCATTAGCCACGCCCCATGAGAAATTAATCTCAAACACAAAAGTATCCTTAGGCCAGGGGTCAACTTGTCCTTAAAAATACTTAATATTTTTTGTTGCCAGAGATGTCCAGAGGGTGATGCACCCAAGAAAGTTTTCAAGAAACCAGAGATTTGGTCCTATGGTTTGTCTGAGTAGGTAACGACATTGGGTGACATCTTCTTTTTCTTCACAGAGCAATAGAGCAAAGCAGGGGAAAAAAAAAAAAAACTGCACAGAGGTTAAAAGCAAAGCAATTCAATGCCCACAGGAAGCCACGTACAGACAAGATGTTCTCTGGGTCAGAGGTAATTGTTAGTGGAATTACAGGATTACATGAAGAGAAATACCGCTCTTTACTATAGCAGTTGATATTTACCTACGTAGGTGACATGCATATACGTATTTGCAGGCGCACACATATTCAATGGAAGCTTACGATGACTAGTTAGTAAGTTTTAAAAATTCAGATTAATCCGTTCTTAGCAACACAGACCCTGATAGCCTACCAGGCAGGCTACAGAGCTGGAATTTATAATCATGGAATTTTCGTACTGCATTAAGAATCTCTGTGGGTGATAATAGAGCACTAAAATAGCTAGCATTGCATTGATGTTTCTCACTCTCTACATTTGTTTAATTCCTTTGCCAGAGACACATACTTAACTTGTCTTGGTAGATTTTTGTAATGTGTCTTTCAAATGGAAAAACTGTATTCAAGCATTCCAATTTTATCAAGTGGCAAAAACACCCAGGCTGTTGGCCAGAATTTGCATGTTTGTTACTACATTCCATACCCAGATATCTCAGGCCTGAAGAATAATAATAATTTTCTAAAATGTTATTGGATCCATAATTCTGGCAGCAGGTTAATTCACTTAGCCATTTCCATTAAAGTAATAATTACTGGCAAATAACCTTAGGAGTCATTATGCATAGTGATAATCAATTCCAGTTGAAAATAGCCTCCTTAGTTCAATAAATGTTTGTTAAGTACCTACTGTGTGTAATCATAATGCTCATCCTGATGTTCATGATGAAAATCATGTTCGTTATCTCCTCTGATTCTGACAGACCCAGAGAGGAGTACGGCAAGTTAACATACAAGGAAACTGAGGCACAGAGGTTAAATGTTTTACTCACAATCTGGAGGCTAGTAAATGATACAGTTACAAATAAAATATTTATTGTCTCAAGCCTATTCCAATCTTCTCTGTGCTGCCCCACATATCCCTCCTTATTGTCAACACATATTGTTGATATTTATATCAAATTGCTCTTTATGATTTCTCTGAGTTATTTTTTGGTGCCAGCATGTTTTTTTTCTTGAATGCTCTGTAATGTCACAGATGGCAACATGCTATGTGATTCAGGTGGTCTTATCTTCATAAGTCTGGCTAACGTGGCTACCAGTAGATACCATTTCAAGCCTTTTATTTTCACCGTCACTAATGATAGGTTTGCATGCTTTTTTTTTTTTTTTTCCAGGAAGAAAAATGAAAGGAGAAACTTTGCTGTTGCCCTGATGTAGGCAGTGTGACATGGTGTCCAGAAGAGTCTGGGAGTCAAGAGACCTGAATTCTAGCTTTGGTTCTGCCATTGACTAGATATGACGCCACCACAGGCCTTAGAATCCTATCAGATTAAGAACTGCCATGGCTTTTCTAACCTCCTCAGAAGGTTGAAGTCAACAACAAAAATGTGAAGAAGTTGAAAATAATTAAATTTTACATTAATGTAAATATTGCCAAAGTCTTTTTAGAATTCCTACTAACATTAAATGTGGAAAAACAAAGAAACTTCCTAATGACTGTTGTGGGTCAAAACAGATTTTGATTACATCTCTTTGAGTCTGTAGGGTAGAAAGTATAGACGGGAAAGAAGGCAGAGATAAGATATCACCTTTCATTTCAGGGACCTAATGTCTTTGTAATACTATGAAATAATAGAAAAAAAATATATATGTCTCTGCTCCTTGTTCTTGGCACAGACTTCCTAAATCCTTATAATTTCCTAAATGATAAGAGCACTTGGAGCATCTCCTGTTCTAATGAGGTGACTGTGGGTGGGCTGCCAGAAGGATCTTAAATAAGAGGGGCTGGCCACCAGAAAGACCAAACCATGATAAGAAGCTTGGAATTTTCAGCCCTCGCTCTCATACTTCAGAGGGAGAAGAGGGGCTGAAAAGGGAATAATTGATCATGCCTACAAGACAAAGCCTCCTTAAAATTCCAAAGCAGAGAGAATCTGTAGGGCTTCCAGGTTGGCAAACACATCCACACCAGGAGGCTGATACACAGCAACTCCACAGGGATGGAAGCTTCTGCACTTGCGATTGTCCTAGACCTCGCCCTACGTGTCTCTTCATCTGGTTATTTAACCGTATCCTTTATCATAGCACTTAATAGACTGATAAATGTGTTTCCCTGAGTTCCATGAGCTGCTCTAGCAAATCAATTGAACCCAAGGAGGGGGTCATCGGAGCCTCTAATCTATAGTTTCGGTTGGCCAGAAACACAGGTGATGATCTGGACTTGCGATTGAGTCTAGAGGGGCGCAGGGGCAGTCTTGTGGAACTGAGTCCTTAACCTGCGGGATCTGAGGCTATCCCTGGGGGACAGTATCAGGACCAAGCTAAACTACAGGACACCCAGCTGGTGCTGCAGAGGATTGCTCGTTATGGGGAAATACTTCCACATATTTAGTGACCAGAAGTGTCAGAAGTGTTTGCATGGCTAGTAAAGGAGACTTGTAGGAAGAAAGACCTAGGAGGAAAGAACTAGTCTTTTCCCTACGCAGAAGGAGACTGAACTGGATTCTCCCCTAAATAAAGCTACACTTAGATTCAAAGCTACCCTATTGTGCATATTCTGAGCACCAGATTCAGACAGGATTTCTCCATTTCTGGTATGTGTAGAAAAACCTGGATTGATCATTTACATGGGCCTCAATGAAGATAAAAATAAAACTGCTTGAGAATAATTAAATGACAGTGGTGAGAACAATACATATGTTAAATAAAATGAAGAAAAAAGGATCCTGATCCCAACCTCTACTTCCTGTTCATTAAAGAACTAGTGATAACCTTTAATGAAATGTGACTAGAGAAATTCTCTTTTAGATCTTTCCATGTGCAAGATCTTAATGTTTCAAACCTTCAGCATTGACATAGCTGGGTGGTTTTTTGTTTGTTTTGTTTTTACTACAACTCTCTTATGAATCACAGAAAAAAATAATGTTTTTTTCTGTCTGCATTTGCCACTTTTTAAGTACTAAAACTTTACCAATTTACACCTATGAGAAATTCTACTTCCCTCCTAGATGCTCTGCAAATGATTGGAGACTACTTGAGTACTTGTTAATAAAAATAATGGCATGACACTTCCACTCTAGGCCTTTCAAACCCTCGCTTTTTTAAAATCTGTCTTCTTTTTTTTTTACTTTATTTAGTATCTTCTCCATTATGCAGTATTGGGAGGTCCATTTTAAGTCTCTTTTCATGGAAAGAGTTATTTGCAGCTTAAAGTACCAGCTAAAAAGATCACCCACTACATTGTACCATATCACCTCCTATGTTCACATTCAACTCACCCCTGGCATCCGTTGCCCAGTAGTAATGCAGGGACATAACGATTTAATTACCTTATGTTCAATATTATGAAGTTTCTACCATTTCTCTCAAGACAGATCTGTACCACGAGAAAAAGCCCTTTGATGGCCTGGGGTTTCTTTGGGTTGAGAATCATGTAAAATATTGGCTGAGATTTTACCTCTCTAATCTCTTCCCTGCTTTTCACAGCTTGGTTTAGAAAAGCACATTCCCTCTGCCCAGGGCTCCAGGCTGATGAGATTTGTCTCCAGTATTTGGATTACGAACAGGTTAATTATCTGCAACTTATTGCACTTGTCTTTGTGAATGTCCATAGGTAACAGGAGCACAGCTTTTTCTCTGCCCATTGGACCATGACAGAAGAGTTGTTCAATAACTCATCCTCTTGGGTCATTTCCAAACAAAGAACTCTCTCAGGAAGAAAAATTCCTAAACAATGTCTCCCTTAAAAAAAAAAAAATTCAAGACTGTATTATTTGACCTCTGGGTCTGATACCAAGATTGTGTAACTCTAGGCAAGGCAGACATCAGCAGATTGTTTGCCACAATTTTTTTCTCTTCAAAAACAGAATAATCTGCAATGTTCACTGGCTGTATCCTTCCTCAAGGCAGCTGATAGTTCCTCTCTTAGGGAGTAAGTCTCAAAATACAAAAAAAAGTCTGACTCCTTTCTGTGATGCCTTATCTTTGGAATCCTTGCACCCTTACACACAGATGCCAAATAGAGGCTCCAAAAACCAAGAACAATGGGCAACACTAGGATTGTGAGTAGATAAAAGATGATCTGGGTCCTGGATGAGCTGTTACACAGCCATGCAGAAAGCTGACTGCATTGACTTGTTATCACTTCTCTGGAGCTGGGGGTTTCTAGGATTTTAAGACCACGAGTAGGGCTGTACCAGAAGGACTTAAAGGTAGATCCAATATTTACTATAGATCAGGTCATCGGAGTTTTAGAAATTTTCCACTGCAATTAAAATGATCTCATATATCTAAGAATCCTGTGTCAGACTGGGTTTATGAGCACAGAACATGAATTAACTCTTTGAGAAGTGTTCGTGGAACATTCCCGTGGGAGAAAAAAGAAGTTGGCACTCCCGGATACACTACAGATAGACCTACCAGACGTGCTGCTTTTCCATGGATGCTTGAGGTTGACACTTGTTGCCTTGATTCAATAATGATTCCTCTTTCATGTTGAGTGTCCCAGTTTTGTAAATGAATTATATGTTCACCCTACCTATATGGTATTTGGATATTATTCTCCGAAAGTAATGGATTTGTTGACTGGGCACACAGTTGGTCAGACAAATTACTTGTTCTTGTTAGGAGGTAATCCCTCTGTTAGGCAGTACTGGACACAAAATTTAAAAGACAAATGATTCCAGCTAATTGAACCCCAATATAGGAAGGCCCAAGGGAATGTAAACCAGATGTTTCGGAGACAAAATTTTCTTAACTCACTTTTACCTTCACTTTACAACATGAACTTGGAGCTGAGAATTCTAATCAAGGAAATAACTGAAGAGTCACTCATTACCTATTATCTATAGACCCGGAACAATTTACAACTCCAAGAGTAGATGAGTAGATGGGAAGGAACGGAAACTGTAGGTGTGCAGAACAATGTGTTCCTTGGGGTTCCATCCCTTGAATACCCAAATCTCTAATTGTTGCACTCTATGCTATTCCTAGCCAAATTAATGAAAGAAATGCCATTTGGTGCCATGTCCAACCCCCCCCCATCCCCTATCCCTAGAACTAACTCCCACTGATGCAGATACATAAAGGTCTTAGACTACTTAACCAACTGTGTTCATGTCTGAAAATGACTGACATCAGCTGAGAGTTTCTCATTTCAAAATATACTTTCAGTCGATACATCATCAATTTTCATCATTGGATACAATTTTACATTTTACTGGTTATTGCACTGATTTTAAGTAAATAACAGGTTAGCTTTATTGACATAAAACGAATGTAACTGATTTCAAAATAAAATATGATTTTTTATAAGACTGACTCTGAAAAAAATAATTTAAGGAGGGAGGGGTGAATGTCCTAGAGCAAGAAATTAAAATTGGACACAATGATGTTAAAAAAAAAGTTTTATTAACTTTAGATTAAACAGACATGAGGTATTCAATTAAAATGATTTCTGAGGTTTTAAAACCATCATGTTCTGTGATTAATACAGTAAATGTATGTTTGATTGAAATATTAAGCAGAAGGAAATAAATAACAGAGTTTTAAATATATATATTCTCATTAGTAATGCAGAGCTGAAGTAAAAAGTCCAGTAAAAATACGGCTTGCTTCTAGGAGATGAATAATATTATTTACGGAACTCTTTTGAACAAGTCAGGATGTTCTCATTTGCATATATAGCCTGATTGGTGAATTATGACCCAGGATTCCAAATCATTGTTCTCTAAACTTGAGCCCAGAAATATAAGGTACCTTGTGGGCCAACCTCATTTCTTCTGCCTGTTTTTCTCACTCTGCCATAGTCTGGACTTGGGGTGGGACATTTGGATGAAGTAAAGATGACAACTCCATCACGTTAAGACAAATGGATGAAAAGCTAAAGAATTTGTCAACGGAGTATTTGTGGTATCACGTAGGGTTAAAATTTTTTCTTTTTTTTTTTAGGTTGTATCTGGAGCTTGGATTTAATTCATCTATTTGAGGTTTTTCCTTGACTATGTAAGTGAAAACTGCAACTATTATGGGTAAGCAGTAGGAAGAGAAAAATCGATGGTCCAGTTCAAGAAAAGAGCAGAAGGCAGAAGCAGTATCAATTTTAGTTGTAAACTTGCCTATAAATAGGTCATAAAATCTCTAAAAAATATGCAAATAACATAGATGACTTTAAATTTCCTTTACTGACACTAAGCAGCTGTTTGACTACGAGCAGGTCCATGTGGTTTCTTTAATCTTTGGTGTCCTAATATGCCAGATAAGGGCATTTATGCACTTTTCATTCAACCAATATTTTCTGAAAACTCACTATGGGTCAGAAACTGTGAGATGCCCTATGAATTCAATGGTGACCAAAAAAACAGGCACAGCCTTTTCTTTACGGAGTAACCCCCTCTAAAGACAGACAAACTTACTGAGGAATAAATACAATAACAAATGAAAAAATTGCAAGTGATACATGTGCGTCTGCACCAAAGAACATGTGCTGTGAGAGTCTTTAATAGGGGAGGGAACTTTCAGGGAGGTCAGGAAAACGTGTTGAGGTGAGATCTAAAGACTCTACTAAGGTGAAAGACAAGCCGAGGTAACAACTGCATAATAGGAAAGAGCATGTGCAAAGGCCGGTGGTACACAGAAGCAAGATAAATATGAGGGACTGAAAACAGGTCAGTGTGGCTGGAGCCCAGAGAGCAAAGCTGAGTAGAATAGAGGTGAGGCTAGAAAGGTCAGGTGGGAGTCAGACCATGTGTAGCTTTGAGGATTTGGCTTTTTTCTAGAGCATTGGAAGGTTATTGAGAGGTTTGGAACAAAAGGAGCCATGATGTGAATTGAAAAGCTCACTGTGCCACACAAATTCCCCTTGCTAATGAGGAATCTACTGCCCCAGCTCCTGAGACTCCTGCCAGAAGACAGTCCACAGCTGTCGCATCCCTTCAGGAACCGCCTGAATTGCAGAGCTATAGTACCCTCGGTTGTGCCCCTTTCTAGGGCTCACATCCTGACTAGTATAGGGGCATAAAAGCCCAATCGACTCCTCCCACCCTGGGACAGTTTGTCCCATCTTCAGAAATCACCACAGTGCTGACTGAGGTTTTGGATGAGACATCACTGCAGCTCAACTTCTCCCTCTGCCCAAGCTTATTTCTCTTCCATTCTTTCCACAAGAAATACTGCCCAATTGACTGCTTGCATTCCCATCTCCATCTCACGTTGGCTTCCTTGGAAACCCAACCTATGACAGATGGAGAGTGACCTGGAAGAGGGTTGGTGGTGAAGGTGGCAGCCCAAGTACATAAACAAAGAACAGTGGTAGTTGGGTCTAGAACAATGGAGAGAGACACAGGGGGAGTGGGCAGATTTAGAAGACATTCAGGAAGGAAAATACAATGGGATTCGATGATGAAATGGATATGGGGAAGAGTGATGATGTAGGGTGAGGAAATCAAGAATGACTCCCTGTTGAGATAGTCTAGTGAAGTTTTGAAGAAGGCACTGACTGTAGAATCTAGATCACTGGAATATGTGTCTAGATCATAAAGGAAGCCATCAGTGTAGATGGAATCATTTAGGGAAAGAGAGCAAACTTTGAAAAGGGCCCAGGTCTGAACCTTGGGAATTAATCTCAATGTTCTTCCCAGTTCTGATATTCTATATTTCCACACCACCAATGAGCTCTAGAAGCAGAGTTCATAACCTTTTAGAATTAGCCACTTCTTTGAGAAAGGGAAGGAAATCAGGGCCTCCCTCCCAGGGGGGAATAATGCATTTTTGTTCATATACACAAAATCTGTGCAAAATTTCAAAAGGTCCCACACCTCTAAGCTTAGCCCTAGACTCCTTGGTGACACACAGTCTCCAGGTCATAAACTCACACTCGAGAGAAAGCCTCTGCTCCTGTAATCCTATCACTTCGGTGGCATTTGATACAAACTGTGTTTTAATGTTTTAAGGCCTCAGCTAATAGCCATCTTGGTTGATAGTTCAAGGGTTTTTAAGAAATACCAAGTACTTGGAATACCTGAGCTTCCATGTCCGTAGGCAGAGGTAGCGCTTACGTGTATCAACGGTCATATTCAGAGCCATCCTGACTCAGAGAAAGAAGAGCAGGTTTATGCCATAGAACAGGGATTAGCAAACCTTTTCTGCAAAGGGCCAGATAGTAATTATTTTAGGCTTTGTGGAATTTGTCTTATATTCTTCTTTCTTTAAAATACTCCTTTCAAAATGTAAAAACCACCCTTGGCTCACAGGGCATAAATAGACGGCCGTTGGGCACGGCTGTAGACTGCTGACTCCTGCCACAGGACAATCAAGCTGCAGCCAGATCAATAAAGACTGCAGTTCCCTTGCCCCTGAGCATCCTAGCACTTGACCTTGGGGATAGATATTCTTTAACCTTTGGAAGCCTCTGTTTTTACATCTGTAAAATATATCTACCTCTTTGAGTTGTTGTGGAGCCTAGAAATAAAGTATAGTCAACCCTCATCCATGCACCTGGCACATGTACGTGCGTAAACGGGTGTAGTAGGAGAAACCACGTTGTTTCTCAAATTTTATTTGGCATTAGAATCTGTGGGTATAACAGACTTTTTCCCTCTATGTTATACCTGGAGATGTGTTTTTATATAACAGACTGGGTCTTCTCCTCATCTTGTTTGACAATGACGGAAAATTCAGCTCCTTCCGGATCCTACTCACTGCTGACTCAGGAATAAAGGGCAGACAGTGAAAAACGTCTCACCTGCTCACATTCCTTGCTCTTGTGCCTTTGCCTGGTTGTATAGACCAGTTTTAACAGACCTGGTCCATCATGCTGCTGCTTTTGCCCAAAAAAAAAAAGTCCCATATTGGCTGTGGTCCATGCTACCACCGAGGCAGGATCCTCCTCTCCAGTCTATACTGCCTAAAGTCGGTTATTTGCATAGATTCAGGCAGAATGAAGGGGCCGTCCCATCTCATACCACAGGGGCTCTTCCTAGCTTCCACTTAAGGTCTCAAGAGCCCAGAATTTCTCCCTCTTTCTTGTCCCACAGCGGGTGGTCTTAATGAGCCACACAGGCTTGCTACGGGGGAACCAAGGGGGAAGCCTCTTCCTCCCTTCCCCATCGGCAATTCTACTGGGTGCCCTTGCACTTCCCCGGGCTACAAATATTTGTCAGAGATGAGCTGCTCCGACTGTTCCTTCAGAGCATGATACTATGGGGTAAAATCCACAATCGGGTACTCTTTGGAAAGGCAAATCCTACCGAATATTTCTATAAATTCCTAGTAGAGGAAGCAGATTCTCATTCTCAGGGTCGCTTCAGCCTACAGGCTCTTGCTTCTGTATGCACCTCGTTGATGGAAATGTGAAGCTCTTTTTTAGTTTCCACATACCCACAGATACACTCACAGCAAGCATTTGTGTGCCTGGCAGGCGTCAATGAAGTTTTGGAGGAAGCGTAAAGGGAGTTTGTATCGCCACAATGAACAGGATTTTAAACTCAGTGTTGTCATTAGAGCCTCTCATCCCTAAAATCTGCTTTGCCCCATTCCCAGGCAGTAGCTTCACAAGCTGTCTCATAAAGAGCTCAAGCTCTTGCCACATCCTCTTCCCTCCACTGCACCTCTCTACCCATTTCTCTCCTTTCCCCTTCTCTCATAGGAATAACATAGGTTTCTTTTACTCTCTCATGCGGAGTACTGTAAGGGGCTTTTTAAAAATGTGCATGCCCTTTGCTCACTGTTGCCCTCAGGTCTCACCTTCTACCCCCAAATGTTTCAGTTATTTTCCCCAAACAATGGAGTTCCCTGACAGATTATGCTTGTAGCTGAGACAATTAAAAAAAAAAAAAAAAGTCAGTCCCTTCAACATACGTTACTTGGCTGAACGGCCACTCTGACATTCATTTTTAGCCCTTAATACTCTAGCTTAAATCAGTTAATCAGATGAATTGAAAGGAACAAGAACCAAGAAAACAGAACTGAGAAAAAATCTGTTTTGTCTGAGAGGAGGGGGTCAGGGAAAAAGCACAGTGGCAGTTTTTGGAGGTACAGGGGTATGAATAATACAAAATTTAGCAAGATGCTGCTGCCCGGGGGATGGTAGGGAAAGAGAAGCAGTACTACATACAAGAGGATGGGAGAGCACAGAAAAGGAAATTTATCTATTTTGCCTGGGGCAGGACCTCATTTTAGGTGTTGCATAAGTAGAGTTAAATCCTCTGGTAGAGCACACATTCATGAAGACAGGGGAGATCCTCCTTTGATGTGGAAATAACTACTGAGAAAATCCACAACTCCCCCTGCAGAATCTCCTGATGTCACAGCTGCTCTGAGAGCCGCTGGGCTCTGCCCCGTGTGGGTTGGGGACCCAGATGAGGACGGTTGGAATGTAACTGATTACTACTAAGGCTGTAAATGAACAATGTTAATGATGCAACACTGGGGTGCAGGGGGTGGGGGACAGGGTGGAGGTCACTTTTTGTTGTTATTTTCTGGAGCCCGTTTTGGAACGTTCCCACATTTCTTTCTATATAAACAATAGACATTAGCATTTTCATATGTCTTGAAAGTTAAAGCAAGATGTGGGAGATTCAACTGTCGAAGAACAGAGTTCTCTAATTGCACTCTTCAGAGATTTCCAGTACTTTTGGAAAATGTGCATTGACAAAGAGTTTAATTTCTTTATTGGTGGCGTTCCATTTTGAGGGATACGCTGATTTCCACTCTGCTTTCCAAGCTCAGTGCATCCGCTTGGATAGAGAAGCTCCCACTGGCTTCAAAGGGTACACAGAGCAGAGCAAAGATGCTTGAAGGATGGAGCCAGATCAAATATTTTTTATCATCTTCCCTAGCTCTGTGTCATCACTGTAGAAAGTGAACTGCTTCTGGAAAACTGATGCATTAAAACTGTTCAAAAGAGCTAGGAGCTGGATCTGGAATTTTGACTGGAAGTGGGTATTTCATAGCTAAACGTGGTGTCTGGTCAGCTCTCATCTATTTTCGGAGACAGTACTGGCTGCCTTCAATTAACTTGTGGCAATTACAGCTGTGCAAGTCTCTCCCTAACACTAAACCACACACACTAGTTAGCAGCTTGGCTCAGAACAAAAAAATCAAATCCACCCTTAACATAGCCTTATGTAAAACCTCATTATCTTTTCTATTATTATAAAGCAAGTTTTGGGAAAGCCCTTATTTTCCAAGCATTAAATGCCCTTGCTTGGACTCTGAAGATTTCTGCAGACAGCAATGCCTTTTATTGTGACCCAACACACCATGCTCCATCCAGCTCTTGCTGACTCATAGACTCACACCCAAGCATAGTAGATAGAATGTAGGAAAATGCCTATGGGGGCAGCCAGGTCCTTGCTAATGAAACCAAAGCAATGCCTGAATGACTAGAAAACCAAAAATTCACTTATTTCCAGGAAGCTTTCCTCAGACGTTTAGCAGCAAATATGGGGTTGAGGGTAAGGAATAAATTGAAGAAATAGGGAACATGATGCCCAGCCAAGATCCCTAGCTGGGGTCCAGCAGAGCTCACAGGCCGGATGCATTCAAATTGACCATTGACTAAGATGTCAGGAGGGCTTCAACTTTATGGAGCATTTGGCGTGATGCTAGATGGAAATCAATACCCGCAATCTAAAATTTTGTGTTTTGTGTTTTGTCAGTTGAAGTTTGATATCTGTTTCTCTTTCTTGGAGTGATTTTCCTCCTGCAATCAGCATGATGAAAAAGAAAATATTGCTTATAAATGAAATCAGCATAGTACTGGCTGAGCTGGAGAAAGCTGGCAGTTGCAGAAATTCTGTTTTCACTTTACATTAAGTGGCATTAATTTTACTTCTACATAACTGAGTATAACCAGACGGTCATGGATCGGGATTCAACTCTTCTTTCAGGGGCACTGGGGTACAAGTGTGAGCTATCAGGTCAGGGGGCCAGACCCTCTTGGTCATCTCTTAGCAAGGACTGTATCATTTAGCCCCAGGACCTCATTCTAGGCCGGAGATTGTCAAGTGCCTCCTCTTAGCCAAGAAGTGAACTAAGCTCAGTAGAGCCCAGAGGCACTTGGTCTACCAGGTGAGCCAAAAACCATTTCCCCTCTAGTCCAAAGAATGAGGTGTGTGAAAAGTGTCTAAGCCAGAGACTTTTTTTTATAGGCCTGAGGGCTGGCTTTGAAAATGAGGTCACTACCACGTTCAGATTTTCCCACTACATCTAGCGTTAAAGACCAGTGCAACATCCAACGAGAATGGCCAGTTTATAGCTCTACTTGTGAATGAGGAGCCACTGGTTCTAGTCAGTCCCAGGTAATGGGAATTTCTCAGCACATCCCTGTTAACCAAGATGGTCTGACAAGGGAGAAAGAGAGGCACTTTGGCCTCGTCGCTACCATTAGTCCTCTAGGAGGCCTCGAATAAAGTAAACCTGTAACGCTCTGACCCTCTCATGTGTCACTGATAACATGGAAGAGCATAATAGCTGCTGAAAAGTAAGGTCCTCGCCTAGTAGAACTCTGAGTTCTTCTCAGCTTAAAGATCTGAGATTCAAGGTCTATTTTGCATGTGTGTTTCTGAGGGCAGAGACCTTGCTTTTATTTCAGTGTCCTGAGTAGTTGATACACGGCAGGAATTTATCCATGTTGGACCTGAATAAATAAATAATTATAATGCTCAAGAAAAAAATATATTCTTACAAATAGCCACAGTGCAGCTACCCAATTAACTTCTTTGTTGCTGCTGCAAAGACTGTGATTTCGGCCAGACAGTCCTACATACCAAGGGGCCCAGCCAAGGGCAGAGTTTCCAGAAGCAATGAGAAAAATGAGGACAGGTGGGGATACTCCTACCTTTGAAAGATCTTGGGAGCCTGAGAACACTAGCAAGTATGCAATCACTCCCAGAAAAGCCTGGCTGTCTTGTTTGTGCAGATTAGTGAAGACTTAGGGCTATCTGAAATGATCATTTTGTAGGTATGAACTGGGCTCCTCCCTCTTCAAACCCCTTAAAGCCCATGGTCCTGTAATATCAGAAGAAAGATACTTATTCACTCCCTGACCATGGAGAATTTTGTGTGATTTGGGTACAAAAAAAGCAGGGACAGATGGAAGCTCCTCCTTGATATGTAGATATCAAGTGTGGGTCCTTGGAGCTATGATCTAATCTATGATAAAAACAGGGGATCTGATCCTAGGCAGACCACGGGAGGCTTGACTATCAGCTGAGGAACAACACAGGGCCCAGAGAAGTCCAAGGCAGTAGGGACTTGTCTGGGAAAATGGGCTCCAGCAAATGGAGACAAGACATCCAGGTACATGCCATGCTCCATGCTCCCTCTCTACCCCCTACCTCCCCAGGGCTCTGACAGGGGCTGTGGTCCTGCTGGGCGGCCCTTCCTCCTCGCTCTAGCTCTCACTGGGTTCTAATAATACTGTTCCCTCCCTTGTTTCTTTAGGCCTCGGGGACGATAATGACTTTCACTGTTGCTAGTCCCCGGGTTCTCATCAACCTTTGTGGGCACCCATTTCCCTGGCCACACCCCTGTAAATAATCTCTTTATTCTATTCTGTTCAATTAAACCCTTTTGACTCTGTCATCTCTTCTGGCTGGGACAGTGACATAGGGAAACCTTTACTCATCTACACAGATGGACCGTATAGGTCAGTAGAGAACATGGGTGCAGGTGGCACTATGACATTCAAAACAGGTATTTGCCGTATCACCTAGGGATCTCTGAGATTTTCAGGACTGGCCTACTAACAAAGTCATGAGTTTTTACTGAATCATGCATTGCTGTCACTGCTTTCAGGGCTTTTTGCATTCTGGCTACTACCGGGCTTTCACTACTCTCCTTGCTCTAGGCTAAGTGCTCCTTGCTCTCCTTGTAACATACCTTGTGTGTGCCATTCCTCCACCTGAACACCCCCCCCTTCTCTCTTTGGAAATGGTACGTAATAAAGAAAAAAAATCTTACGCTCTTAAATAGATACAGATTATATACTGTCTCTACCAGTTATTATTTGTGGAACTGAATTACGGGTCCCCATTCTTCACTCTCTTACAATAGGAAGACACATCCACCCCCCTGCCTTGACCTCATGTTGGCTAATATGGACTTCCTTGCTACGCTACACTTTAACTTTGGCGTTGGCCATGAAACTTGTTTTGGCCAATGAGATATTGGCACATGAGACTAAAATGTACTTGCAGTTTGGCTTGTTCTTCTGTGCTCCCATGATACATCATGAGAAGAACATGTCCTAGTTAATTATGGTTCTTCAGCCTCAGCCCCAGAATGAGTCATATGAAGCAGACCACATGCTCCACGCAGCCACAGTCCAAGGAAGATACGGCAGGTATGGCAGCTAAAGGGGAGGGCCTAAAGACCAGAACCTGTAGACCAGCCTAGCCCAGTTGAGTGACAGCCAACCTACAGATCCGTAAGCATGAGAGTAAATGATTACCATTCAAGATACTGAATTCTGGTGTGGTTTATTATATGGCATTACTGTAGCAATAGCTGACTAATACAAAATACTTATGCAAACCTGAAAATTAAGGCAACCTCTCAAAACTTTAGTTTCCTCCTTATAAAATTAAAGTAATTACAATAATACTTATTTTATAGGGTTATTGTGAAGGTTAAATGAGACATACAGGGTGTTTGCATAGTGCCTGGCACAAAATAAATGCTCAATAAGTGGTAGTTATATTTCTTAATTTGTAATCACTGGAAATTCCACGAAGCCTTCAGTGTTCATTCTTCTCTTCCTTCATGAACAAAGTATTTGTTGAGCACTACAGCTCCCACAATGACCGCCTTTCTCTGAAGTTCCATCCTATTAATTGTCTATATAAATAATTTGGTTTCATATCTCTCCACCTACTATTTTTTAATATCTACTATGTGCAAAGTATACAATTCAAGATATTGTACTGAGAGAATAGAGAAGGAGAATAACACTTATCGAATGAATATATGAGGTGTGTCAAACACTGTTAGGTACTTTCCATGTCATTTAAATTTCCTAACAATTCTACGAGGTAAATATTGTTTATTTCAAAAAAAAAAAAAAAAACCCAGTCCCTTGGTCAGTAAATAGTAAAGAAGGGTTCAGACGTGTCTTTTTGCAGCAAAGCAGCACTAACTCTTCAGTCTCTTAGAAGAAATGACACATAGCTAAATAATTATAATTCAAGGTAGTTATGTGCACCCTATCAACTAAGAAAATTGTGTGGACAGAGAAAATAGACATAACTCCACACTGGGTGTTTATCCAATACCGTTAAGGTAGTTGCTAAGCCCTTGGATATGAAAAAGAACACAATCCTTATTTGGGAAGAACCAGATTCTAATAATGGAGCCACAGAAGGATAATGTTAACATAATCTGGAAAATAGTGAAGCAACAAGCATTAGGTTTGGAGAAAACTTCCTGGAAGGAAGAAGGTTCGAGCTACATTTTAAAAGATGATTCGAGTTAGTTGGCTGAAGACATAAAGGCAAAGGCTTTTCAAGCAAAGAGAAGCGTAGGAGCAAAAGCTCTACCTACAGTTATGTCTGATCCATCACTGGCAGTGACTGGAGGACAAGAGATGTCTCCCTTCTAACCCTGGCTCCACATACCATTCAGCACAAGGCTGAGGACATAAGCGGAGCTCAACAAAATCTTTCATTTGATTAACTGAATGCCTCCTCCTCTCCTCTGGGAGATACAGAAGGAATAACTGGTATCACAGTCTCCGTGATTTCAAGGCCAATGCCAGTTGCTGCCCAGACAGTAGAGTTAAAACATACAGCTAAAAACAGGCAATATTTTTAAGTAGCAGGGCTCATTAGTGGTAGGATTAGAAATGGAATCCAGGTTGGTTGGTGCTGTATTGATGTTAGCACACGATTTCTCAAGATTCAGTGGCCGTGGTGTCTGAAGTTCCCCCAAAGCTAACTTCAACACATTCAGGAGACAATTTCAACAGAACATATGAAGAATATGAAAGCAGTACCCTAATTTCAACAGGAGCAAACCAGAAACACATGGAAAAACACCTTTTTCAGAGGACTTATTTATAAATCTTCTCTTTCCTCTCATGAATATACCCAGTCATCATAGCCTTTGTTCACGTGGAGTATTAAATAACCTCAGTCGTCTACATAGGAAAAATTATCTTTAAATTGTACTTGCAAATTTGACTTTGGGGGATTTTCATATTATAATTGTGCATTGTTCTTGTTTCTGATGACTTAACAGATGAAAACTGTCCATGGGAGGCAGTTTAGCAAGTGAGCTATCCCACTCCCCAAACAAAACTACAGTCCTTATCAACTGTGAGAAAATAATTAAATTTGCTGTCTTTAAATGATACTTTCAGAATGGCTTATACATACATCAAGAGTATTTTAAAATCTGAACTAAGACCCTATGGGAACTCTTCTAAGGGATGTGCAACTGACCTGCAGTTCTGAAAAATGAACTGTATTTTCTAATTTGTTTATTTTTTAACTAAAGTACTAATGTGTCGTTCAAGTGGCAATAGGTGGTTAATCCTCTATAAAAGTTCTTGGATATGTTCCTTGTAAATGCTAATTATTAAGAAGAAAACATTATAGGGTTTCTTAGGAAATCAATACTTTATTATGCAATAATTGCATCTGCAAATTTAATGTTCTCCATAAGCCCCAGTAGAATGAAAGAGGTCACTGGGTGAGATGGTGCAAATGGTCCTTGCCTGACCTGGAAAATCCTCTAGAATTTGAGGCCTAGTAAAGTGGTGAGATGTCATTAAAATATTTTCACAAGTACAACATTTATTATGGAAACCAAATTGTAAGAACATCTGTCTGGATGACACTTTGGCCCAAAGTTGGATCTAAACCTGGTAACAGTTATAATTGAAACTGTGGCTTCATTTTTCTCCCAAGATCTTTGATTTTTCTTTTGCTTCACAGAGCAATTTATTTCTCAATGTTACAGCAGTTAACTTTTGTTTTCCTAAACCTTCCTGGGCAAAAATCCCAGTAATTCCGGTTTTCTACCAAGAAGTCACGGAAAGTGGGAAGGAAGGGAAAGAACCTTCAAGGAGATAGAAGAGAGATCTAAAATCACTCTTCCAAGAATTTCTGGGTCACTATCTAATTGATATGCCTGTTGGCAGGCCTCACCTTTAAGCCTGTTCTGACTTCACAGGCAGTTCTTATTCTGCACTCAGCCATGTGTGAAGACTCGAGGCACTGAACGTGGAACCCAGAAAAATCTAGCCAAATCCACGTAAAGCAGTCAGGCTGGGGAACTGTACCATAGCAAAATACCCCAAACAGTTGTTTTTCCATTATGAGCCTTAGCATGGCATTTATTATCATTTTTTATTGCACACTTTTAAAGGCAATGGTCCATTTTACTTAGATCATTAATTTGCAAAAATCATGAGATATGAGCAGAGATGGTATTTTTTATGGACCATGCTACACCTCTATAGGACCCCAAAGGAAATGAGGTGTGGGTCTTAGCACATTATGGGAAGAGGCCCTGGAACCACAAGTTCCATATTCTTCCAGAAACAGAAAAGACCAGAGTAATTTCACAAGAATAATACAGTTGGATGAATGAAGAGATGCCTGACATTAGAACTGACATTCTAAGTAGATGAATGGACAGATAACACAGTGACAGTGTGACCAGCACTGGAGTGTAGCCGTCAGACCCCTGGACGGAGAACCTGGAGGACTTGGGCCCACTTAGCCCAGGCACTTGCTAGCTGTACAACTGCTGTCAGTGAACCTCTCCAAATGTACCTCACTTTTGCATCTGTAAGACGCTAATAAAAATACCTCTTTCATTAGCTTGGTTGGGCAAAAGAGTCCCACGGAGTCAGGTCATGGTCTGCAGAGCCAGACTGTCTTGGTTTAAATCTGAACTTCTCTCCCTTGCTTGCTCTGTGACCTTAGTTATTTTATCCTCTCTACATTTGTGTTTTCTCATCAATAAGGCAGGAATAATGTACTAAACTAGGAACAGAGGTGAAAATTAGGTAAGTTTATATATGCAAAGTGTCTAGAAGAATATCAGGTACATAACAGGCTAAATACACTATAATAATGTTTCTGTTTTTATATATAAATAGTGTATTGTATATACAATAGCATTATATAGATATACTTCACATTAGTTATTATTACTATTATTAAGATTATACAAATTGTGATTCCCAGTTGCAATCAAGAAAGACAAGCCTAGCTGATTTCAGCAGAAGGGGATACTAGAGGATACTAAGAAGATCACAGAATCTTTAGGATAATCAGGGACCCAGCATTGTTCATTATATAGTCAGAACCAAAACAGCCAGGATTAAGACCCAATTACACTCTAGAACTGTCAGGGTTAGAGACCACTGCCCATCTCTAGGCACTAACCTCCCTTAAGATTGGAATCCAAGAGCCTTATCATTGCCATCTGAGAAGTCTTTGTAACCAGAAGATTCAATTTCTCTTTGCATAACTGCTTCCCCTTATTTCTCCAAGTCATAAATGGGATGGCTCTAATGGGTAGAACCAAGGCTATTTATCTGTATCCTAGCTACAAAGGAGCCTGGCAAATGTAGCCTTCAGCCTTCCAGCCTGTGTGGTAGAGAAGAACTAAGGAAAACTAAAAGAAAACGGGAGTGAGTCAACTGACAATATCTGCTCTAAGGATTTTTAAATAAAATACAGTGCTGGCAGCCACTTTTTGCTCTAATAAGGCACAAATGGAAGGCCTTTGGTTTGTTTTTCACAGATTTGTTAGGAGTTTCCAGAGGTAACTAATAATTATACTTGTAACACCATCATGTCTCCACTGAGCATAAACAAGTAGAACTAACCTAATGGCTGGCTCCCTGCCTATGACTTGGGACAGAGGGGTTGTTCCTTTTCTACAAGCATTTTGTGCCCTATGTAGAAAAGTGAGATGGTCCTTCCTGTATCTGCATTCTCTGGAGAAGTAGATGTAGACTGGCATGATCTAGAAAGGCACAGACTGAGATCTACTCCTGGAGGAGTGCCCTTGGAAACTTAAAAAGTATAAAGTACAGGTACACCTGGGTAGCACAGTGGGGCAAGCTTCCAACTCTTGGTTTCAGCTCAGGTCATGATCTCAGGGTGGTGAGATGGAGCCCCATGTTGAGCTGTGTACTCAGCACAGAGTCTGCTTGAGATTCTCTTCCCTCCTACTACTCCCCTCCAATAAATAAATCAATTTTTAAAAAGTATAAAGTACAATGATATATGAAGTACTAGCTGCTCGAGGCTTTGAGGATTCAGTAGGCCTGGGGACCATTAATACAATTAACCATACTTTTAATCAACAAAATGGTAATTACCCACAAGGCATATTTTAGATATTGTCTAAATATGGATGAATAGAGAGAGCTGAGAAACATGGCTTCTAGTTCTCTTCTAGTATTGCTGCATATCCTGCAAGTTATTCCAACTTTCTGGGCCTCAGTTTCCTCATTTAAATTTTGATATCCTTTTAAAGTAAAAAATTCTGATCCTTAAATTCTTAAAGTTTTAATTTCCACGTTTTAACAGAGGTACATATTTAAATATTTCTTATTGACAGAAATATTCTTATTTGACAATCTTAAGTCCCATATAAAGACTCTAGAAAACAAATTGCTACAAAGTTGTGCTCTTTTTAAAGTGTATGAAAATGATACCAATTATTGTCAATGAAAAAAAAAATAGCTCAGCTTGATCATAGTCACTGTTGGTATATTTTACTTTACTGCTCCAGAAATAACTTTTGCTTGCTTTCCTGCAGTCAAACCAATGAATGGCCACTTACGTGTGGGAACTGTATCCTTTATTTCTATTAATGCTGAATAAGCTTATATAGTGTACCCAACCATATATTATGAAACCTATCAAAGCAAGAAAACCTTCAAAATGTTTTTGTTTTAGAGGCTGTTGCAAGACGTAAGGTTAACTTGATTCATATGGCTTAATCTTCAGAGCATATCGAGTCTTCCTAATAAAAAGTAAGCCTGGGTGGCTCTGTCGGTTAAGCATCCAACTCTTGATTTCAGCTCAGGTCATGATCCCAGGGTCATGAAATTGAGCCCCATGTTGCACTGGGTGTGGAACCTGCTTTAGATTTTCTTGCTTCCTCTCCCTCTTCCTCACCATCCCCTTGCTTGTACAAGCTTGAGTGCTCTCTCTCTCTCAAAAGAAAAAGTTACCCAAAGCCAACTTCCTCATAGTCTAAATCCCATAGAAGTACCCACACTAATACAATAAGAAAAAAAAGTTTAGATTAAATTGTTGGAAAGGGTAAGAAATTTCATTATTAATATAATTTTTCTCTCTATAAAGCCCAAGAGAATCTACTGAAAAAGTGATTACATCTAACAGAGTTCAGAAGTAGCTAAAGTGACTGTTTATGAACAGTAATCAAAATCCATAAATCTACAAAAAAGTCTATAAATTTACAAAATAAATAGATTTACTAAATGTCAAGAACAATTGGCAGGAAAGTAAAATGGGAAAGATGAGCCCATCCAAAGAAGTAAAAAATACAGACTACCTAAAAGTAAACTTAATAAGAAATGTGTATACCATGCACAAGGAAAAGAGCCTGACCACAGGATACAGAAGACTTGGGTAACTGGTAAAGCAAACTATTTTCTTGGGTACAAAGTTTCAATACCACAAAAAGTAACTGATCAACTTATTGGAATTCAACTCAAGAATCCCAACAGAATTGTGGCGAGAGTGGAGTGGGGAAATGGCCAGGATGCATCTGAAGGAAATACATGCAACAGATAAAACACTTCCCTATGTAGTCTAACACCAGTCTTGGAGCCTAGATTGGTCTGAGCCCCATTTCTGACACTTAGAATTTGAAGGATCTAACACAAATCACTTCTCTTTCTTCTCATATAGTTTTTTTTGTCCCACTGGCAAAAAGGAATCATCACCATGACCATCAGAAATTCCACAACATCCAATGAGACAATGAATATCAAAGTGTTCAGTAAAACTCTAAATGGAGACACACATATTAATTATTGCTCCTTTCTAAAATCAGATAAATAAAACCAGGATTAAGATCCTGAGGTCATATAATATATGAACATGTAGAGATGCTCCAAAGAGGATTGGCCAACATACAACGGAGCAAATAAAGAGCTGCAGTAGTTCAAGGAACAGATGGGCTTTGTAGATGGAAGCGGTCTTTCAAAGTACATTAATCAGACACGTTTTATAAACACAGCTATCAGCATGAAAGAAAAGAGTAAAAAATGATGCTTTACTTTTAAAGTACATAAAGTTATACTTTACTGAGCACTTACTATGTGCTAGACAAAACAGAAGTATTATGTACAAGTCCGTAACAACCACTCCCATTTTGGAGGTAAGGATGCACAGGTGAAAATGAAAAACCAACATGACAATCAGGCTGGCCCAACTACAAAAATCCTCAACAAACCGCTTTAACAACCATAATAAAGTGCTTCTAATTGGAACTTTTATCTTTGCAAAGCACTTTCACGTCGGTTTCCTCACTTGAGCTAGTCAACAAAAACCTTGCGTAGGTAGACTAATTCTTAAGCTAATTTTCTAGATGGAAAACTGAGTCACCAGGAGATTAACCTGGTAGCACAGAGGTGAAGCTTTGTAGAGCTACCAATTCCCAGTCCCTCCTCCGAAGCCTATTAAATAAAAATATCTAGGGATGGAGCCCACACTGGCCCACTTAATTCTCAACCAGCAGCTGCACTGAAGTCCCCTGATCTGTGGTTCTCAGAGTGTGGGCCCCCCACCAGCACTATTACTCGTCTGAAATGCAAATTCTCAGGTCTCCCAACCCCAAATCTCCTGAATCAGAATCTGGGGAAAATCTGGGTTTTCACATACCCTCCGGAGATTCTGACGTACACTATGGTTTAAAAATCATGGACGTAGATTAAAAGAGGTAACGCAGCGCAGTGAATAAGAAAAGGGACTCTCAACCCTGCCAACTTAAATTAGATCCCATCTCTACCCTCTCTTGACTGTGGAATCTTAGGCAACTGCATCATGTCTCTGGCCTTGGTTTAAACTCGTAAAATGAAGATGGCTGCAGCTTTTCTTTCGCAGGATTTAGAATTTAAAAAGTAATAACAGCATCTTACAGAGAGAAGAGCTTGAATGAAAATTAAGTTTCTTGCCCAGAATTAAAGCTGTGAATGAGATGAAAGAGAGCTGAAGAGGCTCAAGAAACAAAATCCTTGGGGAGACAAGCTCTAGGGGTTTCACTCCAGAACCCAAGGTCAACAACTCTGCACACACATTCTAAATGACGGGGGAGGGGGTGCAGGGGGGAACAGGAGAATGTGAAGAATAATGTGAACAAGTAACCCACCAGGAGGCTGGAACATGCCTTTGCCTGTAGGAGCCTTTGCGGTCCGCTGAGAAGAGCACTGGACTGCTGGCCTACCTGAGTCCTAGCTGTGTGGCCTCAGGCAAGTCACTCAGCCCCTCTGGGTTTCAGTTTCCTCACACAAACAACTGTGATAATCATAGTGACCTGACTTTCTCCATGGAATTGCTGAGAATCAAGCAGAAATAATAGATGTCATTATATAGTTGAGAAGTCAAAGGTCTCAGGCAAATGTTAGGATTAGCATCATAATGTCTTCCTCCAGTCTTTTTTTTTTAAGATTTTATTTATTTATTCATGAGAGACACATACAGAGAGACAGGCAGAGGGAGGAGCAGCAGGCTCCATGCAGGGAGCCCGACGTGGGACTCGATCCCAGGACCCTGGGATCATGCTCGGAGCCGAAGGCAGATGCTCAACCATGGAGCCACCCAGGTGCCCTCCCCCTCCAGTCTAGGCAACATCTGACATTGCATTAACTCCTTCCAGTCCAGCATAAGCAGATAAAGAATCATGTCCCTGACAACCTGACGCTGAAAAATCTGTTACCTCGTAATCCTGGAGCTCAGAACCCTGCCATCACTTGGGGCGGGCCCGGCCAGGATGTTTACCCCGTACAGCTGTTTGGCTTAGAATGTGGATCAATATATAGAACATTTAAGATACATTTTTTTAATAATCTTTATAAACCAGGGAAGTTGTAATATACAGCCCCAAAGGGAGGCCTCACTTATAAATATCATTTAGGGACCTTAAAACCTATTGCCCCAACTCCTGACAGTATGTGACAGCTGAGATCCTCTTCTGCCCCAGGGCTTGCTGTGTGGCTTCTCTGGGGACAGAGAGGCCCGGCAAGGGCCAGGGAGACCAGGTGCTACATAAACACTCGCTTTCTCGTAAGACAGCGACGAGCATCTTGCTGTGATGCTCTGAAGCCGCGGCGCTCCCTCTGGCACCTCCGGCCCCTCAGCGTCTCTGGGCAACGCGGACTTCTGCTGTCCCTCCCTTGCATCTTTCCTCCAGCCCTTGGGGCTACTGCCGGGCACCCGGCCTTTCTGCTTTACCTGCACTCAACCGTAGACTGATCTTTGTGCTTGGAGGACCGTGCTCTAGAGAGCTCGAAAACAGCCACTCGTCAGGAGAGACACAGCTGGCTTCTTCCCATGATGACTCTAGGAGCTCCGGGGAGGAGCACCTGCTGCACTCCACCTCACTGCCCCTGCCTGGTCCCGCCTGCTTGGCCCATACTCTTCTGAGGGACCATACGTGCCCACGACAAGCTTTCCAGCCGGCCCCCGACTGTGCAAAGACCACTGCACTCCGGGGAGAGCCGGACCCTCTACAGGGAGTCAAACCCCCATGCTATCTGTATCGTGACTCAACCAGCATCAGGCTTCAGTGGTTTCTACTAGGGTCATTTCCTACTTTTCTTCCTTCACTGGGGGACCAAGCTGAAGTCCCTGTTTATAGAAAGAGCCAGAGCCTCTGTAAACAGGAACTATCTGTCTGCTTCTCCAATCTCAATGAAGTTTTAAATGTGCTGCTTTGTAGGTTTTCCAGGAATCCAGTCTGCTTAGACTGATTCACCCAATGGAAATAATTTTCAATGCCTGAAACACCCATTAAATTTCTGTGATCACAGAAACTCATGAGCAGCTAATAGTAATGGCAGGCCCTGTCCAGAATCCCTTCTTAAGCCACTTAGCCCACAGCTGCGGCCTCAGCTTCATGGAACCCAAAGGAACAATTCTGATCTTGGAAAAGTTTAGTTTGAGCAGCTCTAACTCAAGACTGATTACCCCAAATCACTCACTTCCACTGTGGCTCCCGACACGTGTCACCGTGTTGTCGAGGCAGGGTATTTTTCTTATCTAGGAGACCCAGGCCCCCTCTCTGCCCTAGGTCAGGTCTGTAGGCCTCTGTCTGATGTTGTGCCCCCAGGCCCAATGGCCCTCCCCACATGCCTGCTGGCTCCTCTCCCTGACGGCAGAGGTCCTACTTCTGAATCTGAGTCTACAGGTGGGGCCTACTTGCTAAACGACTTCCCTGAATTATAGGGCCGCCTCCACTTGATGATAACGTATCGTATCAGTCACAACCTGCTATTGCCTTGTCTTCTGATGCCCCTATTTTACCCACCAACCTGGAGTTCCCATCACTTGGTCCATTCTAGTAGGCAGGCCAAAAGTTGAGTCCTGGCCTCTTCCAGGCTGACCTATCTGATTGCAATAAAATGGGCCACACTCCATCATACCCTAAGGCATGACACTAGATTGAACAGGCCTGCATGGGGTACCTCCTGAGCAATTACGGACAGAGTTTCATTTTGAAGACATTTGCTATGGCACAAAGTAGGCACTGAAGAGGTGTTGAAGGAATAGATTAATGAACGAAGCTTGCTTGCCCATGGAAGACTGAATCATTTGAAAAAAGCAAGCTCAGATATTATGTCCCAAAGGAATCCTTTAACTTGCATTACGCAGAAGAGGATATAAACGGGGATTTTTCTGTTCAAGCTGCTCAATATATCTCAAGATTTCAGATGTCCCTGGGACCGCCCACCCAACAGGCAAAACCAAACTCATCTAAGCCAAGGACTCAAAAACGTGGAGGTGAGAACAAAGACACATACACAGAGCGATGGAGAAATGAACCTCACCCCAACCTGATGACCTAATGTGCAAGGTTACAAGGACAGGAAGCTAGGAGCTCTTTTTCTTAAAACAATTCACTACAAAAAAAATAGCTCAGTCAGTCCGTCCCACGGGCAGAATGATACTCCTTCAGCCGCTCTCGCTCTTACTGCTGAGCTGCAGAGTCACCGTGAGGCAAGAGAGAGCAAGCAGAGAGAGTGCATGTGTCCAGGAGCCTCCAAGGCCTTGGGGAAAGGAGATCTAGAGGAATCTAATTCTGCCAGAGGCTGTCTGTTAATCCTGGTGAAAGCAGAGTCATGAGAGTGGAGGATTCCAAGGGCTTCTCTGCTTTCTTTCGACTCTCGCCTGAAAAGAGGTGGGCAATGGAAGGAAGAGACGCTGCGCTCTTTCTGCTCACTGGCCGGAGAGAAGGAGAGAACGTGTTCAGGCTTTCTGAGTGAGGCACTGGTCAAGGAGTTAGGAACTGCCCTCACAGTGGGCATGCCCAGATTCTGAGAAACTCGCCATGTCGCCCAGTTAAAATATGAATTTCAGATAAACAATGCATGATTGTTAAGTATATGTATGCCTCATGCCATATTTGGGACATACTTATATTTTTAAAAATTGAGTTGTTGGTCTGAAATTCAAATTTCACCGAGCACCCTGTATTCTCATTTGCTAAACCTGGCAGCAGGACCCACAAGCAGATGGCTCACCGAGCTCCAGATGTGTCTAATGAGGTGACCAGCACAGAAAAAAGGACTCTGGACTATGACAGGGTATGAAATCATGAAAATTCATGCTTCTGAGGTTACACGCTTCCTGAATTTGTTTCCCTTCCCTTTCTACTAACCCATCTCACACCATTCCTCACTCACTCCCTAGTCCCTTCCCCACTACCCTTGACTATCTCTCCCACAGAAGATGTGCTACCTGTCGTACCCCTGGGGTTAGATGCTGACTTGTGGTATTCTCCAATGATGTCACGTGTGCACATTTTGGTTTGTCAGTTCTCAAAGACAAGGACTCTTCCTTCTATTTCTACTTCCTTCTATACCTCCCATGTTCCCCGTGAACACATGCAGCCCACAACTCAAGGGCTAGGCAGGCACATTGTAGGTGAGGCACATTTAGGGTTAAATCATAAATTCAGAAGTATTCTAAAGTAAAGAAATCCTGGAGGTCCCCAATCCCACTCACTAAACTTGCCAGTAAGGAGACTGAGATCCAGAGAACTGAAGGGACCTACTCAGAAATGTGATAATGATCAGTGGGGAGGGAGACACACAAATTCTGATTTACTGGCTTCCCTCTAGAACTGTCTATTGTATCAGTGGTTGCACAATACTCTGCAAACAGTCATTCTCAGTAAATATTTAAATGAACTGATGAATTAGTAAATAGATAAACAAATGAAATCAATACCTTATCACTGGCTTACTAATTGTGCGGTGGGTTCTATCCTAGGGGAGTTTTTTGGCCCCTGGAATGGTAAATGTAAGCAATGAAATCCAGCCATCTTTCCAGAAGAGATGTTCTGTGATCGCAGGAAATGTGTTGCATGAATGCCATTTCCTTTCACACGACTGGGCTAGGTAAGTCTGGGCTGAGCTGGGTAGCAGCAAAAAGCAGCCTCCTCACTGGGCCAATGTCTACTCCAAATTGCTGCATCTATAACTACAGGAACTCAGAAGGAAAAAAAAATATTTAAAAATATTTAGCCAGTTATGTGACCTTTAACAAGATAAAACTGCCCTAACCTTTGGATTTCTCATCTATAAGATATACAAGTAAAATAAAAAGTTACCAGGATAAAATATTATTTCACTGTGCTTAGGCACTTTTTTCCTAGTAGATGCCCAGAGCAAAGGTTCATTTGATTTTTTTTTTTTTTTCCTTTTCTCAAAGAGGTAACTGCCTCTTTGAGGTTACTCTCAGGTAACTGCCTTCCTAGTCAACAGGTTCTATTTGAAATGTACTCTATGTTTTAGCAGGCCATGGATTCTCAAAATACAGTCCCCAACAGCATCACCTTAGAACTTGTTAGAAATGCAAATTCTTGGGCTCCAAGGCAGACTTCCTGAATTAGAAATGGGAGGGGGGGGCATATTAATCAGTGTTTGAACAAACACATCAGGTGCTTCTGATACATATTCAAGTTTCAGAACCACTGTCCTAGGCTGATGTTTCCAACAGTATGGTCAATGTACCATTCAATGAAAAACACTCTTATTAAACCTGCAAGTTTCTAGGCCCAGTCTCTGATTTGCTAAATAAAACCTCTTGTAGGGAACATGGGACTCTCCTTTTTTAACATATCACCCAGGTGAGTCTGATGCACTTCTACATCAAGAAAAACTTGACAGTCAAAATAGTGATTGCACTTCAGCATTTGTGGAGGTCAGATCGGAATTCCTGTTTCCATTTCTTTGTGACCCCCTAACCTTGACAGGAGGTATAGCTGCGGAACCAATGCCAGTAGGCTCTAGAGGAGTGGTCAAATGGCTCTGTGGTCACACTACCACCTTGGCAGGAACATATTCATCAGTGACTGATGGGAACATGCCTGCCCACCCAACCTGCTCTCCTAACCAGGAATGGCTCAGATCCAGTCACCTTGTTCCTAGTGGCAGAGCCCAACCTGGTTTTACAGATTAGTGGTTTTCTACAAATGCACACGCACCAAGTGAAGACAGCATCCTGAAAATGGTTTTCCTGGTTATGTGGGTCCTCATCTAATCTGGTGAGAGATGATCAAGAGAAGTCATAAAATATGCTAATTCAACACAACTCATTCCTTTCGTGGAACCTGAAGGTATATGTTGAATGATAATCAGAAACTAAGCAAAAATTTTGGCCTAATTCACAGCTTAATTGTTGGAACACCTTTTTTTTTTTTTTTTCCCTTCAAATTGGCCAAGGGTGACGAAGTATGGTAGTGACCACTCAGGCAATATTTTTATCTACAAATTCCCCGGACCCAACAACATAAATGTAAATGCATGGTTAATGAAAGCCTATTGTAGTTTCAAGGTGATAGAGCTAGAAGTTCTTTAAGCTGTTTTGTGAAGGAACTATGCCACAGTAAAAAAAAAGTTTTTCCCAGTATATCTTGAAAATTTTATATGGATTCATAAAGTAGATTTCTTAGTCATTTCTCTTAAGTCTAGAAGATAGAACGTTGTGTCAATTCCAATTAAGGACAGATATAACTAAGGTAAAGTTTATTTATGATCAAGAAATCCCCAAGCATCCGGTACGTGGTGATAATAATTAAAAAGCCAAACTTTCCCTTAAGGTAAAAACACTAAAACAAAACAAACACAAAAACCTACCACAGAGGCTCAACTCCTAAAAATACCACCACAGAAACATTTAGGGAACAGTCCTGCAAGAACAGAAGGGCTTCTTTATTGCTTTCAACATAGATCCCTTTTGTAAATGATACTCTGAGAAGTTAGCAACCAGGCTCCAGTGCCAACTTTCATTTGACGCCTATCATCAACTCTCACCCTATAAAATAAAGTGATAAGAGGGGTGCCTGGGTGGCATCAGACTCCTGATTTTCACTCAGGTCATGATCTCAGGGTTGTGAGATCGAGCTCTACATCTGGCTCCACACCGGGCATGGAGTCTGCTTAAGATTCTCTCTCTTCCTCTGCCCCTCTCTGTCCCTCCCCCAACCCATTCATGCTAGCGCTCTCTTTAAAAAAAAAAAAAAAATGGGGGTGGTGGTGGTGGTGATAAGAACGAGTGATTCAGGCTTGCCACGGTGCACTAGTATACGCTTGGAAGTCCAGCTCAGTTGACGTTCCAGGAAGTGCTCTCCTACTGGCAAGGAGAGAATCTGGAACGTACTTGCATTTGACTTTTCACAATCTGTGGAGTAGCTGCACTTTATAGATGAAAACACAAGATGGAAACGATCACTCTAAAAAAGCCCTGAAGCTCTTGAGGTTCTTTGAACTCTCCCATGATTCGTACTTAACCATTGGGAATGAGAAACAATAGAAGCAATGAAATCAGTAACAATAACAGAAGTAATATCAGTCATCTTGATGAAACCTTTGTTAACCAGTCTTGGTGTCAAGTGTGGAACACTGGTTACACTACTTTACCTCCAGGACCATCCTTAAGGTAGGTATTGCTACTTTACAGGCTAACATAAAAGACTCCAGAAAGCTGGGTAACCCACACAGGCATGGCAGTTGAGTGCCAGTGCTCTGTGGACAGTCCTCTGATTCATTACACCCTGCCAAGGGCTGAGTGTCTTTGTCTACCCAAAATTCATTATGAGGTCCTACCCCCTAGTGTGTTGGTTTTGGAGATGGAACCCTTGGGAGTTAATTAGGTTTAGATTATGTCTTCAAGGTGCGATCCTCCTGATGGGGAGGGTCCTTGTACAAAGAAGGAAAGAGATGCCTCTCCTCACAGGCACACACTAGGGAAAGGCCATGGAAGCCCACAGTGAGAAGGTAGCTATCTATAGCTAACTACCAGCCACAGAGAAGGCTCTCCCAACACCAAATCTCTTAGCACTTTGATTTCGGACTTCCCAATCTCCACAACTCTAAGAAATAACTCCTCTTGCTAAGCTACCTTGTCTATGGTATGTTATTATAGCAGCTTAAGCAGACTAAAACACCCTCTTCCCTTTTTTTGGACCAGTGATGCTGTAAAACATGGTGGGAATTTCCCTGTACTATTTTTCAAGTCTCTTCTCTGTGGAATCCAAAGTCAGGACAATCATTCATTCACTCATAGGACACATACATGCTGCGTTAGTACGTTGACTCAGGGTGAGCCTGAAGTCACCCAGAGGCTGCCACCACAATCTGATGGTCAAACCTACACCGTTGTTGCTGCCAAGTTGCCCGAGATCACACAGGGGGAGGGAAACCCAGAAGCCCTGGTTCCCAGTCCTGTGTTCTATCAAAGCATTCCGCCCAATGTAAAAGGGCTTTAAGGTGATGCCAAATAGGGAGCAAAGGGGACAGAAAGATCACATCCTATAGGGTTCCAAGAGGGTAAAGCAAAGAAACGAAACATTAGATATTGGATTTGGTTTCCCCCACCTCTGGGGCAACTGCAGCTGCTCATGAAGAGCTGCAGAACTTCAGGAGTGGGCCTGTGGGAAGAATGCAGCTCTAAGCATCCTCCTCGGGATGAAGAAATGGACAGACCAGAGCACCCTCTCAGGCTCCAGCCTTAGGAAGTCTCTGCTGGTTGACCAAGAAGCCAGGCCTCCAGATCTGGAGCCTCAAGCACTTCATCCAGAGTTCTGACCCACTTCTGGCTCCCCCCTGCTGCAGTGGTGTATGAGGTCTTTCCCACTGGAAAGAAACACATCAAAATGTCAGGGAGTTGAGCTAAAGATAATTTTAATGTTTTAAAATATTTCTTGCATTTTCTAAATGTTTTTCCATGAACTTAGTTTTTATAATTAAAAAAAACAACAAAAATTATTCTTTAAAAAAAAAAAAAGGCGGCGGCCGTGGCTGTTAGCATGGTTCTTTATGAAATGAAACACTCTCCAGCCCTCAGCATTTTCCTGAGCTCTTCCTGTGTTCCACATTGGCTGAGTGATTGATGCCTCACTGAACATAAAGTGAAGGAGCCACAGGGCTGTGGGTGGATCTAAAGAGACGTAGAAAGTCTTTGTTGCAAGCCTGGTTTCTTTCTAGAAGATTCTTTTCAGGCTTTCATCTATCTGTCTATCTGCATATCTATCTCTATCTATTCCCTTCTCTATGTGGAACCAACTGATCCACTCTACACTGCCAGGCTGATGTCTCAGAAGGACTCCTTAACCCTTTTTAAAATAATTATACAATTATTTTAAGAATGCAAACCTGTGAGTATTCAAATTGCATGGAATGTGAAACAGATGCCACACAGCTAAAGACTGGTCCTTCCTTGCAATTTGGCCCTCAAAACAATCTTAATCCTCTCTTTTACAAAACTAAAAGCTGAAGCAAAGGAACATAAGCACACAAGGAGCTGAAACCTTAGCAGCTATTTTCAACCCGAGTTAATTGTTTCTTGAGGTTCTGCAAGTGATTTATGTCATTTATAAGCATGTTCAACTGCCACTTGGCCCCACAGGGGCAGAGATGGATCCAATTTCATGGAGGGGGTAGCTTGTGTTGTACCCGAGTTCCCTCCTGGAGCCTAAAGTTCTTTTCCTGGGATTCTCGACCCAGTCTGCAGCACAGTCACACTATAGAGCCGGGGAGGGCTGAGCTGTCCAGGGAGACGCACGTGAAAACCAAAAGGACCCCACACTCCCACCCAGATGTGCAGAAGAGTCTAAGGGAGGGATCTGACTGTATCCTCGTGGATGAGAAAGACCGCTCACCTGAACGTGGAGGGAGAGATGCGCATTCTTTAGGTCTGCAGTTAGCCAGGCCAGCTCGCATGTGCATTTCAGGGAAGGGCCTAGCTCTGTGGACACCTTGCCCAATTCAGAAGAAGGGATCATGACTGGGGAGCTCTTAACACCACACTGCTTTGCAGGAGGGTTGGGAAGGGGTGATGGGTCTGAGATCTATGAACACAAATCAATCACCAAATGAATAGCCCATGAGAATAAGAATAACAACAGCCATAAAGGCAGGAGGCCTGGGATATGAATTCTTTTGTTTGTCCCTCAGACACAGCCTATGACGTCACAGAACACGTTCCCTTGTGGAATCTGCCCTATTTAAATTTCTGAATTCTCTGTTGATGAAAATACCAAAGGGCAGAATTTTTAAAATATCCCTTGTAGGGAGCCTATAACTGAGTACAAATTTTCTACACCTTGTGCTCACAGTGTGCCGGGAATTATTTTAAGTGCTTAAAAACATTATCCTACTTATTCATTCGTCTGACATAGGTGTTAGATCCACTTTATAGATGGGAAAACAGAAACTTCTACAGGCAAAGAAACTTCACACAGCAAACATGCTACAGAGCTCCTGCTCTTTTAATTGCCCCCAGCTCAGTTAGGAGAGTGAACTGGTCATTTCCATCTGCTCTTTCAGAAGGCACTGTGTGTCCTGATGATTATGGGTCCCAGCACGTGCACAGGCCACCCATCACCTATCTCAGGCCAAACTGTTTTCTCACTTGACCATGATTCCTGCCCTCCATTATACATCTGGCTGTTCCATTGGATAAGCACATCGGCGTAGCAAGTTGGAACCTAACTAGGAACCAAAAGACAATGTGCAGAGGTAAATTGCCACTAATTTTAATGCGTAGTTAATGCAAGTGAAGTACGTGCTCAGATTGGACTCTACTGTTTTTCAGGGAAATACTCTTCCACAGTAATTGTTTTTAAGTGTTATTTCTGATTAATTGTGTGCTATTTTCTCTCTCCTTCCCTACCCCCTCCCTGTCTCTGTCTCCCCCCTTCTCCTCTTCCTTCATTAAAGGCACTGTAGATAACTTTCCATTTCTCTCTCCCCATATCTTAATTTTTCAGCACGTCTACTGTTGAAAACAATTAGGAAAGGTGAACAAGTAGGTGGTTAATATCATCTAAAACTTTCCTGAAGCTGGGAAGACACATCACCACCTGTGTTCCAGCTTTGGAACATGCTTGGCAGCAAATTGCAAGACCAGGGGGGGTCATAATCAGGAAAACAGAAACACATTTCATTTTAATAATCACCTACCTTTTCAATAGCTTTGAGCTTTCAAATGTCACCTCCAGTTACAGGGAACTAAAATCAACCTGCAAGCCCTCTCCCTTTCCATGCAGCAGAAAGCACAGCAGAGAACTGGTGACACTTGTCAAAGGCAAAGGACCAATAAATATGAGTTGCATGCTAGAAGCAATTCAGCAAAATCAAGCTCATCAACTTCCCAGCATGGATTTTATTTTATTCTAAATCAGATACTCATTAATGGGGAACATTCTTTGAATCATCATTTTATTTACACTAGAGAAATGGAAGACACATTGTCTGACGTGGGAAACGAAGTGGCCCCCTCTCTGCTCAGTTGTAGGTATTTTCTTCTGTAGCCTCCTGAATTTTCATGCTAATGGAAAACACCCAGGCCAGATGCTTGCCAGTAACAAGTTAAAATGGCACTGGAAAGTAAACAATCTTCTTTGATTTTTTTTTTTAAAGAGCTTAAATGGGATAACAGGCAAAAAGTAAAAAATTCTAACCTGCCTTGGATGTCAGAATCATGCCACTTAAGGAGAACCCCACAACAGCTCGCTTTAGGGTTTATGAGAAGCAAATCATGCTTCGGTTTGAAATGGTGCCTGCCTTCTTGTCATCCTTTGAAGAAATGAAGTCCATGGGGCTCTTGTTCCCCTGTACAACTATATCTCCCTTAATTCCTATCTAGGGATCAACAAGTACTAGGTGCTCAAGAAATATCTGTGGAGTAAGTAAACACCTGAATTCTGAGAGATGCTCTCTCTTCGTTAAATGTTAATAACTTAATTCAATTATAACCAACACCCAGGGGATCCCTGGGTGGCGCAGCGGTTTGGCGCCTGCCTTTGGCCCAGGGCGCAATCCTGGAGACCCGGGATTGAATCCCACATCGGGCTCCCGGTGCATGGAGCCTGCTTCTCCCTCTGCCTGTGTCTCTGCCTCTCTCTCTCTCTCTCTGTGACTATCATAAATAAATAAAAATTAAAAAAAAAAAACACCCAGCTAGTCTATAAGCAAGAATCTAAGGCCTCTGATCGAAGGTGGATACCAAGCTAGGTGAGATCTCCCACACTCATTTCCTATCATTCAGCTGTTTCTTTAGGTTTTTCCTCGGTTGGGCAGAAACCTCAGTGCCACAGGTCCTGCAACCTTCCGCCATCCCCTTTTACAGGGAGCCCTTCCCACCTTCAGGGGCCAAAGGGGACACTCAGGATGGTGGAAGGCTGGGCACTCTGCAACGAGTGGCAGATACATTGTTTGCTTTTCAGTAAGTTTACTTTTCTAGGTAACAACCACTCGGAGGTGGTGCCTACCCTCAGAGTGAGCTGTATTCATGCTTTTTATCTCCCATGGAGTTACAAAGACGAAAGCAGACCAACACGACTCGGGTGAATCAGTTCACAGAATATATATCCTATAACATGCCAACATCTATCATCTACTCCTTCAGGAAGCCATGGTGTCTTTAGGGTTTTGAACAACTTCTCTTAATCCTGTGTTACATTTTCATAGCACTTTCTGGTACGTGATGTGTTAGCCATAACTACTTCAGGTTATCCTGACATCAACTCAGTGATGCGGAGGTTATTAGTATCCTTCCAGTAGAGGAAACTTATTTAAAACCATTACCTTTCTCAATAAGAAGTTACTTTCTTTCCACAGTAGTATGGCTTTCAGCCTAATTACAACTCTCTCTTCTCATGCTCTCCACAGCTTCCCTCCCTTGTCCACCCAAACTTCAGCCAAGATGTTTTCTTATTATGTAGGCCCACTTTTTGCTTTTGTGTTTTGTTGTTTGGGTTGTGTGTGTGTGTGTGTGTGTGTGTGTGTGTGTGACACCTTTACCTAATCAGAGAAAGCCCTCTGAATCTCTAAAAATAAATGAATGTCTGACAAGAAAGAAAAAACAGAAGGGGAGGAGAAAGGTTTTAGAACTTGAGGACTTGAACAACCCATGTACAGATGGTATTTAATGTTCTCCAAACACCAAATGCTGGTTTCCACGCCTGGCTTCTTGTTGCTATTTCCTGGTCACTTTGAACTGACTTATCAAATTGAATAGATTCTTGATACATATGTTGGTATTTTAAGTCCTGGTGGGAACAAGGCCTCCCATTTGTTTCAAGTTTTGCTCTTAAGAAATGTTTTGAAAAACCCTGCTCAGAAAAAGAATCTCGGTCAAAACCCACTATAACTTTGGTCTTCACCCATTTCAACAGATGATGCCAACCACTGGGCTTCTTATTAAGAATGATTCCAGCTGGCTCCATTCTCCACAGGGAAGTTAGTTTAGATTCATGGAGATGCCAGCCAGCGGACTGATGGCAATATAAGTTCCAGAAAGTAGGATGTTGAGACTCTTCCTCACCCAAGTTCTGAATCAAATAAGAAAAACAAGTTAACATGTTGAGGCCGGACCGCCATTTTTAATTGTGGACCCATGGAGGGGCACAGACTGGGCTGAGAGGCAAACAGACTTGGTAACTTCCCACCTGCCCCTCCCTCTCTCCCCCATCTGCTGGCCCCAAGGGAGTTTTAGTCTGCAGAGCAGACACCTTTACCCACATCACTGTCTTGGACTAGTCCCAGTGGAAAGGGAAAAAAGGCAACAGGCAAATCAAGCTCCAGCTCCTTCCAGCCAAGAAACAAGAATCAATACCTATAAGAATCAATGCCTATGGCCCACCAGTCCTAAACTCGCTCCTCTTTCCTGTGGGAAAATTGGCTTTTCTGGGACTCATCGTCCTCCCCTTTAAAAGGGATGGGTTTGGCTAGAGGATGGCTGTGGCCCAGTCTAGCTCTAAAATTCTACAGTTAGCCCCAGTAGTGACTCTGATGAGGCTTAGGCCAAGTTGTGCTTTCTCCCCCAAGGCATTAGTTCCTTTTGCCGAGATTCATGGTCAAAGATCACACCCCTGAGACTCACCAATCATTTCTCGGATGATGGCAATTTGAGGGTGACTCAGTGCACATCTGTCCCCACCACCAGAAAAATTACTCCAAATGCACAGGTCAGTGAGAGCACCTCAGACCAAGAATAGTACTTTATCATCAGCATTAGCCTAGGAATATATAGGCCTGTCTATTTCCTAATGATCCCAATACAATACTCAGGAACATTATGAAGATTATGATACGGCACAGTGGTAGGGAAAGATGAAAAACCCAGGGACTGGAGATCCTATACTCTCCCTTTCACTTACAGCATAACAAGCTATGTGACCTTAACATTTCTGGGGCTCTTTCCTCACCGACAAGGTGATGGAACCAGAAGGTTTCAAACTTAATTCCATCTTTTTAAAAATACAAAATTACATGGAATCTGAATATATAGCAGACAAAAATAAATCTGCTCTGATAGAAGTGTGGGGAAGAGAGTCTCAGACCCACCCTATTTGATTTCTCCCTCCCCTCGGAATAATAACCTACCTCTAAACATGGTAGGCCCCGAGGTCTCATGGATCATTTGCTGAGAAGAATTTTCCCTGTGCCAGGCTGCATGTGGGACCAACACTGTGTTCTGATGTCATATCCATTTGACGGCCCACCCAGTTTTCCTAAAACTACATCCCTGATACTTCTCAGCAACTCTTAAAGAAAAATTGAACAGTAAGTCTAACCGTGATGTGGGCCAGTTATCATCAGTCAGAACATAAAAACTACGCACAAAATATACTTGAGTTCTCATGACAAGACTAAATTTTAGTTCAATGGGGGTTGCGGGGGGTGGGAGGGAGAGTAAGATAGAGCATAAAGGCACAGTAGTATTAACAAAATAATTTCTTTTCAAAGATACTCTGCTCACTAGTTTGTGTTGCGCAATCCAGATTCAAGGCATGAGATTTTTACCGTAAAACAGTGTGAGAAGGGTCAGGTTTTCCTGAGAGAAAGTTCTTCTCTCTCACAGGAAACATGAAGCTGTTCTGGCCTTCAGAAGAGATGGCCACATCCTCGGGTCACCCAGCCCCCTCATATATCTCCTCTGCATGTGTTAATTCTTTTGAAGGTGATGGGGGTTCTTTGCATGGAAGATATATGCAGCTCGATGGCGGGAAGTGAGATCCTAATTATCTGCAGCTGACAACCTTTCAGGGCCCATTATAAAAGAAACGTCTGCACCAGGCGCTCAGAGCCCTATATCCCAGCTCCAGGGAGTTTGAGGGAGCAACAAGGAGTGATTCCAAGAGCCTGATTTATCAGGGAAGATTAGAAGAGTTACATCTCCAGTCTGGTGAAACAATGACAGAGGGGGAGCAGGCTAATGGTTGACAAAGGGGCAGAAGAAGGAGAAGAGATTTATGTAGCCTGGTATGAGGGTGAGCAACTGGAGGAATGGAATGAAATGAAGACAGGAAAGAAAGTCCCGAGTAAATATCAGGGTAACTTTCCTTGCTGATTTATTAGATCGATGAGCAAATCTTCCAGATGAAGCTTCATCATCACCCTGAGAAAGAGTGAGCCCACATAAATGTGTCGTGGCCATTCGTCTCTGTCACTGTGGGACTCACAGTGATATCTAGCACAGTTTTCCATCTTTTTCTTGAAGTGTCCTTGAAAGTCAGAATCAACCCTGTTCTCGATGGGACACATGCTTAAGGGGCATGTGGCCTATGTTCATGATTCTAGGCAGAGCCACTTGCTAAGCATCATCAAAACTTAATATCCACTTGCTAAATTTTAGAGGAGCAGGCTATACTTGTCCACGGTGCCCAGCCCAGAACCTCCCTGCAGTCTGAGAGGAGCTTGGGACAGAAGCCAGGAAGACACTTCAAAACTCGACTGACATTCTTTCAGTAGTGACATATGGAAATGTTCTGGTGAATCTGGCTACAGGCAGAGAAGCCTTGCCTCTATCTGATTCTGACCTGGACAGGGACCCTTCTATGGGCCACTTCTGACTCTTTCAGACTTTCCTTGTTCCAGAAACCACTGCAGTGACCAGCTTCTGCATGAGCTCCAAATGACATCACGTGGGCGCCATTGACCTAGCTCATCTCCTGCTCTGGGAATTCCCCGTTGCTATAGAGGTGCAGGATGCTTCAAGAGCCTGCCGTGCACCCACCCAAATGCAACCAGTAGTCATGAGTTGAGGTACAATGGAGGAAACATTTGACCCATGGGGGCTGGCAGATAAAGTCTTTTCCCCTTTTCCTCTCAGATGGACTATAGGGTTATGCAGCTCAGATGGTTTCCCAGGGGACAGTCTGCAAGATCAGGATCAAGATCAAGATCAAGCTATCAGTAGCAGCCAACAGGAAAAGACATCCTCATATTGGCTCTCTCTGCCTCACTCTCCTTTCCCCTCCTGCTCCCTGGGGTTGAATCCTCTAATAGCATCATAGCACAGAAGCCTTTGACTCAAGTATGCTTTCTGGGGGAGCCCAGGCTGAGATATGACCAAATATTCAGGGCCCAAGAGTTACTAAACTGTCTGAATAACGGTGTAAACTTCTTTACTCACTTGGCCTGGGCACCTGGCCCAAATTTTTATCCTAGATGTTATATAGAACTGTCCCCTTCCACCTTCATTCCCCCAGACAGTGCCTCCATTAAAGTCCAGACATAGCAAGGATCCTTGTGTGGTTCCCATCTTATGTTTCAGCATCTCCACGGCTTACTTTACTAGAGAGAACTGGATAGCTGGAGGACTTGAGCTCTGCCAAGCTGGTGTCTCCTACTATGCCCACCCCCCACCTCCGGCCAAGAGCCAAGCTATAATATCTAAGGTAAGTTGGGCACCAGGAGAGTGATGATCAGCCCCTTGGGGGGTAGCCTGAGAGGTCACTGACTAGCTTGTGGCCTTTCCACATGGCTGTGAGGTCTCTCTGTCACAATTATTTTGATTCTATTCTTTGTGTTACAGGCATTACAATTCCAGTCAAACACTGGTAAATTCAGAATCCTAAAACGATCATTCCTTATTGCCAAAAGTCCAGTCCTTGGTGCTCCAAAGAGAGGCTACAATTCTAACTTATCTGTAATGCTATGAGCTTTTGTTGTTGTTTGGGGGGTATTTTTTTAGTGTGTTTTAAGTTCAACTATTTTTATGTCCCCACACACAAAAAAATTCTTTAGTAACCCATTATGGGTTAGTGAATTCCCAAACCGTTCAAAAATACTTTAAAGTTCTTTTGGGACATAGCCAGATACTTAATATTGTATTACATTTTATAGTTGTCACTTAATCAAGCTATTTAATATTATAGTACATTTTAAAACTGTCACTTAATCACATTTTCTTGACCCTTTTATGGGAATTAAAGATCACTGTAGATAAAAAATGGCATGCTTTAGTTTAAATAGATTCAGTATGTCCAGTTTGACAGTTACTTCTGAGACATTAAAAGAATTTTCTGTGATTAATGTGACCCACACACGTTAAATGGTGTAATGTTCCATTTCTTCAGCCATTAGCGGAAACAGCATCAGACAGAAGGAGCCAAAATGTAGCCAACTGTATGTAAAGCTGGGAGATGGGGGCGGGGGTGGGGGGGCTAAAGATAATATAGAGCCAGGCAGGCTGAGATAAGAGAGAGATTTCTACTGATTTAATATTTGCTTTCTCTGGGCATCTTGAGAGCAAAGTCTGAGAAACACAAAGGTCAGGCCCTGGTAATGGAGTGAACGCCAGGCTAGCAATGCAAGCACTCTGAGGGGAGCGCCCTGCACAAGGGGGGTGCATCTCGGGCAGGCAGCTGAGTGGAGTTACTTGGCGCTTATTATAAATGATTGATGAACATCGCTTCTAAATTTAGAAAAGCTCTCTAAATGGACATTTACTCACAAGGAAAAAAAAAAAATCCTCTGAAAGGTCCATCCCTAGAACGGTTTTGTTTATGGCGCTGCGATAGTTCCGGGCAATTAATCCAGAATTGCGTCACTGAAAGATTTTATATTCTTAAGTGTTCACTCATGTAGTTAAAGTAAATTATGTCCTTTTCCAAATATGTTTCAAAGAACTGTACTGGGTTTTAAAAATCCTGGTCCCTAAATCCTACTTGTTTGTTTAATTAATCTGAAAATAACTGCTCCTGCTTTGTTTCTTAATCACAGATCACATGCAATGTATTTGTTAGCAGCTGCGAATGAAAGCATGTCCCAGTGTGTTTTTCTTGATTGTTTAATAAGAGTTGAATAATACCCTATTTAATCCATCAAGTAGGACATTACAATAACATTGATCTTTTGTTTGACAGCAAATTTGTTTGATAACAGAATGGAATATAATGTAACCAAATCAGTGTCAGAAATGCATTTCAGAGAATCCAATTAAAAACACCCGGGCACACTCCAGACGCTGAGAGGTAGGGGAAAGGAACTAGGCTCAGCAAGACACACTGGACAGGAGGATACGAAGGGAAAATCTAGCCTTGCAAAATGTCCACGGCTTACCTAGAAGATGCAAGCCGGGCGCACGCCCTACCAATGAGGCCATTTTGGCTGAAGAAGGCCAAGCTACTCCAAGACCAGAATGGGCAGACCAAGGACCCCCATCGTCTTCTTCCTTTGTTGGCTCAGACGCTGTAATTCTTGGGGTCAAAGATGCCAGGTTCTGCTGTCACTTAGCATACCTCCTTTTCCGTCCTGCTACCACACAGTAAAGGATCTTGAAGAATGCTGTTGTTCATATCCCAGAATCCTTGACCTGCTTCCAAACCTGTGGATAGGAAACCCTTTCTTTTCAGCATCCTGTATCTCCAAGGAAAATGAGAATTGGTTCAAAGGGATTGTGCAAGACCCGATCTTCATGAACCTCACTTAGGAGGATGTGTCAGCCCTGGTGTTTATTCACACGCACGTTTATTAGATGTTTTACAGTTGGACCCTTCCTTTCCCCTCAAAGCCCAGCACAGAGCTGTAACAGAGCCTCTCTCTAGATACCAAAACCAGAGAATGCTACAAAGAAGGGAAAAGGTCTGCAACAAGAAAAACCAACTCTCAAAGTGCTCAGTTCTGAGTCATATATCTTGTTCCAAAGTTGAGTAGGCCGCGCACAGGCTGACCAAACTCAATGTGCTGACCTTTGCACAGAGGACGTGCAAGTGCAGAGACACACTAAGCAGGGGCGGGGATGCAGAAGTTCACGTTATGTCGTTGGGGAGAGGGAAGAAGACAGTTACATAATTTTTTTTAAAGATTTTATTTATTTTGAAAGAGAGAGAGAGTGCACGCACACCTGAGCGGGAGGAGAGTGGGGCGCAGAGGGAGAAGCAGACTCCCGCTGGGCAGGGACCCAACGTGGGGCTCGATCCCAGGACCCTTGGATCATGACCCCAGCCAAAGGCAGATGCTTAACTGACTGAGCCACCCAGGTGCCCCAAGGACAGCTATATTTTTAAAGTCCCTAAGAAAACAAATAGCCATTGGATACACCTGCACTCCCTTCCGGAGCTTTTTATCAACTTTTTGTAGATAATATAAACTCCACTTTCTAATGAAAGCAGAATGAGAGTTCACAAAGGTAGTTTCAAACCTTTACTAGTGAATATAAGTTAAGAAAGCAGAAGAAAAAGTACTATCAAATCTCCCAAATCAACCCTAATGCTGTGCTTTTGGCTTGGCTAACCCAGACCTCAGGAGAAATTTAATTGTTGTTACTTTTTATAAATTTACATCTAAAACTGGAATTTCCCTGTCACTCACACTTTGTCTTCATCTTGTCACAAAGGAGGGATATGCAGGAAGATCCTGTGGATCTAGAAAGTCTAGGAGTCTTTGTTTTAATTCCTCCCTAGTTTTCACCCACCAGTCTCCCTGTCTTACATTATTATAATTCCTTCCCTCTCTCCATTCCCTGCCTCCTTCCTTATTCTTTTGTTCTCTGACTAATCTTCCCTTTTATATTAATGAAGTCCTTTGTAGTTTCTCTTCAAATCTTCCAGTGGATTCCTTTGTGACTTCTGTTTTTTTACCTGATAGGGCCTTTAAAAAAAAAAAAAACCATGAAAATTATTAATACTTCCATCCTTTCTGGCACTGTACCACTGGCCTTAAAACATTCTATTACATTTCTGATCTAAAACGGCTTTCTCTTGACCCAGAAGTATTGGCAAATTACAGACCCCAAGCCAATCTTTTATGGAGAAGGTCTGAGAGCAAGTGGTAGCCTTTCAAGTGCTTAACCATGGAGTCATAATCTTTATGACAAATAGCCTCTTGCTTTGCAGTTACGGCTAGTTTACTATGCATATGGCTGAAAGAGGGCCCCTTAAAGTGGTCAGGGACTTTTTCTCAAGCCCCCTCCCAGGTGTCACATCACTCCTTTTTACTGGCCTTGTTAGAGGGACAGCATTAGCCCCACAGATCACTGGAGCTTCCTGACCAGCTGCCAGGCTGTAAAGCACGTGGAACTGGGGTGGTCGATCCAAAGACATCAACTTGTCACTCTTGATGATCATTCATCTGCAACAGAAATAGCCCATGGTGCCTCGGAGATCGATGTGGAGACCACCGCTCTTCAACATTATTGCCACTAATTATTAAGATGAATGCGGTGATTAATGGGAGCGATGCTTTTTCACTTTATGCAAATGGAGAACTCATGCATATACATGGCAGAGGGGCTTACCAACCTGGTGCCCTGAACGTTGCTGCTCAGCCCCCTTACTCAGCTGTCACTGTGACCCAGGTGCAACGACTTAGAGCGATTTAAAAAGAAATGCTAAAAATGAATTGTTGATCAGCAGCCTCAGGCAGCTTTTTGGAAATTCCCTACTACAAGGGCTGTGCTTTGATTAGGAAAAGCTCAATCAAGGCAATAACTAGGGTCATTAAGGATGCTGCATTAGCCTGTGGTCCTTTGAGTTCACGCTGCTGTCGGAAAGAAAGAGCTGGCGAGGAAGGAGAGAATGCAGCTTCTGCTGTGATGACGTATACAGAGGCAAGCCAAACTCTCTGGGTCTTAGTTTTCTCCTTGGTAAAAATCTGGGGGTCCAGTTAAATGACATAAAGGTCCTTTTAGCCTTACAATTTTAGTATCCTATAAGGCACAGGATAAGTAGGATATGAACACACAGCCTTTCGTCCTCTACCCGAAATGAACACTTTCTGCCACAATAATCCTTAGGATGGCATATCTTTCATTACTTGTATCCTATAAGCACGTATTTCATTCATCTAACAAACATTTCATTGAGCATCTACTCTGTGCATAATACAGAACAACCCTCCGTAAGAGCTCCACGTACTTAATGCTAATCAGTGCATCCCACTTAGTTACGATATGTCTTAGATGTAAGCTCTCTAATGACTGGAGCTGAACCTTATTCTGCTTTATAAACTCAGTGCCTGACACGGAGTTGGCTTTCGGTAAATATTTGTTAAATGAATGAATGTTAGGCACTGGGGAAGAATGACCACAAAAGAATTTAGGAAATTGCCCCTGCCCTGCAGCACCTTCTTTATGTGAAACCAGAAATACACTCAGGCAAGTAGCCGACACAATGTCACAGTGAATGAGGTAGTTACATGTAGGCACTGGTGGCTCTTGAACAATGAGTGTCACCTTAAAGAGGTGGTTAGGAAGACTAAAACCCTCCAAAGGGATTTCACGAATGGGAGGCTTTTGATAAGACATTCTAGAACTGGAAGGAAACAAATATGAGTCCCTGACCCCTAACCTTCAGTCTTATGCCAAACAGATGGTATCCTACCCCTTCTTAAAGACCTTACGGTAGAGATTCCAGTCTTTGATGGCTACCCAGACCAGCCCTTTACCCAAGAATTCCTTTCTCCTATCTACTCTCCTTCCACATGGCCTGAATCTGCATCGGTGATGACCACATGTTTTTCTGATTCCTGAAGCTATTATATCGCTGAAGGCTCAGCAGGGACAGTTAATCTGACTGGCAAGTGGAAACTGATTGTGTCACTCAGAGTGGCCAATGGCCTGGTGAGCATCCTTCTCAAAAACAAACTCCCTGGAGAACGGACTCAACCACTCTAAGTGACCAATGAGCCATTTTATTTCTTTGTCAGATATCTTGGAGGTAGAATTTCAGGTGGGTTCTCGGCTACAACCCTGGGCTCTGGTAATCTAATCCTCTGTTCTTTCATCTTTTTTTTTTTTTTTTTTTTCTCCTCTAAGGAGTAGCAGAATTCAGAGTGGGGCTGGTACCGCATGATGGTTGGAGCAAGTATTCTACAGCCAGGCCAGGCTCTGAGCTCTGGTTCTGGTCCTACCAGCTGTATGAGGACCTTTAGTGCTCTCACCTGCCTGATGGAGAGAATAACTGTGTATGCTTCAGAGAGTTCTTTGAGGGGGAGAGAGGAGCAAAGTGGCTGCCACACAGTAAGCCCCAGATAAGTGAAACCTGTGAATATCGTTTTTCCTTCTGTCTGCACTGGCTGGCTTAAGGAATAGGGCTGAATGCTTAAATCATCATCCTTATAAGGGACACAGAGTATCTTCTGGTGCAGTTCATGATTTCCAGCAGGCAAGACGCTCTCCTAAGTGTGATCACAGTGATACATCGTCATTCCTGCTCAGGAACATCAACATTTTGTCTTGAGTGGATTTCTAGACAGGGAACCTAATTTAGAAGAACATCAATAAAAACTCTACTGGAATATGCTGCACAAAGTTTTGCTTTGCAGATGATACCAACCCAGCCACTGCCTTACCCCATGCCTGACCTCCTCACCTCCCACATCCTGGATTCCAGGGCATGCCATCTAACTCATGTCAATGGCAAGAAAGGCTTACTAGAATGCTGAAACCGCAACGGTTGAATGTGGTTGAATGTGCAAAAGGTGTGGAATTGGGAAACCTGTAAGGGGGAATGGGAAATTATTCAGTCACAACTTCTGTGACGCACATAATGAGAAGCCAGCCGGGATTTCACAGTAAGCTTTGGTCTCTGCAGACTTCTCGCCTCTCAGTGGACACTGAGGCTCAGTTATTGCCCCATATACTGTACAATAGGAGGCCTGTCCCAGGCTCCTATTGTCTACATACATTAACATGCATTTTCCATTATTTAAAGGTAGCTTTTAAGGAAGTATTTGTGGCTATGATGGATGCCTCTCAGAGGACCTCCTTCTGTATTCTTCCTGTAGGCAAACCCCCTGCTGGTCACATCTGCATTTGTCATGAGAAATCCTGTTTTCACCAGCCTCTCCAGCTCATTTCAATTCCTGATACAGACAATGCTTCTCAAAAGACTTTGTCTCCCAGGCCTCTGCTGGAGAATTTAGTTAAGTCCTCCATCCCGTGCTTGGCTTCACTCCTGGTAGCCTGACTTAGCCATGTTGCTAAACCTGGCTGCTCCAAGTGATGTTTGACAAATGCTTTCTCTCGAAGGGTCTCCAGGGGAAGGCAGCGAAAAACCATCAGGTCTTTTTTTTCCCTTTTCCATGAAAATCTGGAGTGTGAAGCCCTAACTTTAAACACATCTCTTCTTCAAAGGGTCTGTCAGAATCATGGAAAGTTGCTGCCTCTGGAGGAGATCATAAAGACCTCCAGTCTATCACCTTAATCTTGAGCATGGCAAGGCTCACAGAAGGGCATTTTCCAGGTCCGAGGCCAGTCATGGTGGAGCCAAGAGGATCACTGAGTGAGCCAATCCTTCCTTGTTCCCATTCCCATTACTCCACAACCGCGACCTCTCAGAGTGGAGGAGGGCTGGTCTCTGCCCATGTCTTCCTTTCTCTCCTTCCTTCCTACCTACTGTCTTCCTTCCTTTCTTTAGGGGGAGGAAGGGCTTGGAGTATATTAAAGAAAAGAAGAAATACAAAACTTTCGCATATTGTATATGTTTGTATTTCACAAAGTAAATTGTTCCCTTTGCAAAATAATTAGGATTTTTTTTTTTAAATGAAGGCATAGCACACTTCCTTCAGCCCCCTGGGGAAGGAACTTCTAAGTTTGAGCTCTATGCGAATGTGAGGCCTGGGGAATGACCTTCCCCACTTGATGCCCTGCCTCCCTCTCAGCCCTCCTGGAAGGGGCTTTCACGGCAGCACAGAGCTTTCCATTTTGAACAGAGGGGGAAGTGAGACAGAAGAGAAAGTGAAGACACAGGGAGTAGAGAACAAGAGAGTGAAGGGGAAAGGAGGAAAAAGAAACACCTACTTGCCTTGCTGCTATTCTCATTCATTTTCAAATAATTCCCAGATCAAGCACTAAGGGGGATCACAGAGAAAAAAGGCATCAGGGTCAGAGAGGAGCCCTGTGGAAATGTGCACCCCTGAAACATGTGCGAACTAGCATGCGGCCAAGCGTCTGATCTCCTCCAACCTCAGCTCCAGCCTGGAGCTGCTAAGTGGTGAGCTGAGGCTGTGCGGTCACAGAGCTTAAGATCCTCAGCTCTTTATTTACTCCCAAAGACAGCTTTCACTGCACACACACTTCTTTCTGAGCAGCCAATACAGGCTCCTTATATTGTTAGAAATAATTGTTGGATCAAAAGTGAAATGAACTGGTAAATGCATTAAGTGGATCAGTATATGTTCCTTTTTAAGAAAAGTTATTTTAAAATGAAATAGGAGCTCTAGCTACACCCAAGAAATAAGAGAAAAACTCAGAGAGAGCAAACAATGCCCTCTTTTTGAACAGTGATAGCTTTGGTGATGCATCATCCCACATTTAGAGAGGTGGCTAGCCAGTCAGGTGGTAGATGGTCATGGAGATGGGGGAGCCAGGAGGGACCACAGGAGACGTCATCCCCACAAAGGGCTATGGGGTGCACAGCCGCAGAGGCCCAGCAACTGAGCTTTGCTGCTACAGAGACTGTGGGTCAAGGGAAAGGGTTTTTAAGATCCATAGGAAAGATGTAGAGCGAAGAGCTGTGTGCTGAGCAGGAGCTAAACAGATGAATGTACACGAATAATTGAACATGGAGTGCAATCAACACATCCTGGGGGGAGGTGGAGTAGGGGATAAAATCTTGAAACTGTGCCACTATTGAAACCATTGAGGAAAGCAATAATATCGAAAACAATGTGGGAAAATCTGGGCGGGACATTCCATCTGGAAGGAGGTTCTTTTCCTTCTGCAGAACATACGTAAGATAACCTGGCATCATATTTGGATCTGACTAAGTCCAGTGTTCAACACAGAATTCTGGAATTTCCAACAGGAAATTTTTACTTCAGTGTGATTTGTGGCCACCTAACTCACATTGCCTAGAAAATAAAAGCATTTTCTGCTAAAGCTAGGAAAGAGATTTTTTTTTCCCCTTCCAAAGACCTGGAGTTGTTATCTAGTGTCCCTTCTGACTCTAAATTCAATCATCTTTGAAATTCTAGTGCTTGTCCTGATCCACCATTATAAGCAGAGGCTGGGACGGGAGGAGTTTGTTAACATCATAAATATTAAAATGGCATTGGTCTTTTGCATACCAATAGCACAAACAGTACAACCTAAGAATTAGGCAAAGCACATTTTGCAAGTCTACACAGATGTGCAGGAGTATGTAAACTACTTTCTCTATTTCTGGAAGCTAAAGAAATCTCATTTGTAAAACAGTTTTTCTTTCCTGCCCTTTTCTTAGCACACCCCCTCCCAAACTTCAGCTGCTGTTCCTCTTAGTGCAAATGCAGTATTTCTGTTAATTGTTTCTTTCCTGCTGCAAAATACCAAATTTATCCCCATTTCCTCCTGACACTCGAAATAAAAGTTACTTTCTTTTTTTAACTGGAGGTCCGGTTTTTAAAAAATATTTTTATTTCCCTTTGATAATGGTTGTCAAACAATTCCTTGTGTTGGCCAAATTTTTGGAAAACCTGTAATTGGAACCCTAAGCGTTTTGGGAAGATCCCAGGAAAGATGTCAGGACTTTATATCTGGATAAAACACGCACAGCATCAACAGCATAGCTGCTATACCGTGGGTTCCATCAAAAGACTCAGTGTTGGTGGATGCTGAGTACTGAGTCTGATTTTTTAGGTTGTGAATTATTAAGAGCATCTGCCTTCTTTCATTTCCTCTTGGCTGACCTTTCCCTGGCCATTTATACCTCAGGTTCAACAAACACTTTTGAGCAACTACTATATATTACAGGTACTTGCTAGGAACGGCCTCTTTTGTCTTTACCAAAAGTCTTTGGACTCTAAAAGTCAGGCTCTTTCCACTGCATCACAGTAACCTCTGTCCCATGTGGTCAGGAGAAAGGAAAAAGGAGAATAGCCATCACATGAATTTATGTGCAGTTCTGGTAAAAGACTTCAAGCAACAGAAGGCTATACTAAACTGAAACTTATGGCTAAATCGAAGCTTCTGGATTAGCTGTGCTTATGTTCATCCATAATGGGGAAATAGAAAGGAGATTGTAGTGGTTCACTTAACAGATGGGAGATTCTCTGCAGAGAGAATTCTCCATAGCCAGTCATTTTTAAAAGGCGTTTGAAAGCAGACAGGCTTCTGAGAACGAGATATAAACAGCTAAGTCGTCTAAAATTCATGATCATACATCAATGAAACCAATCCTAATGTATAGAAAAGGGACTAAAAGGCATTTTTTGAAAAAGCTTAAGAATAGTTCACAAATAAACTATATAAGTTTCCATAGTTTAAGAATACATATGAAAACCTCAGGACTAGATGATTTCTGAAGCCCTTAGAAGCTCAGACCATCCATAATTCCATAATATCAAGGCTAATATTTGGTTAATACATACTGGTTTTTAAAACATTGAAACACATCCATTATCAGTTGTTGAATAGCAGCTGCTTTGAACTCACTGATGCTTCCCCACCAACTTGACCTGGCAGGGCAGGAGACGTTCTGCTCTCGTGCTATGGCCAGCACCCACACCACGATGGTCATTAAATATTTTTAGTATCATCCTGTATAAGATATGAGTCACACATCTATCCTAACTCAGAATTCTTGGGCACTTAAGTCATCTTTTGATGGTCAACTTATTGTATCTGCAAAAAATATTTAGCACTTTCAGAGGAAGGAGAACCATTTACTCGTTCATAGTAAAACAAACTTCTAAGTTTCAATGAGACTTCCCTAAGTGAGTTAATCGCTTGCCTACAACAGAAAGACCCTTTCCAGTGTTCTGAGCTTTGGTAAAAATTTGGACATTCCCTAGTAGCCATAGCTGCTGAGCTCTTAAAAACTATCTAATGGCACTGAACTATGAATTAAAGAAGAGATCATTCAAGAATATCCAATGGGAAAAAGACAGTCTCTTCAACAAATGGTGCTCGGAAAACCAGACAGCAACATGCAAAAGAATGAAACTGGACCACTTTCTTACACCATACACAAAGATAAATTAAAAATGGATGAAAGACCTAAACCTAAGACCTGAAACCATAAAAATCCTAGAAGAGAATATAGGCAGTAATCTCTTTGACCCTGGCCTTAGAAACATATTTACGGTATGTCTTTTCAGGCAAGGGAAACAAAAGCAAAAATAAACGGTTGGTACTACAACAAAATAGGAAGCTTCTACACAGCAATGGAAATGATCAACAAACAAACAGGCAAGCAACTGAATAAGATATTTGCAAAGATATATCCCATAAGGAGTTACTATCCAAAATAAGAACTTATACAGCTCAACACCAAAAACCAAACAAATAATTTAAAATAAGGAGAAGACATGAATAGTCATTTTCCCAAAATCAACATACAGGTGGCCAATAGACACATGAAAAGATGCTCAACATCACTAATCATGAGGGAAATGCAAATTCAAACCATAATGAAATATCACCTCACACCAGTCAGAATGCCTAGAATCAAAAGACAAGATATAACAAGTGTTAGTGAGGATGTAAAGAAAAGAAAACCCTATGCACTGTTTGTGGGAACGCAAACTGATGCAGCCACTACAGAAAACAATATGGAAGTTCCTCAAAAAATTAAAAATAAAAGTACTATATGATCCTATAATTCCTCTACTGGGTATTTATCCAAAGAAAACAAAAACACGAATTCACAAAGATATATGCACCCCTATAATTATTGCAGCATTATTTACAATAGCCAAGATATGGAATCAACATAAGTGTCCATCCATAGATGAATGGATAAAGAAGAGGTGGTGTGTGTGTGTGTGTGTGTATATAATAGTATTTAGTAGTGTGTGTGTATATATGTGTGTGTGTATATATATAGTATTTAGTAGTGTGTGTATATATCATGGTGTGTATATATATATATATACACACACACATATATATATAATGGCATACACACACACACACACACACACACACAGAATGGAATACCACTAAGCCATAAAAAGAATGAGATCTTGCCATTGGTAACAACATGAATGGACCTAGAGAGTATAATGTTAAGTAAAATAAGTCAGAGAAAGACAAATATCACACGATTTCACTTATATGTGCAACCTCAAAAATGAATAAGCAAACAAAAAACAGACTTAAATACAGAGAACTTACAGTTGCCAGAGGGGAGGTAGATGGGGGTCTGAGTGAAATAAAGGGGATTAAAAAGTACAAATTTCTACTTATAAAATAAATAAGTCACAAAGATGAAAAGTATAGCATAAGGAATATATAGTCAGTAAGACTAATAATGTCATATGGTGACAGATGGGAACTACACTCACTGTGGTACACACAACAATGTATAGAATGGTCAAACCAACATATACCTTATAATGTTGTATGTCAATTACACCTCAACAGTAAAAAAGTAACATTCCTGAAAAAAATTAATCTGCCAAAAAAAGAAGAGACCACTCCATGCTAACACTTCTCTCAGGCTTCCCTGGGGTGACAAAGCAGAGGTTAAATCATAGTTTGGGGTTTTTTTTTTTTTTTTTTTTGATGATTCAAGGAATCATGGGTATGAGTTGTTACAGGTACACACATTTTCTACATGTACAACATATTTATACACACAGTTTGAATATTTTCCCCTTGTGATACACAGGATGGCCCTTCCATGGTGACCCTGCTATAGTTGGCTGGCTATTGTCACTACAAACATGGCCCTAGTTTCCAGGCTAACAGAACTCATAGGGAGGTATCTTAGCAGAGGATAAAGAAAAGGGATATTACCAAACCAGTCAACAAATACGTACTTTCAAAGTGTCTATATGTGCCAAGCACTTTCCCAGAACAGGATTCCCTGTCCTTAAATAGTTTACATTCTAGAAAATAAAAACATAAACCAATAAACTTATTTTAGGTTCTGGAAAGTTCTATGCAGAAGACATATTAAGCTAAGGTGAGAGAAAGCAACAGAGTAATTAGGGAAGAATCTGAAGATGGGACATTTAAGCTGAGACCCGAATGGTGATAAAGTGCAACCATGTGAATTGAAGGAAAGAACCTTTTAAGGAAAACAAATAACAGGTGAAAAGGCTCTGAGACATCTGTGAGCTTTATATGTTTGAGTTACAGAAAGAAGGCCAATGTGGCCAGAGCCCAGGGAAAATGGGAAGACTCAAGGGAGATGAGGTCACAGAGTTAGGGAATTTTTGCTTCCAGCAGTGTGGCAGATCAGCTACTCTGAAAATCCTCCTGCTGCAGAACCCCTAGTGCTGAATCAATTACAACATATTTTTTAATGCATAGCTGAAATTGCATGAAAGTAAGGTAGATCCACATGGGTGAAAAGCTGCCTAGTGAACTGAAACCAGAGTGGTGAGCTAATGGGGAAGCTGGGTCTGCCCTGGGGCAAATGTTATTAGGAGTCTAGGGCTTTGGGAATTAATGATCATATGGGGGAACAGACTACATTGGGCACACAGATGGGGAGACGATGATGAGGCCTCCATTCCTCAGTGAAAGGATAGGCTGTGGGGAGGGGGGACGGCTAGAAAAAGCAGTGATAGTGAAAACTTCTATCTCTCCATTGCAATTCCATTTGGAGAATAGTCGGGGGTTCAAATTTATTCTATCTTAGATAGTAAGGAAAACTCAAGCTGCGAAATTAAATTAAAATGGCCCTATATCTGTCCCCTTAGATTCCTGTAAAAGGAAATACAAATTTTCTTAAAGGAATGTACCTTCTCTTTAGGTCTCTCAGGATCCTACTTCAGTGAAATAGGAGCTCCAGACTAAAAATTACTAAATTCCTAAGGAATTAAGCTACAGTAAGAGCCACCAGAAACAACAAACAAACATTTAGACTCCTAAGAATTTCAGATGATGACATTTCTAATACAGAATATAAAATAACTATGCAAAAAATATTTAAACAAGTTAAAAGTGAAACAGAAAAAAATGAACAAGCATTTCAAATAATCAATTTGAAAAATAAAAAATATATATAAGTTAACTTAGATGCTCAAAGGATGATTTCCCATTAACAAATGATCTGGATTATTCAAAAAGATCAATATCACAAAAAAACAATAAAAAGAGTGGATTCTTTTAGATTAAAAAAGTCTAAAAAGACAGAATAACCAAATGCAATTTGTGAACCTTGCGTACCTAGTTTTTAAAAAATACTATAAAAAACTTTACTGATAATTGCAGAATTACAAATATCAATGATGAATTAAATTCAAATATTAAACTATTATTATAGTGTTCTTATAAAGATGTAACCAGTAGGACGTTGTAACCAACTCCTACTACGTCTACGTGTAGTCCCAGAAGGAGAGACTAGAAAGGAAGGAGAATTATTTTCTTCAACAGCTTTATTGAAATATAACTCACACACCATACAATTCACCTATTTAAAGTATATAATCAATGTTTTTTCATATAGTCATAAAATATATGCAACTATTTTAGTCAATTTTAGAATGCTTTTATCACTTGAAAAAGCCCCACAACCTTTAGCTATGACCTCCCCACTTTACCCCACCCCAAGCTCCAAGCAACGAGTCTGCTTTCTGTCTCTATAGATTAACATGTTCTCCACATCATATCATGTATCAGTATTTCATTCCTTTTTATAGCTGATAGTATTCCATTGTTTGGATTTTATCACATCTTGTTTATCAGTTGATGGATATTTCCGTTATTTTCATTTTTGGCTATTATGAATAATGATGCTATAAATACTCATGTACAAGTTTTTGTGTGGACATGTTTTCATTTCTGTTGGGCATATACTAAGGAGTGGAATTTCTTAGTCATGTGGAAACTCGATGGTTAATCATTTGAGAAACTGCCCAACTGTTTCCCAAAGTGGTTGCACCATTTTACATTCCGAACAGCAGTATATGAGGGTTCCAATTCTCCACAACCTTGACAATACTATTGTCAGACTTTCTGATTATAGTCATCCTAGTAAGTGTGAGAGAATAAATTTTTGATGAGAGAATTTTCTAGGATTGATGGCAGAAATGAATCCTCAAATATAAGAAGCAGAAAAAATATTCAAGTTAACAGGAAACCATTCACCAAGATAAACCATACTCTGGCCATTAAAACAAACCTCAACAAATTTAATCGTATAATTGAAATTATAAAATATACATTCTGTGACCACAATGAAATTAAACTAGAATCAATACATAAAAGAAATTCAGAAAATTCCCAAATATTTGGAGATTAAACAATATATTCTAAATAATTAATGCTTCTTAGTGGAAGTCACAAGAGAAATTAAGAAATATCCAGAATTGAATTAAATAAAAACATAGTACATCAAAATGTGTGAGATGTACTTTATCACAAAAGATACAGGGATAGCAATTAACACAAAAAGATGCTCAATATCACTAATCATCAGGGATATACAAATTAAAATCATAATAAAATACACTATGTATCTATTAGAATGACTAAAAAATTAAGTCCTGAAACTACTAAGTGCTGACAAGGAGGCAGAGCATTGGAATTTCTGGTTCACTGAGGGTGGGAATGCAAAATGGCACAGCCAATTTAAAAAAGAGTTTAGAAGCTTCTTATATTATTAAACTTGTATGTACTACACAACCAAGCAATCTTATTCCTAGATTTTTACCCAAGAGAAAGGAAAACATGGGAACATATAAATCTGTAGGCAAATGTTCATATCAGCCTCATTCATAATCACCCCAAACTGATTTCCATCAGCTGGTGAATGCATAAACAACAGCACTGCACCTATACAGTGGAATCCTACTCAGCAGTAAGAGGGAACTATTACTGACAGATGCAACATGTATGAGTCACAAATGTATACGCTAAGTGCAAGAAGCCAGACTCAAAGGCAACATTCTCTATAATTCCATTTAAATGACATTTTGGAATAAGTAAAATTATAGGTACAGGAAATAGATCCATCACAGCTAGGGCTGGACATGAATAAGAGAAGTGACTACAAAAGATCATGAGGTAACTTTTGAGGATAATAGAAATACTCTACATCTTAATGTGGGGGTGGTTATACAACTGTTTACAATCATCAAAATTAATAGAATTGTATCCCTAAAAAGAGTAAATTTACCTTAATAAACTTACTTTTGAAACATGTTAATGTGGCCAGACACAAATATGGTGGAGGGATGATACAAACAAAAATAACTTAAAGAAGAAAAACATGCACAGAAAAATTTGAGCTACTAAACAGCAAAATGTAAGGGGCACCGAGGTGGCTCCATAGGTTAAGCGTCTGCCTTTAGCTCAGGTCATGATCTTAAGGTACTGGGATTGAGCCCCACTTTAGGCTCCCTGCTCAGCAGGGAGTCTGCTTCTCTCTAATAAATAAATAAAATCTTTTAAAAAAAAGCAAAACATAAGACTATAGAAATTAATCCAAAAATAGTTAACGGTAAGAAATATAATAGAGTTCTTTTAAGGATTTCATTTGAGGGATCCCTGGGTGGCGCAGCGGTTTAGCGCCTGCCTTTGGGCCAGGGCGTGATCCTGGAGACCCGGGATCGAATCCCATGTTGGGCTCCTGGTGCATAGAGCCTGCTTCTCCCTCTGCTTCTCTCTCCCTCTGCTTCTCTCTCTCTCTCTCTCTGTGTGTGTGTGTGTGTATGTGACTATCATAAATAAATAAAAATTAAAAAAAAAAAAAGGATTTCATTTGAGAGACAAAGAGAGAGTACATAGGCAGAGAGAGAGAGAGAAAACAGGCTCTTTGCTGAGCAGAGAGCCAGATGTGGGGGTCAATCCCAGGACTTTGAGATCATGACCTGAGACAAAGGCAGATGCTTTACCAACTCAGCCACCCAGGTACCTCTATAATAAATTAGCGTTAATAGTGTTTAGTAAATTGACTTTTTAAAGGAAAAAAAACCTAGGCCTGTGCTATTTTCAAGACATTCACCTAAAATATAATGGTGCAAAAAATTCCAAGTAGAACATAAACATTCTTTCTGGACAAATACCAAATACAAAGACAAAACAAAAATTGAGAGGTAAGCCAAAACCAGGTGATGCAAAGGATTTTAAACCATGGCAAGGAGTTTGGATTATAGACTTTGAGGCTATTGCAAGGCATGGAAGGATTTTAAAGAAAGGAATGATGTCATCTGATTTATGTTTTAGAAGATACCTGGCTGCCCTGTGAAAGGAGGAGAGGAGAGGAAAGCAGAGGGCAAAGTAGAGGCGGGAGACCAATGAGGAGACCATTGCAATCATTTAGGCAGAGGGTGCCTTGGACCAGGATTATGGGAGCAGATATGATAAACCATGTTCTGATTCAGGAGATGTCTTGAAAGGGAGCTGATGGGACTTACTGTGGATGAAGTGACAACAGAAAGGAATTAACCAAGATTTTAAGCCTGAGCAACAGGGAGTTTGGTAATCCAACAAGCAAAGATGGAAAAGACAAGGGGTAGGGATGGTGGAGTAGCTTTAGAACTGATCATTTCTTGGCCATTAACTTTGAGAGGTCTCGTGGATACTCAAATGGAGGTACTGAGTAGACCATCACATATGGGAGTCTGAAGGTCAGGAATTTCATTTTGAAATGGCATGAATTTATACTCCAGGGACTTGATCAGATCACCAAGGAGGTCAGTGAAAAGAGAAAAGGGCTAAGGACAAAGCTCCCAGGCTATTCAACACAGAGGTTTGGAATTTGAAAGGAATGAAAAGAACAGAACAGGAAGGCAGAAGGAAAACCACGTGAATGTGAGATTAGGGTAATCTAGAGAAGAAAGGATTTCAAGACAGTGTGGCCCACCGTGTCAAAGAAACGGTTAAAAGTAAAATGAGGACAACCGATTATTAATAAAAAGTCACTGTTGATCCCAGTGACAGCCTTTTCATAGTTGTGGTGGAATGCTTGGGTAATTCGAAGACAGAACGAGAAGTGAGAAACTAATTTTAGGAAGGATTTTTTAGGAAATTTTGATGAGAAAGGAGTTTTATTTTGTTTTAAAGAGATGATATCATGGTTTTTAACATGCTAATAGGGATAACCTATTAGATTGGGAGACTCTTAAAGGGATAAGCTAACAGATTGGGAGAAACTGGTGATTGGAAAGAAAATCGTTAATAATTGCAAAACTGAAGTCTGGTAAAATAGACAATTTAGCAGAACGCAAGAGGAAAAGTTGGCCTTATGTAGGGTCAGGCTCTTGAGGTGGGAAGTCATCAGCTTTTCTGTGAACTATCCGACGTGGCTGCTGATGAACCCTGCGGTAGCCAGGGGCATATGGGATAGTTCATTCACAGAATCTACATCCATGTCTCTCCTGAGGGTGGCAGTCTGCAGCCTGCCAAAGATTCGGCCCTGAGGGGCTCCCTAGGGACCAGTTCCCTCTGAGGTCCAGCCCCGCCCTGGGTCATATTAAAGGTGGACCACACCTGTGCTGGGGACCACAGGTCTCAATTAGACCAATCTGCCAAAGCAATCGCTTTCCCCCTCCTTAGGGAATCTCCTCAATATTTCCTCCTCCTGAAGCTCCTTGTATTCCTTCCAGGCCAAGCCTACCTGGCAAACAAATTCATTCCAACCTCTCCCTCTCTAGAGCTATTCCCCCTTCCAAGGGTGGGGTGTGTGTGTGTGTGAGGAGATACTGGAACCAGTTTTCTTCTGGCTGGTATACCCAACAGTCTAATGACTGGAAGGGCTCCTGGATCACAGGCTCATACTGACCACCAAATCAGGGGCCAGAGGCATTTAAATGTCAGCCATTCCTATTCCGCAGGCACTAAAGATCTGACCCCCTCAAAGACACCAGTTGTGCCTGTGAAGTCACGGCCTCCAGTTTTGAATGTCACCTCACTGGAACAACAGTCTATGATGCCCTTTTCTTGATTATTCTCTGGAGGATCAGGCCACACAATCAAAGAGCGTGTTGAAGGGCCAGAAAGGAGGAGCTCCTGGGGGCTCAGCTAGTCCATCAACAGGGGCTGAAGCCTTGTCTTCGGCCGACTCACAGAGCACCACTCTTGCAGCAAGGGCTCTTTCTTATTCAGTAGCACATTCCAAGTTTAAATCCAAGCTTTCTTCACATGAGGGTGAAAGAAATTTGGGGACCCATCTTTGGCCATATGCAATCATGTGCCGTACCACAACACCTGTGCTCATGGCTTGGACCTCTGCCTCTTCAGGGTGGGCATGATGTTGAGGCACACTGAATAAAACCAGGATTTCATCTACATTCTCAACTTGGGTAAACTCACAGTTTTGATATATCACTGGATATAAAACAACATATCTGGAGCAAAGTCGGGTGGCTTCCATGGACAGATGATCACCACCTGGCTGAGAGTCCCGCTCAACTGACACCCAGCTTCTACGAGCTTTGCAAGTCTATGATCTCCTCTGAAAGATAAGGGCAATTTCTCAGGCCTTACATGGCCCGACAAGCACACAGTAATGTATAGCATCAGTGTTCTGTAACGGCATGACCCTTGCAAAGGTATTTTAATGCAGGGATTCCCAAAGTTTGCTGCATGTGAGAATCATCTGGGGAAAACAACTGCCTTAGAACAACCTCTGGGACCCAGGCATCAATATTTTTTAAAATTTTCCAGACGAATTCAATGTGGAACCAAGTGTGTTATGAAAGTATTGTGAACAAATGTTAAGCTAAAATTTAACCCCCACGTGGTGCTACCAGTGCAGATAACTGAGGTAACAAATGAACACATTCTACCAACCACAAACTTCACATATATTCAGATAACCCATATGTCACAACTTTCTTGTCTGCTCCGTAGCTGTAAAAATTTTTTAATATGACTGCCACACACCAATTTCAGAAAAGTTAAAATGTGAGGAAACATGTGGCTTAGAATTCGGGAAACACAGTAATGTTATTGGTAACCAGAGGGTAAGTGTTCCTGGAAGCTTGTCAGCCATAAGATCCTTATTTTGACTTAAGTCTTTTCTTAAGATTTTATTTATTTATTCACGAAGGACACACACGGAAAGACAGAGAGAGCAGCGAGTTCCGTGCAGAACTCAATCCTGAGTCTCCAGGATCATGCCCTGGACCGAAGGTGGTGCTAAACCACTGAGCCACCCGGGCTGCCCCTTATTTTGACTTAAAATTTGGATTTTCAGGTCAAAGGCCTCATCTACCCAGTGTGGATTGAGGACCAGCAGTATCAGCATCATCTGTGAGCTTGTTAGAAATGCAGACTCTTGCCCATCCCAGACTGCTGCTCAGAACCTGTAGTTTAACAACACCCCCCCCCACCCCAGGTGATTTGTATGCTCATTTAAGCTTGAGAGGCACCGATTTAGAGCATTACAGGATGAATAAAAGGCAAACAAAACCAAGTGTTAAAATTTAACAACTCAAGAGACTGAGGCATTTTACGAACTCACTAATCAGACCCTTTAAAGCTGAATGTTTGAATTCTGCTGTTCAAAAGAGAGATCATTTTGTTGTGGTTTCCTCCTCCACCTCTCACCAGCTATGTTAATAAGACACAAATCCTTCGTGAAAAGCTCTGAGAAGGATCACGTTGGGTAACACAGAGGAGACTGATGCACCAGTCTTTGTGTTCTACGTCTCTCCTTCTGTGGTTTTGGTTACTAAGAACATTTACATGATGATAGGGTCTTTGTTGCTTAGAAGTCCATCTGCTCCACCTACCTGAACTTGTGCTCAGCTTGGGACTATTATGATTATCTCCATGGTAATTGATTATGATTTCATAAACTCTGAATTAAGACCACAGGTGAAGGGTGAGCAACAAGACTTGATGTGTTCCTAAGCAGAAAAACTACCCATGTTCACATAAATAACCCTTGTAGACAGGCGAACATCAATATTAAACGTTACACACACACACGGAAAAGGGAGGGTGAGACAGATTTGGGGATCCTTATGATTCAGTAGGGCGGTTTCCCAAAGTTGCAAATTGTCTTTAATGCTTCAAGGCTTAAAAAGCTCCTAAAACAATGAGAGAATATTTCATCCTACCTTTCTTTGCTTCTGATTACACCAAACACTACTTTTTTGCCTTCTCCAGCTCTGGAGGACTATAGCATTTGAGCCAAAACCATTCACTTGTAGGGTCTTCAGAAGGAAAAAGACTACATTGCCAGACATATTTTTGTTCAATATTGTGAAGCAGATGGAACACACTAACCTTTCCAACAACCAAAGCACACATGCATGATTGTGCACTTGTGTCTTCATATGTAAAATCTCCTTAAGTATTGAGATGTTATATTCAATTCAACAAATATCCCTCAGACGCTTGCTATGTGAAAGGCAATCTGAAGGGCTCTTCAGGGAGCATGGAGATGAGTCATAAAAAATACTGATATCTTACAGCATATTGCATTACCATGGTACCTGCCACATTCAATAAAACCCTTGGAGCTTCAAAAAAAAAAAAAAAAAACAAACTCAAAACAAAAAAACACTGTGAAGGAGAAAAAAAAATGACGATGATAATAGTAATAGCAGGTGATACATGCAGTGAAGGCATGCCTTCCCTACGTTTTTGTATTTGATTCTGCGTGACGACTAGTTCTGTAGGTTCTGTTTTCATCTCCTGATTTTGTAGGCTTATTTTAGGATAAGAATATTGAAGTACAAAGAGAATAACTGACTTGTCCAAGGGTTTATGAGGAGAGATTGGCAGACCTGGCACCTAGATGATGCTCTGTCCATAATCCCTAGAAGTTATAATCCAGTGACCATAAAGTCTGAAAACGCAGGTAATGTGATGTTATCGTGTGCCCTAATGTAATAGCAGTAAACCATGTCTTTATCTAACTGTCACCCTGTTGTATGGACGCGTGGCAGGAGACAGGGGAGGTATCGGAGAAAGTACTAGGAGGAAAGAAAAATAACAAGGCTTTCCACACTTTATGGAACAGCTTTATGGAGGAAGCGGCATTTGAGCTGGACCTTCACAATAGCTAAGATTTAAACAGCCAAAATAAAGGGAAATAATCCAGATGACGAGAGAACACCGTCAGGGAACAGCGACACTAGTGGGTTAATGTGTAGAACACTAATCTGATTTTGCTCCTTCTAGAAACTCCAAGAACCAAGGTAAAAGGATTTCTTTTGCAAAAGAACTCAAGAAAGAAGAGACAATGGCAACTAACTTTTGAAATCCAGAAAGGGGGTAAGTGGCTCAGGTGCGTGGGTAAGCACACCTCAAACTGGCAAGGGAGAGAGCTGAAAACTGGCCCTGTTTACTCTGCAAAATCCTCAAAGGATAGGGACAGCACAGGATAGCACCAGATCCCTCTAGAACTGGGGATGGAGGCAGGATTAAAGTACAAGGATTAGGAAGTGCTGCCTGAGGAATATTTTTGGCTTTATTTTCAGAGATTTATTACAACCCCTAATTTCCTTCTCACACTCCAAGATGCTGTAAAGCTTCCCCTCTGCAGTCCGGTGAGAAGCCTGGAGAAGGCCTCTGGATTGTGATGCCATGACAGCTGAGGGCATGGGTACGGTGCCAGGAGAACCACGTGTGTACTGATGCTAAGACCCCAGAACATGGCAGCCAAAGTCTCATTTTCTATGGAAGAGATTAGAAAATCTTCTCAAGGGAATCTGATCACAGGCTCAAGGAAAAAAGTATATATATACTGACGTCAGGCCTTTCTCTTCAAATAGGCATAATTACTCTACAGTCAAGTTTTAAGTGGGCAAGCCACACACTCATCCCCAGAATTTCTATCACCTGCTCACTTCTCTAGTCTTAGGCAAGATCAGATAAGACAAGAATGACCAGACATTTAAGGAAAGCTTCTAATATGAAAGGCAGACACCAGAACACACACACACACACACACACACACACACACACACGTTGGAGAAACTTAAAAAAAAAAAACATCAATATCTTTAGAGAGAGAAGATGATATATCTAGGAAGCAAACCTAGAAAGCTATAAAAAAAAAGAAACATTTAGAAAATGAAGAAAAGCTCTTGGAAATTAAAAATATAAAAGCAGAAATTTTAAAAATGCACATAACATGTAGAATATAAAGCTGAAGAAATCTCTTAGAAAACAGAGTAAGAAAACCAAGAGTTGGAAAACAAACAAAAAGACCATCACAGGCCAAATCAGGGAATTGACCACAGTAATAAGTAGAGTTTTAGAAAGAAAGAAAGAACATACACGAGAGGAAACATCAACAAAATAACCAAGAGAAAAGGCCCATGAAGACAGGATGTAAATTGTGAGGCTGCCAGGCTAAGTCCTCAGCACATAGGAAGAAAACAGACCTATATCACCAGGAGATTTCAGAATACCAGGTACAGATGTGGATCCTACCAGCTTCCAACAAGAACATTCAGGAGGATGGTGAAAGGGATCCTGGATAATAGCCAGGCACCAGACACAGAGGTGACTTGTCCAGGTTAGAGCAGTTGGACTCAAGAAAAGGATTTATTAAAGCTTTTGTCACCAGGTCTCCAACAGTACTGCACCTTTTTTTTTTTTTTTTTTTTTTTTTTTTTTTTTTTAGTATATGTGCTGCCGAAGCGAGCACGTGTACTGTCTTTTTAATCCGCGGACAAAGTGCCTTGGAGCACCTGGCACAGACTCTTACCTGTGCTTGGTCAGTCTTTATCTGGGGCAAGTTTCTGTTCCCCAAGGCCTGATGCTGGGATCAGATAAGGGAGCCCATTGCACACACACAAGACCTGCTTCTGAGAGTCAGAGGTAAGATGGAACAGAGAGCATCCATCCCTGTATTAGTCCGCTAGGGCTGTCACAACAAAATACCACAGACTGTGTGGCCTAAACAATGAATACTTATTTTACCATAATTCTAAAAAACCCAGAAATCCAAGATCAAGCTGTCAACAGGTCTGGCATCTCCCGGGGCCTCTCTCCTTCGCCTGCAGATGGCTGTCTTTTCATTGTATCCTCACATGGTCCTTCCTCTGTGCATTCGTGTCCCTAGTGTCTCTGAGTCCAAATTTCCTCTTCTTGTAAAGAAGACCAGTCAGACTGAATCAGGGCCTGCCCTCAAGACCTCATTTTAACTTTATCACCTCTTTAATGCCCTATCTCCAAATACAGTCACATTCTGAGGTACTGGGGGTCAGGGTTTTGACATGTGAATTTTGTTTAGCCCATAACACTCCCTCTCACCATATTTCTTCTGACTGTACAAGAGCCCTGCCAGATGCCCTGCCCACTGACTTCTCCCCAGAAGGTGCTCAAACCACACAGCACCCAGAAACTCTATCCAGCTTATCTTCTCCTAGGCCCTCCATTGGAAAGTAATAATACTACCCTGTTTCTTACAGTTTGGTTTGTGCCTGTGTGTGCGCATATGGATACAGGAATATAGATGTGGGTGAAACAACTACCATAAAAAAAGGAGAGAAAAGAGAAAGCCCAAAGCAACGAGAAAAACAAACGTTTCTTCATCTGAGAAAACAGATCAAAGTATAGAAGGGCATTCAGTGGGCTTCTATTTCTTAGCCTTCCTGGTGGATACACAGTCATTAATTTCATTCATCTTTGAGCTGTACATATGCCTTTTATGTAGCTAAGTTAAAAAACAAAATGAGAGGAAATAGTAGGGTTTGAGCATGGAGTACACTGAGACAACAATGAGTAATTCTGTTGACCTGAAACAGAGAATGAGCTGAAGAATATTTGAAAATAAAGCTGGAAAGCTAAGGCAAAGCCACAGTGTGCAAGTGTTTGAATCTTAACAGGAAGAACAAAGTCAGCAGGCAGTCTGTGAAGCCACTGATTACTCCCCAACAGGGGAAGAGATATAATTGGACTTGTGTTCTAGTAAGGTATAAACGTATCTGATGGGCGCTTACAGGCTGGATAAAGTTGGCCACTGGCTTCCCTTGGCTGTTTGAAGCCACTGTCCTGATTGAGGTGAGTCAACCTCCATAATGGCAGCAAAGCCACATCCTCAGCCTGCCAATGGGGTCAGGCCCTTCCTGTCTCTCCTCATCTTGTATTCCATTGAAAAATAACCCTGCAGGTTATGTAGAAAGATCCGAACCCAAGGACCAATGGAAGGGACATGTGTTGGTGGCCATGCTTGCAAAGTATAATGGCAATTTTATGAAGGCATCAGTAGGCCTTTGTAAATGTGGCATAGCAGGCAGATTGAGGATCTAGGAAGAACATAGAGGAGCCTTCTTTATAAAGTCATAGCTCTCGCCAACTGCCCAAAGGACCAGCCTGGCAGTGAGCAAGCCCAATAAATCTCATGATATAACATTAAGAGTGACCATCTAGTGAACTCCTTAATGTACCACATGCTTGGCACAAGCATGAGTACACAAGCATTGATATGCTTTATGTCATTATGTCTGCTTTTCACAATGAGCTCTTGACCAGATAAGACCTCACACAACTTGTCATGTAAATTCAGGAGTTAAACCCCTTCTACTTATGAAGCTCATGCATTTCTTACTATGCCATGTGACACAGGAGGTTTTATCTACGAACCATTTTCAGCCATAGCCTCCTGACATCATGGAGTTATGGGAAACCGGATGTCCTCTTACTTGTCAAGGATGCTCTAAAGTATGCCACCGAAAGGATGGACCGCAGTACTAGCCATAGACTGGCTACCATGAACTGTTAATTAATTCCTCATGTACATATTCTGTCCCTCGTGGATTACAGAGGAACAGTGAGCATGACTCATTGCTCTTTTTATCCCCAATAGACAGGTCTTGCAAATAGAAGGTGCTTGATGGTGTTTCCTGATCCCTTGACTCATTTGTTCAGTAATATTGTTATCACTCCTTGGGGCCCTTCATATGCTCTCAATTATCTAAAGAACTAGCTTCAGGAATTGAGATTAGCATGGTAGGGCTGCTCCACACAAGCCACATGCATCTTGGGACCACTTGGGGACAGTGACGAATGTGACAAGGCCTATGAAATACTTGTCAATAATGCACATAAAACTATTTTATGTCAGTGTTCATTACACTTCAATGATAATCTATCTGAAACACAAGTCAGAATCAAGTCCCTTTTGTACTAGTTATCTATTGCTGCATAACAAATTATTCCAAAATTTTAGTGGCATAAAACACTAATAACTATCTTTCTGGCTATCCCTCACATTTTCTGTGTGTTAAGAATTCAGGTGTGGCTTGGCTGAGCAGTTCTGACTCAAGAGGTTCCTCCTGAAGTTGCATCAGATGTCAACCTCAGTTCTGTCACCTGAGAGTTTAACTGGGGTTGGAAGATTTTATTCCAAGCACCTATTTAACATGGCTAGGAAGTGGTGCTGGCTACTGGCAGAAGGCCTCAGATCCTCTCCACAGAGCTGCATATCTTCACAGCAGATGGCTGACTTCCCCCAGAGCAAGGGATCCAAGAGACCAAGACATAAGCTGCAATATGTCTTTTTGACTGAGCTGTGAAAGTCACACACTGTCACCCTGCTATATTCTGTTGGTCATACAGATCAGCCCTGATTCAAAGTAGAAGGGGTTACAAAAGGGATTACAAGGATCAATGGAGATCTTCTTGGAGGCTTTCCTGGGTATTTTGTATGCAGAGCTTGGCTCTAATTCCCATTTTGAGGCAGTTTACTATCTTCACCCTGAGACCTGATTGCTCAAGCCAAGGGATTAGTGAAAAGAAACCAAGACACTTGAATTCATGAGGTTTTGTGACCCTAATGAGGCCCATCCGGAAGTCTATAGTTTATTCATTTATTTCACTAAATACCTATTGAGCATTTACCATTTGCTTGGCACATTTCTAGATGCTTAGAATATATCAGTGAGCAAAACTAAACAACAGGCAAGTATATTTATTCATCATCTGTCTTCTTTTTAAGACTTTGAAAATGAGAGATTAACATCTTCTCATTTCTGGGCTTCTTGGAACTCATTCTGTTAATTCTAGAATCTGGCCTTAATACATATAAAACCAAGACAACAATAACAGCAATGATTGCTGTTGTAAAAGTAACATTTGTAGGACATTTGCTATGTGTCAGATGCGTGCTAAGAAGTTTTCATTTATTATATCATTTGATACTCTTAACAGTTTAAAGCAGTAAGTACTTTTGTCATCAGTATTTCTTTTTTGCAAATGAGGAACCTGAGGCTTAGGTCAATAACTTGTCCAAAGTCATACAGTTAGTGAGTGGAAGATCTGGGACTCTAAACCTTCAACCATATTGCAACAAAATCTGTGTTCTTAAAGTTGATGAATCATCCCCTAGCAGATGTTGAAACTCAAATGCCTCTAGAGGTCAGGTAAGTGATGTAAGGGGAGAGAGCTAATGAGACAATAGGGAGTAGTGAGGACATTGGTGAGCTATCGACTCATGTCTGTCTGAAGGCATGAAAGTTCACATTTTTCTTAAACACTTCATTGGCCAAATAAAATACATCGCGGGGCCAGATTCAGCTAGCAAGTCCCAGATTCAAAATTGAGGTATCATATCTTAAATTCAATTAATGTCTCAACTACAAGAATCTTTAAAGTCTTGTACAACTTGGTTTTCATCCAAAGTCTTTATTTAATATATTGGTTTCTCATGGCAAATGAGACAGTGGAGAATAGAAAACGACTAAGACTTCATTCTTCATTTGTTCAGCCAGTAAATATTTATTGAGAGGCTTCTATATGCTAAGCTCTAGGGTTAGAGCAGATAATATAACAATGTCATTCCTGCCTTCCTGGAACCTAGATCTAGGCAGAAGTTTTACATCCATACTCAAGAGAGGATACACAATGTTCCTCAAGCCTATTTTAATATTTGCAAGACCCACTTGTCCCACAGAAAAGACTTTGGGAAGTACTTTACCCTAAACCACAAGTTGCAAAATGACAGCCCACTAGCTGAGTAGATGTACTTGACTGGCCAGCATAGGGATTTAAAGCTTTTGGAAATTTCTTTAGGAAGGGCCTGCACTCTGATATTGGCCACAGACTCTACCTTTATCTATCAGAAATCACCTGTCCTGCTTCAAACATTTATAATGCCTAATGGCTCCTGTACGTATTTGCATTTACACTCTCTTTTCAGTACACAGAATCCCTATTGCTCTGAAATCCTCTTGGCATCTCGGAAAAATGAAGAAAGAAGATTGGCAATTTAAATATTCCAGGTGGAGATAAAGTCTGGGCAATGACTGGGAAGCATGGAAGCACATGCCAAGATTAAGAAACAGCAGAGGGACACCTGGGTGGCTCAGCGGTTGAGGGCCTGCCTTCGGCTCAGGTCGTGACCCCGGGATTCGGGATCGAGTCCCACGTGGGGCTCCTGCGAAGAGCCTGCTTCTCCCTCTGTTTGTCTCTGCCTCTCTCTCTCTCTCTCTCTCTCTGAATCTCTCATGAATAAATAAATAAATCTTTAAAAAAAAAAAAAAAGAAACAGCAGAGATTCCAGGCATCTCTGTAGAATAGCAGAAAGCAGAGATGCTGTCATGGGAAAATGACTTGGAGGGCAAATGAACAGGCAATAAAAAGAGATCCATGCTACCCTGGGGTGAAGCTGAAATGGAACTCCTCAAGGACAAGAATGCCACAGAAATTACAGAACTTCCAGTGAAATTGAATTTCAGATAGTGAATATTTTTTAGCATAAATATGTCCCAAGTATTACATAAGACACACTTATATTTGTGGGCTTTATTTTCTTCTAACATGAAGGAAAGAAACTAGTGGCCATCTCTCATCTTTAGACTCCACTCAGCAGTCTACCTCTGATTGTAAAGGCTATGGGATACTGCATGTGTCAGGAATGCAGGGAGGCTGAAATCTAGCTATTTGAGGACAGAATCAATGGTTTGGGCCTGAGAGAAAAACCTTACAAGCCACTTAGTCCTATTCCTTGCAGAAATACTATGAAAATGGCCTAAGTAGTGACTTAGTTATAAAAAGATCGAAAAAAAAAAAAAATCACTGCATAGGAGGCTGGAGATAGGCCCCTGGTCTTGTACCTTACTTCTAGACAAAGAGGAAATATCCAGGGGTTGGTGCTAGAGAACACCAGTCCAAATCTTGGCCAATAGTCACAGGAAGAAAACAGTCAGGTAGCTTCTCTTCAACATCACCAAATGTTTGCTGTGCTTTCTTCTACATACTTCAAAAGAAGAGAAAGCTTTTTGTTCACTATTAGGTTTTACTATAAAAAGATATTCAATTCCACAAAAATATGCATCTTCAAAAACTCAACCTTGGTCATTTCTCAGACCAAGGTTTTCTCCCCATTAGAATAAGGATCACCAGTGCCCTTTAAAACTAAGTTACAATTCTCATCACGGTGATCCATCATCCTCAAGGACGTTCCTAAACAAAAGGGAGTATCACTGCACAAAGCCTTCTTCCCTGGATATGGTGATATGAGAGCTGCAAGTTTTTAAAAAACCAGGCTTTTACCTTAGGAAATTCCAACAGGAAGGGGCAAAAGTTGTGGAGACTTTCCAGGGCTAATTTTTTTCATTTCTTATCCAGACAGAGGAAATGTATGGGACACAGGGGATTGTATATCTTTGATTTCCTTTCTTTACTAATTGCTTTTGCCCTGAAACTCATCTATACTTTTACATGGATGTGCTTGGGGGACACGGGGTAGTGTGTACATATGTACATGTGCGTGTGTGTGTGCATATATGGATGTATGGTAAGTGTATTTGGTTCCACCACCTTGTGTGGTATGAACACTTCTTACTTTGTACTCCACTTCTTTTGGCTTTTAGGGAAAAACAAATATAAGTATCCTCATACTTGGGTCTTGTGATAATTAATTTTATGTGTCAACTTTGCTAGGCCACAGAGGCCAGATATTGGATAAACACCAGTCTGGAGGTTGCCATGAAGGTATTTTTTTAGATGAGATTAACATTTAAATCAGTAGACCTCGAATAAAGCAGATTAACCTCTACAATGTGAGTGGGCCTTGACCAATCAGTTGAAGACCTTAAAAGAAACGGACTGAGGTCCCCTGAGCTATATCATCATCCCTTCCCTGGATCTCTAGCCTACTGGTCTACCCTGCAGGTTTCAGACTCGCCAGCTTCAACAATCATGTGAACCAATACTTAAAATAAATCTCCTTATACAAACACACACAAGCACATTAATATAGGCCTTTCCCCATAATTTTATCAAGTAAGAGGGCCAAATTCTATTTCACATTATGAAATCAGTTCCTGAAATCCTTCTGGAATCTTCTCTGAGTTCATATGGTTTTCAGGCTGTCTTGACATAAAGGGTGCATGAGGAAACCCATCTTGACACCCAGCCCTGGCCAGAGATCTCAAGCAGTTGAATGAATGGGCCCCCTCCCTCCTTCCCTTTGCCATTTCACTCAGAAAGGGTGAATTTACCTACAAAAATGCCTTCTCCCCCACCGCCTGGAGCCTGGGTTTTAGTTTCAGAGACAGGACGGGGAGTTTATTTGAAAAGCCAGCCAAGAGGCCAATGCTGCTACTCTCACTGTATGTGTGAAATTTTTGCACAGCTGCAGGCTTCAAGGAGCCTCAGTGTGAGAGAGAACAGCAGCAGGCCAGATCCCAGGCTCCCCAGAAAAACTTCAGGGACGTGAATCGGAATTCAGCTCTCAGAGCCGAATTGAGGAACCGCCACAAGGACCATAAAGGCAAGCTAAAGGATGAATGGGAGTCTGTGACCAGGCCTCCTCTGATGACGTCGCTGTTACCCAGATGGCATTAAACAGTTACGCTCGGCTTCAAGGGAACACTGAATCACGTGTGCCTCGTGTGTATTAAAAATCTACCGGTGAGGTTAGTCCAAACGTTCACATTCTGCTTTGGGTATCAAAGTTAGCAAAGGCCCCTCGACACCATAATCCATTATCAAAAACTGAAAGCAGCTGGTTGGATTTCTAAACTTTCTACACAGAGAAACGCATCTGGTCCCAGTTTGCTGCAAAGAAATCAGTTTCCTTCTTTCTCACTGCCCAGCTACAGAAAGTACTGGGAGTCGCCTGGTAACTCCTTCCCCAAATTAAAGGGGCCATCGTGCAGGGCTTAAGGCTTCATTCACGCTGAGAAGTCTGCGGCCTATCCCCACTGCTAGTGCCATCTAGCTCCAGCTCTGGGGTCCCAGCCACACAGGGATCTGAAACCCCTCCAGGTCAGAACAAGGATGCTGAGAATTAGCAAAGCAGCTCCAGCTCCTCGCAGAAATCTCTGCACAGATCATGTGTATGAAGAGGGGGAAAAAAATCATTTGTAATGGATTGTCTCAGAACCAATTTTTTAGGATTGTGCAAAGTTGAAGTATCGACTAACTTTCCGTTAATTCCAAAGGCAAGGCTCAGCCATAATTTATCCCTTTGATTCCACTGACCATCAGCAGTTGTGGCCATTTTCTGCCTGGCTGTGGAGAACAGTTAAATGATGGTGTCCTTACCCCCCTTTGACTTCCCTTGCAGCCTGTTTCAGCAGTCTCACCCAGGCACTTCCTGTCTCCCCAGCTCCACTGTCTGGCACTTATTTCAGACAAGTCAATATGTTTAAATTATATCTGAACTCAAGGTAATTAATCATAAAGCTTTATGCTTTGTAATGTGTTTTTTTTTTTTTAAAAAAAAAAACTTCTGGTTGGCATTCCACTGAATCACAATTAAAAAGAAAAAGCTATATCTGCTATCTGTGATGCCTTGTGATTATCAGGTAAAGGTTTGGGCTGGAAACCCTTTCTGGACAAGTTTGTGCAAGGAGTGCACTGAAAACCTCTGCTCTTTTATGGATCCAAGTAAGGGGGCCAGGGTGGCATTTGGGGAAATGTTAAGCAGGTCAAAAGAAAGACCCATGTGAGCTGGCTGGATCCCAGTGTAGAGAAACTCATTTGAAAACATAAAAGTCAGGTGATGAGTTGTCTCTTTAATGCATTTTGCAAACACAGCAAAGGCTTTGAAGCTTACTGTGAAAGTATACCACAGAACTGCACTGGATACATGTTACTGTAGATCAATAGGTGGTTGCTTCAGATGATTTGTGGTCTCCTCCAGTTTTAAGGGGGGGGGGCCTCACAGCACATAATCTTGGTATTCGGTTTCATCACGCATATCCAGTCCAAGGCTTGTATGCACAGCGTATAATGTTCCCAACTGACTCTCTTGAGCCATTCAGGCTGCCATTCCTCAGTGAAGAATTCCCTGTCTAGGAGGTGGGTAACGATTACCATCCAAAACACTTCAAAAAGGATGGGGACACAGCAAACTTAGGTTTCAGAAAACTGGAGCTGGAGACTCACCTAGAGATATAACCTTCCAAAACACATGATTTAGACACATTTCAAAATTGATAAAAATAATCCACACTGCTATATCACTCAGGATTCAGTGTAGGAAACAGATACTCTGGTTATTTTAAGTAGGAAGAGAGTTAACACAGGGAATCAGGTGCTTTCAAAATTACTGGAAGGGCTGAAAGAGGAGGTGCAGAACCAGGCCTTCCAGAATGACTCCCAGAACCATCTAACACTGCTACACAAAGGGAATGATGAAAAACACTAAAGTGTCTACCGTGCAGCAGTAATTCATCTCTTTCTGAAGCACTGCAAAGTAAAATTAGTCTTACTAGTCTAAGTAGCATCTGCATGTAATATAAGTCTTGACATAAAAACAAAAACAAAAACAAACAATTCTCAGCTGAATACCCCATGCACACCCTCCAAGGCCCATTTTTTCCCCTGAGATTCTTGCTATCTTGAGATGCATACACAACTAAAAATAAAATAATCCATCTGATGTCAAAGGCAGAGATTGTAGGGAGGCGAGCATGTATGTATTTATCTGGGCAGATCTGGAAGGGCGGCGAGTTTAAAATGAATGGCCTGTGTAACTGCATCATAGCACTGTAGTGAGACTTAGTGAGCGAGCACTGGTTCATCTCGGCCAACATATTAATTGCTTCTTGATCGAATTTTAAGACGTGAGAGAGACATAAAAGGCCTTCTAGGATAGGTGTGGGCAAACTGTCGCCGATGCCTATTTGTGTCTAAAGTGCTACTGGAACACAGCTACGTGGATTTGCTTACCAGTCGTCAGTGGCTGCTTTGGCACACGCTGGCAGAGCGGAGGAGGTTAAGGCAGGACAGGAACCACTCACGAATCCCAAGATGTTTACCCCTGACCCTTTCAGAGAGAAGCTCCCTAGTCTCTAGTGTAGTGTCGCGGGGACCAGGTCTAAGAGTCACAGGTGCCAAGTCTCAGTACAGCACAGATTGCCACGGCCAGCTGCTGCCATAACAAATACTGAGTCACGACGGAGAACCGTGTTTTCCACAAGAAAAAGGTATCTGGAATTTTCTTATCTAACAACACAGACCTGCTTTTCTGTTATTTTCGACTGAGAAGGAAGCTCTTAAAAATGCGGGCTAGCAAAGGAAAGCAGTTTCCCAAAGGTTCTAGATTAAAAAGAGCAGAAGCGGTCTAGATCAGAGCTGTCCAGGGGACTTTTCTGCACTGACAGACAGATTTGATGTCTGTGCTGGTCCAATATGCTTGAACTAAACCTTACGGTACGTTTGATTTTAATTAATTTTAATTTTAATTGTCACATATTTCTAGTGGCTACCATAGTGGACAATACAGTTTTACATCAGGACCTACGTTCTCCTGGTGGTTTTATCAGTCATTAGCACCTTGTTTAAAAAAGATAAAAGATTTCAGTGTAACTGATAGGGATATAAACAGAATCACAAATAAATCAGTAAGGAATTCAAAAATATTTAATAAAAAGGCATCTGAATCTTAAACAGCACATAGAAAATACCCTTAGTAGCACATAAAATCAAATTGTGAAGGCAGTGAAATCTGATAGAATATAAGGGTACTATTAGGCCTCAGGTTGAAAATATTTTCACCTTTTTGGAGACTGATGTTTAGGACTATGACTCTCCTTTTGAGTGAACTGGAGTTCAAGCCTTAATTTAGTTCATAAAGAAATATTTTTAAATCATTTATCAGTTCTAAATATCCATATTTACCACCCGTATTTTCCTTTTTTGGCTCACAGCATATTTTAGTTAGGTTTAGGTTTTCCTGTTAATTCATTTATTTTTGTTTTATTAACTTTTTAAAAATTTAAATTCAATTTGCCAACATATAACAGCCAGTGCTCATCACATCACGTGCCCTCCGTAATGCCCATCACCCAGTTACCCCATCCTCACACCCCTACCCCCTTCTGCAACCCTCTGTTTGTTTCCCAGAGTCAGGAGTCTCCCATGGTTTGTCTTCCTCTCTAATTTTTCCCCAAAAAGTATCCCTCCCCCTCCCCTTTTCCCATTAATTTAAATGCTATTCTTTCTCATTTAGATAGTCAATCATTAGGGGAAAGCCATTTCAAATTTTTCATCACTGACCATTAACCCAACAGAAAAACCATTTCTGAATTGGAACAGATGTTTCATTTCTGTTATTCTCTATTGTTTTTTTTCTGGATAGGAAAGAAACAGATTGGATATTCCTAATACTCCCACTCAAGACCAACTCAAAGGAATATGAGGACCGACAACTCAGCTGCCAATTTCCCTTGTCCCAGACTCACGAGTCTGTCAGATGAACAGGATACAGGCTGCGTTTCTCCAGCTGGACATCTGGGCTTTGCAGCTGCCACAAGGACCCCATGCGGCTAGGAATGTCAGCTCAAATCTGAGATTGAGTCCAGGAAAGGAGAAATGGCAGGAGTCTAGGTGGTACCAGAGACACCCTATATGACCACCTGTACCCCTCGTACCTTTGTCAAAGTATCCTCAGAGGATATAATATACACCGGAGACATTTAATTATGTCATAAAATGCCAAACCACCGCGTTTGGGAAGTAAACAACAAAAAGTTTCCCCTGTGGCCTTGAATAAGATCTGAGGTTCTAACCAATTTAAAAGTCATTCTCCCATTGAAATTTAAAATCTAAAAAAGGGAAAAAATGCCTTTGGGTCTCAACGCAGGGACACTGACAAGGGGGGGCTACGCCAAACATGGCAATGCTGAATGATGCAATTTCTCAAACTGCAGTTGCCAATCATTATAGCATTCTCCTTCTGAGATAAGAACTTCTCAAGGGGGCAGCCAAGGTGGGGTTAGCGCCGCCTTCAGCCCAGGGCGTGATCCTGGAGACCCAGGATCGAGTCCCGCATCGGGCTCCCTGCATGGGGCCTGCTTCTCCCTCTGCCTGTGTCTCTGCCCCACCCCAACCCCCCCACCTCCGCCCTGCTCTGTGTGTCTCTCATGAATAAATAAAATCTTAAAAAAAAAAAAAGAAGAAGAACTTCTCAAGGGAATCACAAGTCTAAAAAACAACAGGGAAACCCAGAAAGCTCAAGAAAGTAACAAAAGAAGGGTCCTTAGCAGCAACACCGTTTAGACGTCAGAACAAGGGAGGTCCCTTTCTCTACCACATCAATTGGAAATCTGAAGGGCACCCACCAAGCCTGTCACCGATAATCTTATTTGGAAAGTAAGCCATGACTTGAAGGCCGTCAGAGGTGTGGTTTCACAGGACAGGAGGCCGGAACTCTTGTCATTGTCAGGTACAATGACAACTGTAGAAAGTCAAAACCACCACTCCATTCAGGACCTGATAATAAACAAAATGTATATGTGATGGATGCAATTTCTGACTATGACTCTCTCTACATTCGCCACGGTGGTGCAAGTTTCCAGAAGTATCGTGGCTGGAATTTTGGTCTAAACTGATCAGTCATGGTCCCCAAAGTCACTGTAATCAGAGTAACCAACACCCCTCTGTTTCTGCCAATTACGCTACTGTGTAGACGAACCATGGATGATAAGGTTGGCTTAGCTGCAATTGAAATAGTCTCCCATGGGCTATATTGCCACATGCAAGAGGCCTTGTAATTCTGATCAAGGCAGAGATGCTTGCTGAATTCCTGTGCTACTGTATCTGAACAGGTTTCCCCTGGACCCTCACCCAGGAAAAGACCCTCAATGAAGGCAACTATGATATGATATAAAAAAAGAGCTCTTAAGGTCAGAGGGCCCACAACTCACAAGTCCCTTTATCTCTCTGTGCCTCGGTTTCCTTCTTGTAAAAAGCCACATTACAAGTAGTTTTAAAAGTCCAACAAGATAGCATCATGCTCCTGTTCCATGGTGAGCAATTATAAAGTATCGACTATAAACCACCATGACTTCATGACTAAATTGGAAGGAACTATATGATGTCAACCAAAAATTTAAACCAAAACAAATTATTTTTAATTTCTCCACTACCTGAAGGTATGACTTCCTAGCTTCAACCATTTCATAAGCCCTACAAGCAATATTCACTCTGGTTGCCCAATCTTAAAATATATGTGTAAAGTCAGACTTAATACTTAAAGGGATATAAGGCTTGTCCCTATGGCTCACTAAAAATATTTCCTGCTGTTGTTGCCATAACTCCCATTTTTCCCAAAGGGGCCATGATAAAAAGGAAGTCACTACGTAGCTAAATAAGCCTGCAGCTAGCAGAGACAAAAATCCCCAGGTGAAAATTCAAATTCCAATCAGCTATACTGTTACTTCTCCAACCAGCATGACACTCGCTTGTCCTATATTATGGGTTGGATTGTGTTCTCCCCAAATTCATATGGAGTCCTAACCTCCAGTACCTCAGCGTGTGACCTTATTTGGAGATAGGACCTTTACAGAGGTTATCAAGTTAAAGTGAGGTCATTAGGGAGGGCTCTAATTCAATATGACTAGTGTCCTCATAAAAGGGGTAACTTTGGAGACAGACACACAGGGAGGCACTATATGAAGATGAAGGCAGAGTCTGGGCTTCTACAAGTCAAGGAATGTCAAAGATTGCCAGTAAACTACCAGAGGCTAGAGGACAGGCATGTAATTTTCCCACAGTCCTACAAGAAACCAACCCTGTCCACACCTTCATCACGGTCTCCTAGCCTCACAAACTTTGTTACAGCAGCCTTAGCAAACTAATACACTCTGGAAGGGTTATCCTGTAGCACAGAGAGATGGGTTCTCCCACAGGAGAGAGTGAATAAATGGAATAAAGAGAACTAACATTTCTTGAGTACATACTTTATTTTAGCGTCATTTAATACCCATCATATCCCTAGAGAGTAGGTATTCTCAATTTTTGCAGATGAGGAAACTAAAGTTCAGAGAATTTAAGTAATTTCTCCAACATCCTACAGGCAGAAAGAGCAAAACTAAGCTCTGAAGCTGGTTCCGAAGACCCCTGCTATCCCCACTTTCTTACTTTGCCATCTAACCCCTGAAATGGAGTCATCCTGTGTCATCTCTGGACATTTCAGAATTCCTGCTCTCTTGTATTGTCCTAATAGAAACTCAATTTCTTGATCAAACTGCTCCTTATATTTACACTACCTGGAAGCTAAACCAACTACAAAGAAATTGAAATCTTTTAAATTTGACACTATCTTCTGGTTGCATAATCATTTTCCAGTCAGCTCAACTGTAATCAGACATTTATTTCTTCCTTAAAAAAAGCAAAGCTGAAGACAAATGCTTTATAATTTTCCTCAGAGTTTGAAATGCAGAAGATAAGGTTGTCACTATGATGGTAAAATGGTTAAACCATGATTGAAGAGTTGGCATCCAGTTTCTCTGTGGCTAGAGTAGTGCGATACAATCTGGGGATCTTTTATATTAAACCAGTATCAGAGTTCACCCAACCCTCTGCTCAGAATTTAAGTACACCTTGCACTGACCATCCGTGTTTACCATGTTCCTGCTCACTCTTATGTATTAACTTTTTGGGAGCTTGGGGGGTGGTGGAGGGAAGACACATTACTTTACCTTGTTTCTCATATATGCGATGAGAGTTTCCATGGAGATGTGTTAGAAGCCAACTTAGAGAGCAGGTAAGACATGACAACTCCTTTCTACCATTTGCAGTTTGTGAATTTTTGGCTACCGGACCCAACATCAGCTTTTTCAGGAATAAGACAGCTACAAAGACACCTGCCCTCAGCTCTTATATTAGCTTCAAAGGGGTGGTGTTCTGCTGGAGAGCTACATGGACAATGAAGGGGGACTGTAAAGTGGTTCAGAACAGGGCACTGGAATCAAAAACGAATTCGAAAATGAATTCGGATCCTAGTTCTTCTTTATGATCTGCAGGGAAGTTAGCCTTACCAAGGTTTAACTGCCTTATCTTTAGAAGAATAAAGTACACAGGAGGCAAGTGTTCTCAATTCAAACTCCACAGGACTGGCAAAAAGATTCAATGACATGGTCTGTGTAAAGGGCATGGCACACAGTAGGTGCTCAAAATAGGCAACTCTTCTAATGATAAGGTCCGAGGGTATGTTCTTGGCCTCCTTTCAGACCTGAGCCAGTGGCGCAAGCCACTGTCCTTCCTTGTGCCACACATTCCAAGTGTACAGTGAGGCTGACGCCTCCCTCACCTGACCTAAAGCATGCTTGGTGCTGCGTGGACTGTAGCATACGAAAGGAAGCGCACAAGCTGGAGCTGGATTCCCACCCTTACGACACTCAGAGGCAGCAGCCGATGACTGACCCTTCCCTCTGGCTGCTCAGTTTATCTGGAGCCCAGACTTGCAAAGTTATGTCAAAGCATTCCTAAATACCTCTTCCCTCCACACCCTACATTCACCCCGACCCACCAACCTGCCAATCTACAAGGGTCAACACATCATCATCCTTCCCGAGAGGCCAAAATGAGAAACTCGAGTCATAAGGGCTCTTAACCTGGGGCTACAAAGCAACCATTGGGAGACTTGTGAAATGGAGCTCACATCTGAGGACTGGGGAAGCTGGGGCAGGGCCTTAGGGAGCGGCTTAAATGACAAACAAATTACTCCTAAGCATGACTTTCCAGTCCTGAGTAGACTTCCTTAACTACACTTGGCCCTCCTCCAGCTTCCTATGGCTATAAGGGACTTTAGGGATTTAGGCCTAGAGGCCACCACCCTGGAGGCCACCACCCTAGGACTTGCCAAGGATGAGTGTGTGTCTCCATTGCATAGAAGGAAGTGGATGTTCATAAAATACACTGTGAATAGATGCCATTCAGCCAGCCAACAAAACAAAGAAAATAATCATGATGACCCAATCTGAATGGTATGATTTAATTTCTAGACTGAGATTATTAAACAAATTTACCAAATCTCCAATATCTAAGCATTCGTTTATTTGCTCAACAAATACATTTCATGTACTTAAAATACATCAAGCCCCGTACTAGGTGCTGGACATACAAAGGTGGATGATACAGATATGTCCCTGACCCCATAAAGACTATAATCTTAAGGAGATAAGTGAGACAAATGGAATGCTAGGGAAGTCAAAGGTGACAGATATTATTTATTTTGGTTTCTCCAAGAGAGATTTCTCAGTGATGGTCCCAGAGCAAGAACTCAATAAACGATAAATAAGTGAATGAGGGATCCCTGGGTGGTGCAACAGTTTGGCACCTGCCTTTGGCCCAGGGCGCGATCCTGGAGACCCGGGATCGAATCCCACGTCGGGCTTCCGGTGCGTGGAGCCTGCTTCTCTCTCTGCCTGTGTCTCTGCCTCTCTCTCTCTCTCTGTGTGTGTGTGTGTGTGTGTGTGTGACTATCATGAATAAATAAATAAAATCTTAAAAAAAAATAAGTGAATGAAAGTAACTAATATTTACTGAGCATATACTCTCCACCAGGCACTGTTGTAAGCACATAAATGCATTAACTCTACTTTGTACATGTGATGTATTTAATGAATTAATACATATAATCAAATATACGCAATTCACTCATTTAGTAGATGAACAAATGGTGTACACTCAGCCCCCAGAGCTATCCTGAATGTGTTTTGAATCTGCTGAAGGAAGAACAAGAATTAACAGTAACAGCAGACAAGCTTTGGGTTAGGCATCAAGAAAAATATACAAACATGGGAGGAAAATGGTCTTTGTCATGGCCATAAGAACAAGCTGAGTCAAATTCTAACTTCACCTTAGAGCTGGGTGATCTTATGCAAGTAGTTCCTAACCCGTAAGAGAGATTTAATACCCCCCACCTCAAGCGGCCCTTGTGAGGATAACATCCATCAGTTTCCATAGGAGAAAGTGCCCCTGACCTGGGAGGCACCCTCAAAATAGTAGTTGCTATGAATTCAGGACTTATTAAGAGGCAACAGAGCATAGCAGGAAGTTAAACTTAGAATCAAAGTCCTAGTTCTAAATCTGGGCTCCATTAGCTAACTGAAGTAAGTACACAGAGGGATTAATGGAGATGATGTGGGTTAAGATGCCCTAGTACAGAGCTACTGTTGTAAAAGAGGGGTGGGGGGAACCAAGCCCTTCTTGGGGAATGAGTCACCAAAAGCTTTCAAAGTATCTGGATAATCTTTCTGAACTAGTTTAAGTGGACTGAACGAACTGGGTGAACACCCAGGTCCCTATTCTCCTGGCAGCCTGTGATCATCTCACATGGGTATGAGAATCATGTGATGGACTCTGACTGCCTCAGGATCAACAGGACCCACGCGGGTTTGGATTCCCCGGTCACCTGCGGCTAACAGAGGAGCTACTGCTAGTCAAGGAAGAGAGTGGCAAAGCAAGAGGAAAGGCAGGCAGGAGGGGCCCTTCTTCATTCTCAGAGCCAGGGCATCCACGGGTCCCGGGCAGGTATGGGGGCAATCCTCTCACAGACACAACTAGCCATCTGCACGACGATGTGAGACTATTTGGGAAAATTTTAACAAAATGTTCCAGCTTTTAGCACAAAGTATCTTCCTTGAATAAATCTGCACAAGGCATGGGCAGAGTGGGTTAAAAGAGAACACGGACAGCATTTTAGAGACTATAAAGTAAATTCTTACTTTCTTGTCCTTGGCCCACTGAACCTAAGACACATTTCATGTATATTAGTTATTTCTAAGTTTTTACAAACTGAGTACAGAGTCAATAAAGCCTCAAATGCCTGAGCTAATTAGATGTATTTGACCCTTCGCTTTGAATGCACATGTTCCAAGGGAACTGTGGTACATCCGTGGTTGACTGGGTTAAAATTAATTCATAAGACCCTGGTTCAGAAAGAGTTAATTGATGTCAAGACTCATCTCTTTTAGAATCCCAGCTGCTTTTGCAAGTACTCTTGACACCACAAGAATTTCAAGTTTTGGGTTCAAAATTTGAAACTTGTGAAGTTATAAACTTGGCAAAACCTGTTCTGCCTTTGCTATGAACGGAACACATGCTATTTTGAAACATAAATCCACACAGCTCAATTTATGACTCCTTAGGTTAAATGCTAGAGAAGTTACAACAAACTGGAAAATATGTGTAGCAGGTAATTATTTGATTTACAGGGGAAAATTGCAAAGCGGCCCATCTGCCTAGGGTCTTGGAAAGCTTCCCCCTCTGCTCCCCGCCCCCACAGTGGGTAGAGGGGAGAGCAACTAGGATCCCTGGTCTTGCTGTCCTGGTCAGGTAAGAAGAATCCTCAGAACCATCCACATGGGATCAATGTACTGAATCACCTGAGGTTGACTTTCAGATGATGCATGCTAAAATTAAAACCAAAACAAAACTGCAGAAGTTCCAAGATGCCTCTGTATGCCACATGGCCCTTTGTGGCTTATACTGATGCACCATGTTACAAATTTTATCTAATCAACTGACATTTTAAGGAGTAGCTAATTCAACAAGAATAATAATGTGGTGACAATTTAGTCTTTTCCCCCTTCATAAAAACACGGTCTTCTATTTGGTCTCCACTCAGGTCAAGACACTTTACTAATTAGCTAGTCATTAAAAAGATATTTTTATACCCAGCCTGTAATATTATACTCTTCAGTGATTATGATAGCTCCCAACAGAATTCCAGACTTGAAAATGAAGGCTGGGAAGCTGAACTGCAATTATGATACTTTAAATAATTCCACAAAAGTAGAACCACTGTTAAATAATTTATGGTCTTTGATCTTGTCACAGATCTACTGAAATCTTCACATCACTCAAGCTAAATATTTTCAAACAGAAAAGGGATAGTTGCTTTCCCCTCTACCACCCACTCACCCAGGCTAAAGGCAGAGAAAGTTTCCAGATGTTTGTCTTATAGAAAGGTCAGACCCCAAGAGGGACATTTCTGCCAGCCTTAGGGAACCTACCAGAATCAAACACTTCGCCTGGCATTTGACTCGGCCTGTCCAATTTGAGTATCTCTGTAAGTAGAACCGGTAGCAATTGTGAAAATAAGTAACTTGATTGAATTTATTTGCATTTTTGCAAGAACTACACCAGACCTGTGGCTCTCAAATCTCAGCATGTAACAGAATCACCTGCAGGGCTTGTGAAAGCACAGTGGCTCCAGCCCTAGAGTTTCTGATTCAGGAGATCTGGGGAATTTGCTTTTCTTTCTTTCTTTTCCTTTTCCTTCCCTTTTCTCCCTCCCCTCCCTTTCCTTCCTTTCTTTTTTCTTTAAGAGATTTTATTTTTAAGTAATCTCCACACCCAATGCCAGGCTCAAACTTACAACCCCAAGAGCAAGAATCGCATGTTCCACCAACTGACCCAGGCAGGCACCCCAGCAATTTGCCTTTCTAAGGAGTTCCCAGGTAGTACTGATGTTGCTGGTCCTGGCATTGCATTTAGAGATCCCACGAGCTAAGTCCATGGCTTCTATTTCCTTAGACACAGTTAAATTATGACCTGAATGTTGAGTTCTTAGACTCCATCAGAGCTGTCATGGGAAGTAAGTGTGAGTGGGGCAAAAGGGGCCAGCCTCCGTCTCAAGGCCTAATCTAGAGCTCATTTTAGAAACAATCTCCTGTTAAAGAAAAGTCTTCTATCTTCACAGTGGCCCTCAAACCATGACTAGGGGAAGGACAGTATTCTTAGCTGAGAAGGGAAGCAACCCAGGAACTCAGAAGTTTTAGCATCTGAGAAAAAAGGCACCAAGTTGCTAACGTCATCATATATGTGGGGTGGGGGTGAGGGGATCTCATTTCACTTGAAGAGCAGAGGGGTTAAAAAAAAAACAGAAATAACAGTTCATGAGGCTATGGTTCTTCCTTCTTCTGTGACAATGTCTTTCATCTTTAAAGAACTCTCTGTCATATATTTCAGCTATTTAATGCTTACAAATAGATGTTTCCAAACTCAGTTCGGGTTGTCTTTACTTGCAAACTTAAAATAGACCTTTTTGGGTAATTCTTATGACACGGAGGGTTGAGGTTGCATGGAATCTGTGTGCTAAATCTGCTTTCTTTGGGAAAAAGAAATTGGTGGGGAGAGGCTGGGGGCTAAAGAGATTAATAGGGCATTATTTAGCATTAGAAACAAAGAAAGCTCAAACCAAATGAAATTTCACAAGCTCTCTGTTGATTTGTTTGCAAAGTCTGCACTAAGGAATCCTAAAGAGTTAGGTGTCACTGTTCCCTGACAATCCCCCTCAGTAATTATCCCCATTTTGGCCTCAGGGATCTAGAGAACTTGCATTAAAGCAGGTAGGTTATTTAGCAATCATTTTCAGATAACTGCAGTTGAGTGTATCCGGACAAGTAAAAAAAAAAAAAAAAAAGGAATACCTATCAAAACAGAAAATGTTCAAAGCCATTTGAAGGAATTCCACAATTGTTCATTTGTAAACAGTCTTTAAAGGTAGCCTTTGCACAGGCTGAAGGAGAATAGGTACCTGAATTGGTTTGGGCTTGTTTTTATCATGAAGAAAATGTTATATTTTAGCATTTCCAAATAAAAGTAAACTACAGGGAGACATCTGAAGGCTATGAAGCCAAGCTGGTAATAGCAATAATATCAAATATTTACCGAGCACATACTCTGACCTTCACAAACACCCCACGAGGAAGTGCAGGCCTGCAGAGACCGGGTAACAAGCCCAGGGTCACATGGTACGCGGTAGGGCAGGCCTCCAGACCTGGGATTTTATCTTTCTGACTCCAAAGACCCTACTAGGCCAGAAAAAAGTACAAAATTTGCAAAATAAAACAATTTGTTTCCGATAAGCAGTGTTGTTGCCATTGGGGGGAAGGTGAGAAGATGCAAATAGAATATTCCTTTGTCCTGGTGTTCTGTACACAGGTGGAAGCCACCAAATAAGAGCTCCAGTCACTGTGAAGAGCAAATATCAGAGGTCAGCGGTCGGGAGCTGTCTCTACAGGCCCCAGGGCCCGAGGCTGGCCCATTTCCCCTTGCTGCCACGTGAGCAGCCACTGTCCACACTTTTTGTGTCACTCATCGGCTGAAAGGGTCCTGTGCTTGCACACTATCCGCTCAACATCTGCCTTCGTCTTCCTACACCTCCTTCCCAGGCCTTGATAACCCACAAGAAATCATTTCATTTACTAAAATACTAAGTTCTCCCATCTCAGTAATTCTGATCATTTTTAAAAAGGCGGAATATACAGTTAGCATATTACCGGTAAGCTCTGCGTGAAGTTCCCCGCTGGCTCTCCAAACCTGCTCTTCCCTGCCTTGTCCCCATCTCAGTAAACGGCACCTCGCAGCTTCTCCAACTATGAACGTTTGTCATTCTTGTTTCTTCCTCTGCCTCTGACCCCCTGGCCATCTGACAACTGAGCTCCACGCTGTATCTCAATTCCTTCCACACTTTGCATCTCTCCTGCCGCCTCCCAATGCAGGCACCTGTCTCCTCTCACCTGGGCAAGCCTAAGTCAACTCCTACAGGTTCTTCAGCATCTACGGCCACGTTTTCCACCCACCCTTCAAAAACTTATTTTTCTTTAAGATTTTGTTTATTTATTTATTCATGAGAGACACAGAGACACAGGCAGAGGGAGAAGCAGGCTCCCTGTGGGGAGCCTGATGCAGAACTCGATCCCAGGACCCAGGATCGTGCCCTAAGCCAAAGGCAGACAGACGCTCAACCACTGAGCCACCCAGATGCCCTCAAAACTTATTTTCCTTTTAAATTATACAACAAGTACATAAATGTACTGTGGGAGACTGAAAACAGTCCCGCAAAGGACATCCATGTCTTAACCCTGTGCCTGTAAATGTGACCTCATCGGGAAAATTGCAGATGTGATGAAGTTAAGGAATCTTCAGGTGAAGAGATGGTCCTGGATTATCTGAGTGGGCCTCAAATACCCACCTCTTGTTAAAAGCAGAGTAACGAGGCACACAACGCTGAGGAGCAAGGACTGTGACCCTGGAAGCAGGCAGAGATTGGGGTGATGCAGATACAGGCCAGGGCACGCAGGCAGCCGCAAGGCGCTGGGGAAGGCAAGGAAGAGACTCTCCTGAGAGAGGCAGGCCTGCCAACACCCCGGTTTCCGCCCCGTGACACAGACGTAGGCTTCTGGCCTCCAGAACTGTGAGAGAATAAACGTATGTGGTCTTAAGCTCCCAGGTTTGCGGTACTTTGCTACAAGCAGCCACAGGAAGCTGGCACATGGGCTATCGATGCAAAGGTCACGGATTACAGATAAGGTTCAAACACCTCTTGACCATCCCCTCTCTTCCCGCCCATTCTATTTTGCTCGTGCAGGGTACCCATGGCCAGACGTTCTGGGGTTTATCAGTTCAGTCCTTTTCCTGTGGATTTACATACATGGATGGACGAATAAAGGTGCTGTTCAGCTGTATGGTTTAGGGAACCCAAAGTGCAGTCCCAAAATTTATGCTTCAGTTTTGTCTACTTTCAAGCTTTATGTAAATGGAATAATGCTGCCTGTGTTCTTCTGCGTTGCTTCTTTCACTCGACATTATGTTTCTGAGGTTCATCCATATTGTTACTAGTATAAATCTGGAGTTCATTTGTTTTCTCTACTGCAGCAGATTCCACTGCATGAACACACCACAATTTATTTACCCATTTGCATCTAAACTGATCTTAGGAAAGAGTGCTTCCGTCATAACAGTCCCTGCTTGGAGCCCTCCGATGGCTTCCTACTGCCGTTTTAGGACATCAGACTCTTTCTGAGGCCCATCTTTGCCTTTCCCATCTCATTTTATCCCACTTTCTCTGATTCGCAGCCTTTCTTTGGCTGTGATACCAACCCAAGAATGACACAGAAAACTAACTCGCTCCTACCTTAGAGCAGTTTCTGTTGCCTCTCCCTGGATCACAGCATCCCCAGATGTCTGTCTCCTTTTTCTCAAATTTTCTCGAAATTCATCTGCAGACTCCCTGACCACCCAATCCAAATGAACCCCAGTCCCACTCATTTGGTCCCATGGCCCCGGTCTTGTTTCCTCCACACTCTCGTCCCTATCTGCACTTGCCTTGGGTATTTGCTTCCCGGGCCACCACCGTCTGTAACCCTAAACCATAGCTCTCTGAGGGCACAAACCTTTATCTACCACTCCCATCCCAACAGCTAGAAAACAGTGCCTGGCATGGAGTGATGGTCAGTATATATTTGTCATATATATTGGTCAGTGAGGGCTGGGCCATGGAATGTGAGAAGCTGCAAGGGCATTTGTTGAAGTGGCGTTTTCGCTTTATCTCTCACTGTATGCTTTTCCTTCCCCTCTCTTACATTTTCAAACAGGGTGGAGTGTGTGCTCTCAGGGGCAACTAAGCCGTTAGACTATTATTAGAGGAGCAGGGGGTGCTGGTTACTATACTAACCAGGCCTCACCTTACCCGAAGGAGGAGATCTACCCAGGCTTGTCTGTTAACTTGGGCAGGGAGAAGTTCCTAGTTGTCCCCCAAGTAGGCCTGCCTTCTAGTGCCTTCAAGAGAACAAAACATCTTGGAGACACCAAAGACCAGACTGGGGGTTCAAAAATAAAACAACCAAAAAAAAAAAAAAAAAAAAGTTTTGCCTCAGCATTCACTTGACAAACTTTCAGAGCATCTTATTATACTCCATGAATCCGATTTCAAAATTTATCTAGTTTCATTGCTGACACGGAGCATTCACGATTCCTTGCAGATAGTTCAAGTTTCAGACTTTCATTATTTCTTCATTCTCTACAGCCAGAAAATACCCACCCAGGCTGGCCGACCAGACGACTAACCACTAAATTTTAGGTGTCAACTGGCCGTATGATCTTTAATAGTTTGCTGTATCTCTTTGAGCTTTGTAGATATTTTGGGGAACACTAAATGCGTTAATAACTGTAACGTGCTTAGATAACCAAGCTCCGAGCATTAGTTTTCTGTGTTATTCTTGGGTTGGCATCAGATGGCAGTTGCTCCACGTCATCGTTTCCTCAGTCTGAAGCTATTGCTAATTCTGAGTGTTCTTTTCTAGAGTTTGTTAAGGAGGTATGGGGGGAAGAGGCAGGTCCTATAGAGATGTAAAGCTTCGATCATGACCCTGAACAAAACTGTCCACCATTCCACTGACTCTAATTGTACTTAGAAGAAAGTCACCAAGGTACGACCTTCTTCATTTTTGTCCAAGCTGCTCCTGCTTTAGCACTTTCTGTGCGGCCAGATCAAAACAGAAGCGTTACCGTCACCATGACATAAAACATCAACTGGACTCATGGGCTCTTCAGGGAAGGACCCACATGTTCTCTTTTCCTTTCGCCGCATGGTACCTACGGTCGCATACTGGGAGAAGCGACCCACCACCCATTTATTATCTACGTAAGCTTAAAGCTCGGGGCCTCGAGTTCCCGTCCTCCCCACGATGGCCACGCATCCTCTGGGGTTTAAGTGGGCACTGCTGAGCCGAGTGCCAGCTTCTGTGAGCCCACCACCCTCTATCCCACGCTAGTCCCACATTCGTGGCTGTCCCCTTTCTCCGTGTTTTGCATCAACCCTGCTAGAGAACTCAGCACTGTTCCTGATTGCTACAAAACACAAAAACCACTCTCCCACAGAACCTGGACGTGTTGGGGACTTCGCTGAAGATCTGTGGTGACGAGGGAGGTTTATAGCACAGCACAGCAAATCATGAATATTTTAGTGGCAGACCCCTATTTCTCTTGCAAGTTGTTTTGGTCTCTTTGTCAATAAATCTCGGGTCACACTGGATGGCTCTCCTCTCTCCTCCCAGTCTCCCTGACCTCTTGCTGCTCAAAAACAAAGACAAAGACAAAAAAAAAAAAAAACAAAAACAAAAACAAAAAAAAAACAAACAAATAATTCTTCCATTTTGCAGAATAATCCGACTCTATAGCCCCATTGTCCTGCCACCCCAGGCAGGACTCTGGCCACACCCAAAGCTTTCTGCACATCCTGCAACATTTGCTCCAGGCCTCACACATTCTAGGCCTCCGTGAGCACTGGCTACAGGAAGGACGCGGGGTCAGTATTTCTGGTCCCGCTGATATGAATCACACCACTCTCCTCCACAGGCAGAAGACGCTCAAGTCAGCACTGGCTTTTTTTTTTTTTTTTTAAGATTTTATTTATTTATTCATGAGAGACACACAGAGAGAGAGAGAGGCAGAGACACAGGCAGAGGGAGAAGCAGGCTCCATGCAGGGAGCCCGACGTGGGACTTGATCTCGGGACTCCAGGATCACGCCCTGGGCTGAAGGCAGGCGCTAAACCGCTGAGCCACCCAGGGATCCCCTCAGCACTGGCTTTAAATGATAATTTCCTCCCTCGGCTTTAGAGGACATCTGTCACTCAGGCACATTGGCCTGACCTCAGGAGATGACCAGACGGAGACTTCAGGTTCTCACTTTACTGGGCAATAGTTATTTAGAAGCCATTCTAGACCAACCACATTCTTATAACAAATCATTACCCAGTTATTAGCTCTAGATAATAATTCCATGCTTGATTCGTGGACAGACTCTGTCAACCTGATCCCATTGCCAGGCACTGACATTCTGTGCCTCAGGTTCTCATCTGTTAGAAAAAGAGAGAGAGGGGACCAGATGAGGACAGTAAATCTAGGATTACAAATCATCGTGCGGTGCGGTGCAGAAAAAGGCTGAGTGGCACTAAGTATGTTTCAATAAATACAGCAAAAATAAAATCATTTCAGGATATCATAAATTAAGTATGTTTTATATCTCTGTATTTCTATTTTCCACATTTGTGTAATTTCCTATGAGGAACTTAAATCTACCAAACTAGGAACACAAAATTAGGGTAAAATGCAGCAAACACAAATATTAACATTTTCAGTGAAGTCACCAACTGAAATATTTTTTCCCAAAAATTTAGACTCAGTGCCATACCTTGGTTCAGTTAGTACTGACCTTACATATTTTTCCCACATTACTGAACTAGACAAATCTGAAACAACAAAATACTCTTTGAGCTAAGCATAAAACAAGCCACTAGTTCACTTAGTTCAACTCATGGATTTTCATGTCAAGAACAAATAAAAACAAGCTACAAACACAAAAACATCTCCCTGGCACTGAAATATTTTTCCTCTCTAGAGTAAAGAAGAGTAAATATCCATAGTGTTTCCTTGCTTAAATTTTGTGATCCAGTGATTAAAGAGCCAAATGAGAATAATTTCCCTGGTCTACAAAAGATCGATTAATCATAATTCAAGGGGTTTTTCTCTCTGCTCCACCACCCCAAAAGGGAAGGAAAGTGACAACTTCAAAAATAACTCAAATGTAAGGGCTATGGATACACAAAATAAAAAATTCATGGCAGAAACCCAAAATAAATAGACACAATTTCAAGAACTGAACAGAATATGACCTTATTTATTTATTTATTTATTTATATCTTCTAGCTCTGTGTTCATTCTTAGTAACACAAGAGATACTTTATATTTTCTTGGCCATGTTAAAGCCATGCAAGCACTATTGCTATAACTTTTTTTGTCACTTCATAACCTTTATTTCACAGTTTCAACTTTTAAAAGAACTTTATTCATCACCCCAACTCAAAAAGTGGTAGGCACATTTTAAGTATGCTGCCACCAAGTGGCAGTCCTGCTACAGTCACCTGAGTGACACAAAAACCTCTGGCTTCGCCTGCCATTCAGAAGTAGATCTCTACTAATACTTTTCTCTTAACAGGCTTCTTAGGCCTCTTCACTATCTCATTTTTCCCACCACTTATATCAGCTCTTTCTTATATCAGACAGAGCTAAACTTACAGTTGCCCAATAATATATGTCCTTGTCCTCTAGCATAAATTCCTTCAGAGTAAAAATGCCAGGGAGAAACAGATTTGGCTTCCATATATGATACCAACTGCCATGTTAAGTGGATAATCCCAAAAATCGTATTTCAGAGAAAATTTTAAAGAAATGAACATCTAGGGTGTAACTTTGTGCCTTTTACGCTGATTCTTAGCATTTCTTTAAATCACCTTATCTAAGTTGCCAAGCTTAGCATCAAAATCTCCTCTCAGCAATTTGTCCAAAACTTGAGTTCCCTCACATTGCTAATAACATCCATAGATTCGCTCCCTACAGGTAGTCTCGGTGCCTCACCCAGGCCCTTGAAATGAGTTTGGTGCTCAAAGCCTCTTCTTCCTCTCTCTTCATGTGGCAGCAGAGAGTACACAGGCCTTCTCTTCCTCTTTCTCTACAGCTCCAAGGAGCTAGGTTTCCACTTTAGTCATTTTTGTCCCAACTTCCCTAATCCCCAAGCAGCCATTTCCAATGAGAGCATCTGACAGGACTTGTTACAACCAATTTCAACCGAGGACCTAAGTAGTCCCATCAGGCTCCCAACTTAGCGATATGCCCACATCTTTCAGCCTTGTGAAGTGCCACAGAACAGAGCCCAGCGGCCGGCTAGGTGGAGGCCCCCTCTGCCTTTCACAGAGCGCATCTCTTTTACAAGGAAAAGGTATTACAGAAGATCTAAGTATCTCTTGGTTCCTTTCACACCCTCCCCCCACCCCCTCCTTCCTCTACTTCCCTTTCCTGGTCTGCCCTAAACCCCTCCTTCTCTGCCTGCTCCGCACCCAGCCTGCCCCCAGCCCTGTCCTGGGCCCAGAGCAGCCCCCAGATTCGGCATCTCCTAAACCCTCTCCTGTTCCCGGGAACTCCAGGCAGCCTTGCTGGCGGGCCTGCCCTGCTCCGGGACAGAAAAGCCTGTTCAAACACAGACGTGTCTACATCGCAGAAGAATAAAGGTCTGATTCACCCAAGGGTGTCTAGAATCTTCACACGTTGTTTTCTCTCTCCTTCTCCGCCATCCCCACAGATTTAGAAGACAGAAGACAGCCTCTGACTCAAACTCTGCCTCCCTGAAGTCTTGGTCTGTAAAGTTAGAGGACTGGACTGGCTGAAATACAAGGCACTTTCCCAGCCTAAAATGAACAGATATCATCTTTGTCAAAATAAATTCAAAAAATTTCTGATTAAAAATAATACTTAACAGAATGTCACTTATGGGCTGCCTGTATGTACCAGACATTAATACACTATATAATCCTAATAGTTATTAACGTCCACTATGTGCCAGCCACATGCAAAACACTTAATATACATGGTCTCGTTCACCCCTTCCACACTGAGACATGTACTATCCGATTCCCCTTTTCTGAGCATGAGGAAATGGAGGCACAACAGAGAATGAAAAACTCGTTCAAGGTCACGCAGATAATAACTGGTATAGACAGCATGTGAGCCCAGTCAGCCTGACTCCAGCAGGCAAGTCTCAATCACTACACTCTACTCCAAACAACTCTACAAAATGGTATTTTTACCACACCTTGCAGTAAATAAACATTCACCTACTGAATTACCTCCCGGAGAAAACGATCAAGTCATTAAACAGAAATATGTATTGGTTTTTGCTGTGGTTGTTTCTGAAAACTGAGAGCATCATCATCATGTATAAATTGATATCCAAATACAAACATTAGGAAAAGAGAAATAGATCTGTCTTAAGCAAATACCCTATCAATACAATGTTGTACACAGCTTAAGATTTTATAATAGAAATGCTATAAAAACCATGTTATATATAAAAAAATATATTGATGTTATAACATTAAATGCAAAAATATCACTAGATATTGTATTTTTTATTTCTAGAAATTCTTTGTAAGCAATCTCTTTGCTCTTTACTCATATTTCACTTCATCTTATAAAACATATTCTGTATTCTGTGGCTGATATTGCCAAAACCTGAAGGTTTTTTTTAAGGTCTTATTACCTGTTGTTTCTTCTGGCTCTTGCTAGTGATGTCTTATTTCTTTGTATGTTTAATTATCTTTTTTTACTTTAAAGAGCTAAGTACCTGGAAGAATTTTACTTATGGAAAATCTTTGAGGCCTAGAATAAAGGTGGATTCCTCAAAAAGAGATTAGCATTTGCTCCTATGAATGGAGACATTACCAATAATACTAGAAAACTTTAAAGAAATTTACCAGCTTAGAATATTTTAGGTCACTTCAGTGATATGAATTTAGGTCTACAAAGCTTCATGACAGCTGGCTTATGATGACCAATTTCAAGGAAAAGTTTTCCCCCACTAGTTCATTGCCAAAGTTGGAGCCATCTTCCTTGTAGTCCCTGAGTGGACAAATTGTTTTTTTTTTCCTTCTTCTTCTTTTACTGGACAAATTGTTTTAATCCCCCAGTACTGCTGGTGCAGCTCCTTGGAGCTCCAGCTTTCTGGATTCCCTGCCTTGAGTGGGCCCTGACCTTTGTCTTCCAAATTCCAAACCTCATGACACCTTGAAAAATAATGATTGGTTTCACCCAGAAAAGGCCCTCAGGTACTGTTAGGTATCTGAGCAGTGGAAAGAAGCCTCTGAGGCAGGGTCACAAGTCCTTGAAGACATTAATTGGAGGCAATGACCGTGTGGCTTCCAAAACCTTGGGCCTGACAAACCAGAAAGCCAAAGGTGCAGAACATGCACTCTCCTCTTCCACCTCTGCCCCCAGGTAACTCCTAAACTCATTATAATATATTTGCATTGTGAGTTTAGTCCCTCCCCCCACACTGAAAAAAGGTTCTGGTATAAACCTTGTAGGGTCAAATTGCCCCCTCAACCTGTGGGAGGTGTTTCCCAAATGACTGGAAGTGGTCTCCAGTAGAGACCACCCCACTGCGGTCATAGCTCCTCCCAGCCCGGAGAAACCCAACAATATCCAAATCTAAAACAACCTAGGAGCTGGCTCCGCTTCACAGAACCTGCCTGAACTCCCACCTTGAGAGTGGACTTTCACTTTAATAAGCTGCCTCGTGGGGCACCTGGGTGGCTCAGCTATTGAGCGTCTGCCTTTGGCTCAGGGCACAATCCTGGGGTCCTGGAATCGAGTCCCGCACTGGGCTCCCCACAGGGAGCCTGCTTCTCTCTCTGCCTGTGTCTCTACCTCTGTGTGTCTCTCATGAATAAATAAATAAATCCTTAAAAAGAAATAAGCTGCTTTGTGATTGCTACTTTCCTTTTGGCTGTCTTTATGTGAGCGTGAATCCTTACAGAAATTTCCCAAGGATCCAAGGACTGAGACCTCCATTCACACAAGCAGACAGTTCCTCACCCCTGAGAGTAGTAACTGGACTCCCACCTTCATTCAGTTCTGTGCCTGAATATTCCCTAGTTTCTTGCAAGCTCATGGACAAATTACATAAAAATTTCTTAAATATTTATTTAGCATATTTTGCTGTGGTCAGTGGAGGGTCATTTCTGGCACTTGCCCACCATGTTGCCATCTGGGTAAGTTATTTTACATCACTGAAACACAATTTGCATATACGTAAGATAGATCCAATATTAATAATAATATTAAACCCTAGTTTGTTGTTAAGATTGAATGAGATTACCTATGTGAAAAGTACTTTGAAAATTGTCACTTGGGTGGCTCAGTGGTTGACTCTGCCCAGGGTCCTGGGATAGAGTCCCTGCATCAGGCTCTGCCCGCAGGGAGCCTGCTTCTCCCTCTGCTTATGTCTCTGCCTGTTCTCATGAATAAATAAATAAAATATTTATTTTAAAAAAAAGTTATCAGGTCCTACAAAAATACTAGCCATAATTGCTATCCTTTCCTTAGTCATTCACAAATATTTGTTAAGTGCCTACTGTATGTAAGACACTATGCTAGATGCAAAGAGAAGAGCAGAGTTAGAGAAAGAGAGAAACGGGGTAGAGAAATGAATAGAGAGTTATATTAAAGTTCCTGAGACCCTATGTACATAGGGGAAGCCAGAACCACACATTCTGATTCAACCCCAATGGTCTTCCTTGGCCAAGTACGACTTAGGTAGATAGCCTGAGAGCATTTTCAAGGCACAGGATGTCTCATGAATTGGCAAGTGTAAAACCAGAAAAACCTCTGGTAGGGTTGGGGCTGGGGCAGAGTGGGAGATTATTGCCTTTCATCATAATTTTTCTGAACTATCTGGCTTCTTACTGTGTAAATATATTGCTTTGATGAAAAAAAATAAGAAAAAATTCCTATAATCATACCCTTGGTGCATGGCTAATGAATTTTAATAAGAAATACGTACATATGTTGGTAGGAATGGCCTAGGGCCTATATTGGTCAACATCTAGAGACTTCCTAGCACTGAGTCCTCTATAAATATTTATGAACGGGTGAGTGGGGAAGTGACTAAAAGGATGAATGAAGTGAAGTCTTGTTTAAAAAGGCAACGGGCAGTGGTTAAGACTAGAACACATATTCTACAGGTTATCTGCAAAAGGATTTCAGAAACACTGCCCCCTCGGGAGGAGACAGCCCTGTGCCAGAGCGGAGGCTTGGCAAACTGAACCTGGGCTGCATTTCAGCTCCCATCAGTGCTCTCGGCTGGGCCCCTTTATGCGGTGAAAAAACTACACAAGGCAGCTGAGGCAGCTCGTAGTTAAGAGGACGGGACTGTAACCAGATGCCAGGGTTCAAATCTTATCTCCTCTTTCCAGCAACACTATGACCTTAGACAAGTAATTAAGCCTCCGGTTTCCTCGTAAGTCCTGGGGAGATAACAGCACCTGACAATAGGCTTGTTATGAAGATCTAGTAAGTGAACACAATACAGCACCAACAATATTGTTTTTAGATAGTCACTGCTCAATCAATGTTTGCCATATTCCTGCATCACTCACTTAGGGCACATTTGCAAAACGTATTTCAGCTTGCACAAAGCCTTAGCTGTACTCTATGTGTGTGGGTTTTATCTTCCTGTGGACAGACCATCATATGTAAAGACTGAAAACCTCTTTCCCGCGGACACCCCTGGCACACATCAGCTCAGAGCTAAATGACTTGGGAGACGCTCCCTTCACCTTCTTGAGTATTGAGTTCCTTTGTATCTTTACAGCGCCTCACAGTGTGGCTCTGAAGTTTAAAGGAGATTGTGCGTATGAAAGTGTTTTCATTATAAAGTACTGCACCATCAGAAGGCATGAGAAGTAACTGGGGAACATAAAGCATAAATCCATTCCTACTTTTTTCTGATCTCTATAAACATGCGACACATTCAGTAGATACTTCTCAGTTAGTAAATAAAGTTGTCAATGAACGAGAGTTTAAGAATCAAGAGGACTTGTGAGTCACCTACACCACTATTACCTGGGGAAATAGTTAAAAAAAAAAATGCGGGGATCCCTGGGTGGCTCAGTGGTTTGGCGCCTGCCTTCGGTCCAGGCATGATCCTGGAGACCCGGGATCGAGTCCCGAGTCGGGCTCCCTGCATGGAGCCTGCTTCTCCCTCTGCCTATGTCTCTGCTTCTCTCTCTCTCTCTCTCTCTCTGTGTTTATCATGAACAAATAAATAAAATCTTTAAAAAAAAATTTTGAGAGGATGCCTGGGTGGCTCAGTGCTTGGGTATTTGCCTTTGGCTCAGGGTGTGATCTCCAGGTCCTGGGATCAAGTCCCACATAGGGCTCTCTACAGGGAGCCTGCTTCTCCCTCTGCCTGTGTCTCTGGTTCTTTCTCTGTGTCTCTCATGAATAAATAAATAAAATCCTTAAAAAAAATAAAACATTTAAAAAATTTTTAAAAATTAAAAAAAAATGCTGAGGAGTGGACTAGGTTAGTAGTTCCCAACCTTCACTGAACACTAAGCTGATCTGAGGAGCTATAAAAAATTCTGATGCCTGTGTCCCACCCGCAGAGATGTGAATGAAATTTGTCTGGGGCTGTGGTCCATGCTCCTGGATTTTTACAGCTCCTTCAGTTGATTCCAACGTCCAGCCAGGGTTGAGAACCACTGCTCTAATTATATGACCTGAGCAGTAAGGCAGACATTGGTATTTGGCCACCCAAAAGTCTTTTCCAGCCCCTTCTCCCTTGCCACTCTCCTCCAAGACACCTGGCAGGAGTAATGACTCATTTTTTTCAGCTTTCGCTAAAACAAGGGCAGATCATGTGCCCAGGTCTGGGCCAAAGGTCAGAGGGCTGTTGGATTAGAGGAAGAGGCTTCTTCAATACTTCCACTGTTCTGATAAAGAGAGACAAATGTGCCTCGTGTGCCTCTCCTTGCTTACCCCTCTCCTCCCTTGAACACCCATGTGTGGCTGGACCTGCCACAAACCATAAGACAGAGGCCAACCAAGAGGACCCCAGAGGTGTCAGTCTTGACGCTATTGAGCCTCTGAAACAACTTCAGCTATCACCTACCTCTGACCTTCTTGTTATGGGAAAAAAAAAAAAAAAGCCAGACCTAGTTAGTTTAAGCCACCAAAATCCAGCTTTCTGTAGCACGCAGATGAACACAATCCTAACTGACAGAAAGAGATTCCGTCTATTTTCTTTTGCGCTGATCTTCAGAGAAGACGCTAATATATTAAATACTTTTATGTAAAAGCAACTACAAGTTTATTTACAGAGTGATGAGTCTGCCTGGGAAGGAATCTGAAGAGTGGCTTACTTGAAGGTGCGGCCTCCTCTCACTAAAAACCCTCAGAGATTGTCCTACCTGTTGAAACACCCATGATGTAAGTGGGAGAAGGGGCTTTCACGGAAGGATTTCCTGGAAAGTTTTCCTCCTTAATTGTTCCTTCACAGAATTGCACAACATTTAGATTAAGGAGAAGCATGAGAGAAAAAGTCCACCCTCCGTTCCTGGCCCACCTACCCCTCCCAATCTCGGGTGACCGCTCGGGGTCCAAGAACTAGGCTTGCCCCGGACTGACTGGCAGCTCCTTCTGAATCGTCTGGCAAAGAGCTAGCTAGGTCAGGAGTTGTCCTGCTCACCTCCCGGTCTCGTCTTCCACCAAGTCTGCTGTGCTACTGGCACAGCTATGTCACTCCTCCAGGCAGCTGACATTGCCACCGAGATAAGATGTCTGTCCTCTCTAGCAGGGCCCCTCATGATGGCAAAACCCCCACTCTCATAGGCTCCCCACTCCCAAAATACCTATACAAAGGGAGAGAAACAGGAGAGGAGAGTTCATCTCCTGGAACATGACTCCTAGAGGGTATGAAGATCTACTAAGTACATACAACTGTGTCCAATGGTGTCCAGCCACCCACAGGCTCTTCATGGGATGGCAGATGAAAACAACTGTGCTTATCCCATTGTGACCCCTTGACCTGTTAAGTTCTAGTCTGTATCTTACAACACTTGTAACCCTTTCTTGGGTTCTTCACATCAAACCAAAGTTTCCTTGCACTAATTTGGGCTATCCAAGCTTCTTTCTCTCTGCCCTTACCTCCTCCCTTGGGAGCTCTATCAGGCTAGGGAGTCACTCAACCTCTACTGCAAAATAGTACACTATCTTATGCACTCTTACTGAAAAAAGTTTAAAGGCATTCTCATAAAATTCAAAATTTATGAATAGGTATGGAAGAAAGGTTCATACTTTTTTTATATAATAAATTTATTTTTTATGGGTGTTCAATTTGCCAACATACAGAATAACACCCAGTGCTCATCCCATCAAGTGCCCCTCTCAGTGCCTGTCACCCAGTCACCCCCACCCCCCACACTCCTCCCCTTCCACCACCCCTAGTTCCTTTCCCATAGTTAGGAGTCTTCCATGTTCTGTCTCCCTTTCTGATATTTCCTACCCATTTCTTCTCTCTTCCCTTCTATTCCCTTTCACTATTATTTATATTCCCCAAATGAATGAGACCATATAATGTTTGTCCTTCTCCAATTGACTTACTTCACTCAGCATCATACCCTCCAGTTCCATCCACGTTGAAGCAAATGGTGGGTATTTGTCTTTTCTAATGACTGAGTAATATTCTATTGTATACATAAACCACATCTTCTTTATTCATCATCTTTCGATGGACACCGAGGCTCCTTCCACAGTTTGGCTATCATGGGCATTGCTGCTATAAACATCGGGGTGCAGGTGTCCCGGTGTTTCATTGCATCTGAATCTTTGGGGTAAATCCCCAGCAGTGCAATTGCTGGGTAGAAAGGTTCATACTGTATTGTGAACCCTAACAGCTCTCTCAGCATTAGCCTCTACCCATCTCAAGTGAAGCACTGGTACCATACTGTTTTACTTCCTGGCTCACAAACACAGTATGAAAATCCCAACAAGATTGCCGAAGTCAAGATAAAGTGCAATATTTGACAAAACTATTTAACTATTGGAATTATAATTGTTTAAATACAGTTTCCCAGGATCTGCTCCAAGAAAACTTGATCCTTTAGTTCTGGGATAAAATTCGGGGATTTGTCTTTTCACAAAATGTAATTTTAATGGCTCAACAAATTTGGAAAGTATGATGAATAGTAAAGAGGAAGAAATGTGGACACCTGAGTGGCTCAGTGGTTGAGCGTCTGCCTTTGGCTCAGGTCATGATCCCGGGGTCCTGGGATCCAGTCCCGCATCAGGCTCCCCAGAGGGAGCCTGTTTCTCCCTCTGCCTATGTCTCTGCCTCTCTCTGTGTGTCTCTCATGAATAAATAAAATCTTAAAAAAAAAAAAAGAGGAAGAAATGCCCTCCTCCTATCTTGTTCTTTTTTTTTATTTTTTATTTATTTATTTATGATAGTCACAGAGAGAGAGAGAGAGAGAGGCAGAGACATAGGCAGAGGGAGAAACAGGCTCCATGCAGGGAGCCCGACATGGGATTCGATCCCGGGTCTCCAGGATCACGCCCTGGGCCAAAGGCAGGCGCCAAACCCCTGCGCCACCCAGGGATCCCCTCCTATCTTGTTCTGTTCAAAACCTACCTGTCCTTCAGAGCCCAACTCAGATTCTCACACTTGAGGCCCTCAGACCACCCCAATCTGTGATGCTCTCACCTTGTCCTCCACTCACCTTCCCTTGGCACTAGGCAGGCTTCCCCAAGGCCCACGTGACTGCATGCTGTATCTCATTAACCCGAGGGTCCTTAAACAGAGGCATTCATCAGAATTACGTGGGGAAGTGTTTTCAACATGCAGATACCACGATGGCTTTGCTCCTGTTGACTTTATTCGGAAGAGACAGCATGATTCCAAGGCAACTCTACTTTGAAAAAACTCTCTAGGTGATTCTGGTAAGTGCCCACCTCTCTTTTACCTCACGCCACACTTTGGGAATTCTTGCACTGATCATATTATGAGATCTTGAGGGTGATGGCAATGGCAGTGTCTGATGTTTCCTTCTGTTCCTCATCCATGCACTCATACTGTACCTATTTACTACAAATTCTGAAATGTCTGAAAATCTACTTGTTCCATGTATAGGAAGGTAACCACTGATGGCCAAAAATCAGTTAAGATTAAGATTATATTGGAAAGATGGAGGACTTCTCACTTATCCCAGAGCACCAAATCAAGGATTCCCCTACCTATCCCAGATGTCACATACATTGGAAAATCTGGGCCACATCCAAAGGTACTGTCAACATGAACCTCCCCCAACTGCCATGGAGCTACCTCAAAGGCTGCTCTGATATTCTTCAAAAATCTTCCTAACAAGGCTGAACTGGAATCACTCTTACATTAAGGCAGTTGCCACTAAGCAAATAAAACCAGCAAAGGACAGTGCATTACAGGGACCAGTCCTAGCAATTAGATAGAGTAATATGATGAGCACTGGGTCCTATATGTTGGCATGTAGAATTTAAAATTAAAAAAAAAAAAAGAATTTAGCTTTAGATAGAAAGAGAGAGAGAGAGAGAGAGAGAGAGAATAGTATGGTAGTCCAGATGGTGCACTCTGTAATTCTGACATTATAGGAAGGTCTGCTTGCTGGAAATCTCTTCTCTCCTGAATTGTCAAGGAATCTATTGCAGCAGTTCAATAAAATGTAGTGGGCTGTTAACAAACAGCAATCAGGCATTATTAACATCTCATGGTGATTGATTTGTCATGTTGGTTTTAGTTACCATCAGGGCTTTAAGGGAAAGAATGTAAGATGAGTAAGTTTGATTGACTGAGAGACACTAGTAAGGGCAGTAGGGCTAATTATGGCATGCCAGTGGAGGTTCTGGCTGGCAAGAACATGAAAAGACAGAGCACCAGAAAGAGCTAGAAGAGAGGAAGGGAAGGTGCTGAAAGAAAGTAATTTAAGAATTAGAGGGACATGGACTGACTCCGGGTGTCAGCTTACAAAAGCACTGGGAACATAGACGCCCTGTATTTGGGATTATGAAAGTGGTGTTCAAGGAAATTGTGTGAATCTAATTCCCAGGACCTACAAGAGACCAGCCAGTGTAAACCCCCAGATAGGAACAAAGTCTGATTACTGTTCAGAAATTATTGGTTTAACTCACACCACAGATGGGAGTCACCCAGGGGACCTGTTTGCTTTACTCCAAACTTCTGCAGTCACTCCTCTGCACTACTAGGACATGCTTAGTGTTAAGTGGGCCTCTCTTAGTTAACCTTTATTCCTCAGTGAACCCATATCAACAGTTCAACCTTTCCCTGGGCTGAACTCACGTCACCGGTACTGCTTATGCAGGGAACAAACTGTTAATACTGACTTGAAAAAAAAAAAAAAATAAGAAACCCCTGAAGAAAGGCCAATGAAATAAAGAAAGAAGGAAAGAAAGTGGGAAAGAGGAGAAACAAGGAGGAAGGGCAAGAGGGGAGAAAAAGAGAGGGAAGGAGGAAGAAAGGTAGGAACCCAATGTTCCAGTCATAGTATTCACATGACCTGGGAAATCTTCCTGGGGGGAGTATGGCCTGAGCTCAGTAGAAATTGGTAGCAAGAGCCAAGAGGCAGAAAGACAAATATGAATCCAGTCTTTCTCATGGCCAGTCTAAAGTTCTGGTCCTGAGGGCCTTCCCCAAATCCAAAGAGTATATCTCCCACCCAGTATTTATTAGTTGTCAGCTGCTCCCTGGGCACTACCTCTGTCACCAAGGTCCTTAGAGTAGATGTGCTCAGAATCTGTCAGGGGTGCTGGAAATTAATGATTCCAGCAATAGTCCACTTCTTAACAGAAACCAGAATTCTCTGTGAATTCTAACTTCCCTATCAAAGGAAGATCATGCGTAAACTATATTTACATGGCTATACCAGATCTCTTCCAAAGAGAGCAAGAGTGAGTTAAGAACTCTGCAACTATAAAAACCTGGGGCCTCTGAGGGTCATAACTAGGGGTGGGGGGCATTACCGGGCAATGAGAAGAGACTAAACTTTTCCTATCATTATTTACACAAGGTTCCAACCATGCTAATCTCCTATTGTGCTGATCTCTATAATTCTTGCCCTTGAAACAGTCCTTCACTTTCTATTTACCACGAGTAAGCACATATATTTTGAGGTTTAAGTCCTGGAAATTAACAATACATTTTAAAAGCAAATGGCAAGGGTGACTGGATGGCTCAGATGGTTAAGCCTCTCTGCCTTCAGCTTAGGTCATGATACCAGAGTCTTGGGATCGGGATGGAGACCCACATTGGGATCAAGTCCCCCGCTGGGCTCCCTGCTCGATGGAGAGCTTGCATCTACCTCTCCCTCTGTCCCTGCCCCTGCTCATGCTCTCTCGCACACTCTTTCTCTTGTCTGTACGTTCTCTCTCTCAAATAAATAAAATCTTTTTTAAATAAATAAATAAGTACAAATTGTGGTGCCCGTTTTATTAAGCAGTGATCCACATCAACACACAGTGAAGTGGTTCCATGAATGAGCTTCAGGCTTACCAGTTGTGGGTCTGCATCCAGGCTCTGTGGTTAACCACCTATGTAACCAAAGAAAAGTTCTATAGGATGGCCAAACCTCAGTTCTTCATCTGTACAATGCAAACAATAAAGAGCTAGCCTATAGGGCTGTTTCATGGATTCGATAATTTAAGTGATACTTTTTTCTGATGGTGGCTAAGTCTCGCAAGGTCCTGGAATCCCTTGTGGTACGTTGGGCCGGGAGTCCTGTGCCTAGTTCTGCAATAAATAAGCTATGTGGCCTTTGCTTTATCCTTTCACCCATTAAGTTTTAGTTTAGTTTCCTCACTTGTTAAATGAAAGTCCTCAACTAGCTGAGGGTCTACTAGCCAATGAGAGATACAATGACTCTTCTGTGGAAGATACCCTTTTTGAAAGAAGTTGGAGAAAATTGTGATTACCATAGAGAGGTCATTTGAGGGAAGCGATGCCTCTGGAGGTCTCTAACACAGATCATTTTGATGACATTTTTCAAGGCCCAATTAGATAGATAGAAGTTACATACTTTGCCCAAAGGGAAAAATTTAAACATGACATTTCCAAAGTGTGAATTCCATGTCCACCTCACCTGCTGTGCCCTTGACAGACCACACCCCTTTATGGTTGCTAAAAAGTGGATATGACCCCATCTGACCCACCCCCTGAATCGTTCTCCCATCCCTACCCCCCAACACCATACCAATGAACCATGACCTTCTGGAAAATTGGTTTGGTGAAATTTTGGGGTGGGGAAGTTCATTCCATCAATACTAGACAGTTCGAGAAAACCTCTGAGGCCTAGCACTAGGGGGACAGTAAAGGTAATTAATTTTAAAATGTGATTTGGATAGGACTTCAAGATAGACACAAGCATCATATTTCTTTAGGATGATAAGAGATTAAGTCAGAATCTCATTGGGTGTGGTAGTATAAGGAGGAAAACCAGAGATACTTTGTCTGAGGCCAAGAGCTCTAAGACAGCTGATATAAGGTATGACCCTGAAAGTAGACTCTTCAGACCTGAAGTGTAGATGCTTAGATGTTTACCAGGCATAATTCTGAAATTTGCACTTCTCTACAAAAAAAAAAATGTACATGGAGATATAGTTCAGAAATAACAATTTTCAAAGAATTCAATAAAACTGTAATGAAAGAGTTTTCTTGCTATGTATTCTTACTTGTTTTAATCTTCCTGGTCATATTACGAACCAGAAATCAAGAACTGGTAGGTAATTTACAAATTAATCTGTCCAAATTCCTGATTCCCTATACGCATGGTTTCATCATCATTTACCCAAGAAGAACTAAGACCCTGAAAATGTTAAGTTGAAGGTACATGGTCACACCTGCAGCTAACAAGGAATGGCAGGGGGAACTGGATGATACAAAGTTTGATGTTTTATAAGGGCTCTTAATTCCTGGAGACTTCTTAGAATCACTTTGGTAACCTGAAAGAACCAGTATCAGTTTAGTTGTTTGAGGCAGTAGCCTAGATCAGTGCTTTTCAAACGTGGCCATACATCAAGAGTCACCTAAAGAACCTCTGAGACCATAGATTCCTGGGCCCTAACCCTAGAGATTCTGACTCCATAGATCTGGGGTGGGTCCTGAGAATTTGTAATTGCAACAATTTCCCAAGGTGCTGATGCAGCAGATCTGAGAGTGACCTATGTTAGTTCTTGGAGTGTGTCACCCTGCATCATTTATTGAGGTCTAACTTTTGATGTCTGGTAGGCTTCCTTGCTTCAACTTACTGTAACCAACGCAGAGAGGAGGTAACTTCCCACACAGGTTGAGGAAATATGGTATCAATTCTGTGTTCAATAGAAAGAAGTCCATGGTGTGACAATGTAAGCAGAGTCAGGGAAGCAATTCAACTCAAACACACTTTCAAAACAGCTGGGAAAATGATGCATGTGTTTATCTGCTTTTACAACGTTTTGCCTCAACCCTATGCTGAACCCTATGGGGTCTGCAATAGATACTATTATGTCTTAGAAATAATACATGGTTTCTATAAATGTCTTCCACTCTGCCTCCCTTTCCTTCCTCTTTTTCTCTCTTCCTTTTGGAATCGCTGAGCTAAAACTTAAAAAGAACAAACTAAATTAAATTGACAAATACAAGTTGTAATTCATCTCAAGGCTATACCTTGAAGGTTACCATTCTGTTTTTCCTGGGCTTTTTGTTAATGGGAAGGAATGGAGATCCATCTTGGGATTTTCCCAGCATCCTTTACAGTGGTAACCTCCTGTGACTAAAGCCTCTACCCCACCCTACCATTATGTAAGGCTGTAGGGTCTCGCTGGCACTAAGACAAGGACAGCCATGAAAGTCAGGGTTGGGGGAATCATCCATCTCACTGTCAATGGCATGCATCACTCTGATGCTTCAAGCTTTATATACACACATCATTTTGTGTGATTTATGGCCCTAATTAGATCCCAGTGGCAGTATTCCATCAGCTAACAATGCATATCCTAATCACCTTTTCTTCATACAAATGATTTCCTTAACTTTGCATGCATAACTTAACAGCTTTTATTTTAAAAACTCATGTTAACAGCTTTCCTGTAGTAACCAGTAGGGGTGCTATGATAAGAATCTAATTTGCTGTAAAAATGACTCATTTGTCAAATAAGCATTAAAATAATTGTTCCCCTTTTGACTGTTACCCTGCTGTTTCCAGTCATTTTCCAAAACTAAATTATTTACTCATTTGAAAGTTCAGCTGTGCATATTTTAATTGATATTCCCTCATAGGACTCATATTGTTAATGACAATAATTAACCCGAAAAGGCTGCTAAATAATTATGCTGGAAAGATATGAAGTATTTGCACAGAAAGTAAAATCAGCATTTGAAAAACTATCAAAATGTAAAACTTTCATATTTTATGGCAAAGCACAGTAATAGTTCATAATCAAATTAAAGAGAGAAAGAAAATGTAGATTATATGATTTGATGCAGAATACTTTATGTTTTCAATATAGAAAAGTAGTCTAGCTAACAAGATTACTCCGTCATCTCAGTAAGCTCCCAATATTACTACTATTCTATCTGGCAATATAAATTGTTTTCCAGCACTTAGCCTGGCTTGGAATAGGAGCAAACTAACTCTTAATAACAATACCTAACACATATTCACTGCCTCTCTGTTAGATAAATCTCCCTGTAATGGGCTTAACAAGCTCTACACACTTCCAACAGAGACACAAGTACTACACAGACTGCACTCCTCCCCGCCAAAATGCAGTCACCTCTCAATTTGCTGAAAGTTCTCAGTGGAAGTGGCAAGCCAGTGGGACCCAAAGATAGGCAAATTCAGAAAAGCGAGCCGTTGTCCCTGAAATCTTGTCAAATTAGATGAAGAAGGGACCAGAGCGAGCCTTAAACTTATTACTGTGCAGTCCTTCCTGGCCAGTCTACCGGGTTTCTAGCCTCTAGAATCCCACAAGGCTCTCATTCCCATGGGGATGGCTGGAGACCATTCACCCAAGTAGACAGTTAGGACTTCTATGTTCCTAGGAGTCTTGATGTAGGGGTCAGGACTTGACTGTGTATGTTCCACAAATGAACTAAAGCACAGAGTCGCTTTATAAAAGCCAGAGAAGTGCTAGGACTTCAGTTAAAGTCTCCATTGGTATATTGATACATGGCTTCCAGATGGCAAGAAGAACCAAACTGAACATCAAGGAATGCCTCAGTCATTGCTTCAACTCCCTTTATTTTTACCTTACAGTTGATATCACTGGTAGCATGATAATGTTGTTAATAAAAGTGATAATACTTGGTATTTATATAGTTCTGTTTATTTTTGCTCACAGGTGCAAAGACTAATGCTAATGGAAGAAGGAAGAATAACTTATGAATACAGAGCCATGCCTGACTTCCACAAATATCTCCTGCAAGCAAGCATTGAATACATGGAATAAATGGATGGATGAGTATGGTGCTAATTATGCTTGTCATCAAATAAAATTGCAACTTGCATAAAGAACAAGATTTGATTTTAACATACATCTAGATTGTTCATTTGTCATTATCCATATTACTTCAACAGTTCTTCTTTCCATAGGCATTAATTTAGCAGCCACATTGTGCTTAGTACCCACAATATAGTGGCCAACAGGACAGTTGCTTACATTCTGGCAGTTAAACCAAAGAATTTATAAGTAAATTTATTGCTAAATTTACTCAAGATGTTGAAGAGTGACAATATTTTGATCCAGTCTCTCTCTCTAAATCTGTGGAAATAATATAAAGTAATAACTGAGCTCAACAGTTAAACATTCTTAAACCAGAAATGCAAAGAAGTACACTTAGCTAGAGCAACCGGCCAACTGGCCTCCAGGTGTGGAGGCAAGCACTGGAATGAGGAATTCAACTCCACATAAAATGAAAGGCTGAAATTACAAAACTGAACGGAGGCTCCTGGAATGATGAAGTAAAACCAGGAGTAGGGGTGAGAGACCTCTGCCTTATTTTGCCTGCTTCTTTGGCTGTGGATCTAAAGAGCAATATAAAGGCATATTCAGCTTCACAAACAAAAACTGAGCTCAGTCATCCACGAGTCAGTACCGGACTTGCCACATTCTTAATATCATCTTAAACAGAAGTAAAAAATGCTATTATTTTAAGACCCAGTCCTGAACTTGGGGCAGAGAGAGCCCAAGGGTAAGGCAGAGGCAACCACAAACCCACTAGATAAGCAGAGGTGCTCACACGGAAAGAGAAATAGAGCTTGGAGTGGGGGACCCACTCCATTCAGAATGAGCCTATATAACAAAATTTTAAAATGTATGAGGTAATCTAGTGCTAAAAAGGACACTTAAAAATTAGCACTAGGAATGTGAATTCAAGAAAGATACAACTGATTTTATGGAATAAAAGGCTTTAAAATAAGTTTAAGGTACTCCATTGAAAATGAAATAATAGGGCAGCCCGGGTGGCTCAGCAGTTTAGCGTCGCCTTCGGTCCAGGGTCTGATCCTGGAGACCCGGGATCAAGTCCCATATTAGGCTCCCTGCATGGAGGCTGCTTCTCCCTCTGCCTGTGTCTCTGCCTCGCTCTCTCATGAATAAATAAAATCTTAAAAAAAAAAAAAGAAAATGAAATAATAGTCTTTATTTAAAAAGGAGCATTGTGAAACAAGAACAGATAGAAATAATGTAAGAATATGAGTCTGAAAAAGAATAATTAGAAATATTAGAAATATAGTCATGAAGTTAAAATCCAGACTGGACAAAATCAAGAGCAGAATTTTGGAACTGGAAGACATTATTGAGGGCTTTGTCCAGAAAAATTATCGACTGATATACTTTATGACAAGAGTCGCCAAACTATGACCTATAGGCCAAATCCAGATCTCTGCTTATTTTTATACAGCCTGTGATTCAAGAGTTGCTTCTACAGTTTTAACTACTGGAAAAAATCAAAAGAATATTATGTGACACATGAAAATTATATGAAGATTTAATTGTCAGAGCCCATATATAAAGCTTTATCTGTTCACATATTCTTTATGATCACATTAGTTTATGACTACAAAGGCAGAATCAAGTAATTGCACAAGATCAGAACAGCCCACATAGCCTATTTAGGTTTACTACCTGGCCTTTTACATAAAAGTTTGTACATCCCTGATATAATATCCCAGTTTAAAAAAGAAAGGAGGAAATGGCACATAAGCTATGTTTGAAGAAATAATAAGTGAGAGTCTTCCAGAATTCAAGAAATATTTGGTAATGAGAGAGATTTAATACTCTGCTTCTTGACCGTTTCTTATTTTAAGAATATTGATGGGCATTTGTTGGGCCATCACTGAGTTTTACAATCTAAGGTTCACAGCCAATTGTACTATTTCACTGAACTGACCAATTAATTAGACACCTCATCAATCCAGTCAACCATCTGTTGTTGGTTCACTGAAATGATTGTTAAATTTTGCTCAGTGACATCCAGAAGCTCAAATCTTATAAATCTCAAAAACTCTCTAGGCTTCTACACATCCATCTCACCAAATCTATGTCCTCTCTTGAGACATTATGCTATGAATTATCTTGCTCACTTAATTCCTACTGTCAGCCATGGCCTTCTGATAGTTTGTGTTGTTACCTTTCAAGCTGCAATCTTTCAATATTCAGCTAAGACAGACATTATCTTCCTCACTCAGTATTAATTCCGCAAATATTTTTTCAGTGTCTGCCATGTAGTAGGTGCTCTTCTGGGTGCTTAGGAGATAACTAACAACTCCTGCCTTCAAGGACCTTACTACATTTTATAGTCAAGCAAATAATTAAAACAACCATAGTAAGTTCTAAGACCATGAATAGAAGAACAAATGAAAAGCACTTAACATTTGGGGGCTTGTTGCCATCAAGGCAGTTTTCTCAAGAAAGATCTTAGACGGAAAATTAAAAAAGAGTAGGACTTAGCTGAACACAAGGTGAGGAGTAGGAGAGAAACTTCTCAGTGGTAGGCATATCATGTGCAAAGGCCACAGAGTAAAATAAAAAAAAAATGCAAAGAATTTCAAAAAGTGTGTGCAGCTAGAAAGTAGAGGCTGATATGGGGATAGTGGGTTAGTCATAAATGAAGCTATGAAGCAAGTCAGAGCTAGATTATTAAGGACCATTTTAAGTCTTAAAAAGAAACCTGGAGATTTTCCACAGGCAGAAGGGGAAATAGGGCATTAGACAGAGATCAGTGTGATCATATTTGAACTTTAAAAATAAGTATTTATCTGGCAGCAGTGAAGAGGAAGGCTTGGTGGGAGCAAGACAAGCACGGACGCAGGTAGAAAAGTTTGGCTGCAGGAAGCTGTAGGACTCAAGATAAATGAGAAGATGGTTGGCTAGCACAGGTAAAGGTGGTAGGGAAGATTTGTCACAGCTGTCATGAAAAACAGGATAAAGACATAAAGAGTTGAAAATAGGAAGAAAAAGAACTGCTATGTACATCAAAATTAAAGATCTTAAATTTTTAGCAGCCTCATCTACTCAGCAGCCTTGCACAGAAAAGACAGTGGGTCAAGAACTCATGGGGTTTTCCTTGGCATATGTGATAAAAGGATAATGAGCCCCAGGAATTAAAGAATCTTTCAAAAGAGTGGCTAAAATTGGACCGTGGAGCCAGGATGAGTAGGACACCAACATCTACAGGGCCATGGCAGTAGGTAAATAAAACCAAATGGAAGGTAAAAGGAGGAACTGAAACAATAAAGGAACTAGGCAGTTATGGTCTTATTAGGTCATTGTGTGGATGATGTTTTCACCCTGGATGATGGAAAATCTTGACTTAGGGATAGAGAGGAAGATTTAGCCAGATGCCACTGTGTTTACCGACAAAGAAGGAATGACACAGAAGATGAAAATGTACAATAAGAAGAGGCAGAGGAGAGTAAGTTGGATGGCATGAGTCTCAAAGGAGGATAAGTAATTATATATATATTATATATATATATATGTTATATATATATATATAATTATGGCAAGATCATAGTCTAAAAGGGATCCTGAAGGAGTCAAGAACATGCTAATAATATCTCCTAGACCGGAGTAATGTCATGTGGAGTGGTGAAAACTAGCTGCAGAGAAGCCTCGTGCTCAGGGGAAAGCCAGGTTTTTAGCCTACAAGGAAGTCAATCCCGGTTTATGGAAGAAATTAAGAACATAAGAAAAAACTGATCCCAGAAGGGGGATTCTAGGAGGAAAAGTAGAAAGGTTTGGAAGGAAGGGAAGTCCAGAGATATTGGGTCGGTTCAATTTGTATAAGTGGTACACCATGTGCTTGGTGCTGAAGATGTATATATGGAGAAGACATGGACTCTCTCCCCAAGACATTCTTCATACATTCGTCATAAACACCCTGGAGCTCCCTCTGGGCGGCCCCTCCATGACTTCATGGTGATGCTAAGACTATTAGAACATGTCCAAGAGGAGACTGCAATTCTCTGCCACTCTCCTGAGCAGAGACATGAGATGATGGAGGCCCTGACTTCATGAGTCTCCTTCAACGGTTCTAAGGCAATCCGAGATAAGGTAGCATAACCTGCTGCCAACTCTCTGTACCAACACAGGAGGAGGAGAAAAATCTTATACCAGGTATTCCAACTTCTATCTTCATCAAATTGTTTTTTAAGATGCCAACAAATGAGCAAAATGAAGAAGCATTAACTTCAGGAGTAACTGTGCTTTGTTCAGGTGAACATCTTCTCCACCAGATTAAAAGCTCCTCGGAAGCACGAGTCGTGTCTTATTTTCTCTGTACCTAACCCAGTACCTGGCACATAGTAGAGATTTGATAAGCATGTGTTAAGCTGAGATGAACTGAACTGATATTTGTTATTCACGTAACAGCTGACCAAGCAGCTTCACATTAATTATTCCAGGGTCATAAAAGATTATAATCATTCTCAAAGCCCTACTTTCTGGAATGTTCCTTATCAGTCAGAATCAGCATGATTATTTCCCTCACTTTACAAATGAGAAAAGTGAGACTCAAAAGTTAAGTGAGGGGATCCCTGGGTGGCTCAGCGGTTTCGCGCCTGCCTTTGGCCCAGGGCGCGATCCTGGAGTCCCGGGATCGAGTTCCGCTTTGGGCTCCTGGCATGGAGCCTGCTTCTCCCTCTGCCTGTGTCTCTGCCTCTCTCTATATATATATGTCTATCATAAATAAATAAACATAAATCTTAAAAAAAAAAACAACAAAAGTTAAGTGATTTGTCCTGGGTAATAAAACTAGCTACTGGTGGACATAGGACTAGAACCTGTCAAATCCTGGGCAATTTCTGACACAAAATATTGTGGTGCACAGAGAATTCATTCTCTGATAGTCAACTAGTGTGTTATAATAGTATTGATCATATATTATTATATAGTATTGTAACAGTATTGATAATACAGTAATGCTGACATGTTAATAATAATGAGTGCACTAGTTAACATGAGTATCGGGTATTCTATGTAAGTGTTGAGGCCCTAAATTATATATATGAAACTAATATTACACTGGATGTTAACTGACTAGAATTTAAATAAAAACTTTTAAAAATTGAAAAACAATAAATATAATGACTGTTTACTGCTTCCTCTGTCCCATACCAGGTTTTACCTATATGATCTATAATACGAAAACTTATAGGATATCTATCATTATCCCCATTTTATACATAAAGAAACTCAGAATCAGAGAGCCTTATTCAAGGTCACAGAGTAAGAAAGAGATCTATTTCAGCTCCAAGCTCAAGTCTGTCTGTAGCCAAAGTCTGAATTCTTTCTCTCATTCTATTCTGCCTCACAAATCATCTCAAGTCAGCCCCTGAATGCGATCTTGCCTAAATCTTCATCTTCACTGTTCTGAAATTCGCAGCCAGAAACAGTCCTGGCAGTTTTGTGATATGAGTGCTGAGAGCCAACCACACTTACAGACCACTATTCGTTATTATGCAGGAGATTAAAAAAAAAAAAGTGAACAGAAAAGATATTCACTCATTCTTGCTGCCTTTCACTATTTAGTAGGTTTTCACCACGTGCTGGTCACTGTTCTAGGCACTGGGGACGAAGAAGGGACTAAAACAGACAAAATCTCGATCCTCATGGAACACCTACTCTAGCAAGTCTTCGTCCTCTCTGTCCATAATACCCATAACCAGAAAAAAGTCCCCCTCCACTCACACGGACATGTCCCTACCTCTGCAAATGATGCTCATGCTTTTGGGCCCCATGTCTTGAGGAGAGGCAGGCCATTTTATAATCAGAGCTTGTGTGAGGATGTCCGGGGATTGGATTTTTACAGGGCCTAGAAAATGGTACCCACACGGCCATTTGAGAGAATCTGCAGTCAGAAGGGTGTGAAGAAAGCAGATGGTGAGCAAGCCTCAAAACACAGAGGCTGAACCACACGTGTTCAAAAGACACACCGCTCTACTGATTACGGCCTCAAGTTTACCCTGTACTCAACTAAGGGTTATGTCGGGATTGTGCCTCTCAACCTCAGTCATCAGAAATGGTTGTGTTTCCTTTTAAAAGGCTTTTGTAATGCTGCCTCCCGCCTCCTTCCACAAGGGCAGTCCTCCTCATTGCCAAGCCTATTTTTATGGTTCATCTCCAAAACAAGTGCAAAATAGTGTTGGCCTCAGATGAGCCCTCCCTCTTGCTGGCCACTGGAACACCATCTGCAAGTTGAGTGGGAACAGTAAACACTGCAGGTTAAGTAACTCATTACTAATATTTTCCTTGAGCTCTGAAACTTTTTAAACAAACAACAACAACAATTGTATCATAATAACCTTTCAGAGGTTAACAGCCAGCAGGTGGTCCAGCTCAGTCTAAATGCAGCCCAGACAGCTGTTTGATTATAAACTGTTGATTCTTATGGAGATGTGGGGAAAACTTCTTGCCCAAAAAGGGTCTTCTCTTAAAAATCCCTAATGAAACAACACATAAATGTCAAAATGACAAAAATAAGGAAGTGTGTCATAGACTAAGCATTTTAATGTCCTTTCTGGCTTCCTCCAGAGTGTACTCTGGATCTAGCCACATTTAATGGCACAGATTCTTAAAGAGGTGGTGCACAGCATGAATTTTTATGACCCAAATAAAACTTGGAGAGGGTCACTTTCTCTGCCATAGTCAGTGTCCTCAGCAGATGTGTGGAAAGCTCACGTTTCAAATCCGCCACCCACGCCAAGTGTTTTACCTGGACCCAGAGCCTGTAAGGAGTACACACAGGACCATGGAAGGAAACCCTGAGGTGTGCAGCATTATCCTGTCTGTCTCCAAGCCGTTAAGACATTGCAGAGATTCCCCCGGGAAGCCTTGGCAAAGCTAGAGAAAATTCCAAGGGCTGATAAAATGGTTTGAGAATGGTAGATGAAAAGTTTCTAATCAAAACCTTGTATTATAGCATCACACAGCCCCACAGATTGATGGCTAGGACTGTTTTCCTCCCTTAATGATGAAATGGGACAAAAGAAAACCATTCCCTAACTCAGTATTTAATTACTGGTCTATTATGTTACAATCAGAAACATTTCAGAAAGCTCAGATAAAACAAAGTTGAACCTTTTTATACTAAAATCTGCAGTGAACGATGAAATGTAAAAACCTTAGAACTCCAAGGAAAAAAGAGCCATGGAATGGCAATCACCCATTTTTCTTTAAATAAAAGAGAAGGAACAAAAATGAAAAAAAAAATGTAGAAAAGAGAGTTTCACAGCTCCTAGTTTAGTTGCAATAAACTGGCAGAAAGATGAGATCAAAGAATGTAAAAAAAAAAAAAAAAAAAGCTTTTTTGGTTTGACCCATGTTTGAAGGAGTTTTCTGACGTGACCTTCTAAGCAAACAGTGGCAATGTGCCAAATTCCTAGAGCTAGGATAAGGAGGCAAAAAATAAGGAAGCACCCAAGATACTTTAGCAGGTCCTTGATACTTTTCTAGTTTATAAGAAGAGAAATATGAGGGTGGTAGTGCTTCATTCTGCTAAAATAGAGTGTAAAGCCTTTTGAGGGCCTTTTATACCATATTAGAACCATGCTATGGCTGCTTCTCAATTTCAGGGGGCTCTGAAGGTGAAACAGCTATAATTTAATAAATATTCATTGAGGATCAACTTATAATACATAATCTGCTTGGCAATCTGGAGCTACAAAAATCAAGACAGTTTTGACCACTTGCTGCAGATTTCAATCTCCAAAGAAAGAAAAACCCATGAATAACTAACCAGAAGATAAAACATAAAGGCATGAAAACTCCTTCTCTGCATTTCATTATCATGTTTGTTACACTCATAATTATTATTTAGTTAAAGTAGGGAGCATCCAGGAGTGCGACATGGGGAGAGAGACTTTGAACTTGACCTGAAAGATTGAGAGGATTTCAATCACGACGGCGAAGGCCTTAGTAAGCCAAGAAGCACAAGGTAAGTGCACAAGGTAAAAGGGATACAGAATTCACCTTAGCCTCCACACATTTCTCCATATGCTGCTCCTATTCTTTTTAAGACTCTAAATGAAAGTAATTAGTACTCGTATACATATTTTTCATTTTAAAGCACTTCCATTTATATGATTAAAAAAAATAAAGCATTTCTATTTTTTAAACATACCCATGTTGCTTTCTCTCTGAAACAGTCACCTATCCCAGAAGTAAGATACTACAGATAAATTAGCTACTGTGGGGCAGCCCCAGTGGCTCAGCGGTTTAGCATCACCTTCAGCCCGGGGTGTGATCCTGGAGACCTGGGATCGAGTCCCACGTCGGGCTCCCTGCTCCCTGCTTCTCCCTCTGCCTGTGTCTCTGCCTTTCTCTCTCTGTCTCTCATGAATAAATAAATAAAATCTTAAAATAAAATTAGCTACCTGTAATTACTGATAATGTAGCCATACCCCTACCTCAAGAGATTATGCCCAGGAATTCCAGTCCTATACATGCAATATAAATGTACAGTCAGGCCTTCAAGCCTCAATGATATGCAAAGGTGATATTTGCATTTTTGTCATTCCTTTTCAGTACTTTCCTCATAAAATCTGGTGAGCACCAGGGCTCCTTTCAGCTCTGCTTTTCTTCCATTTATTTATTTTCTTTTTTTTTCCCCTATCCTCCTGCTCCTCCAATTATGTGGCTTACCTCCCATGGCCCATGGCAAAGGGCTGGCTCTTTTTAAGACTTATAATTCTTGAGATTGGAAAGGGAAGTTCTGCTGCTGAAATAAAAAAATAGGGATCCCTGGGTGGCACAGCGGTTTTGCGCCTGCCTTTGGCCCAGGACGCGATCCTGGAGACCCAAGATCGAATCCCACGTCGGGCTCCCGGTGCATGGAGCCTGCTTCTCCCTCTGCCTGTTTCTCTGCCTCTCTCTCTCTCTCTCTGTGACTATCATAAATAAATAAAAAATTCAAAAAAATAATCAAAATAAAAATGACTTAAGAAACCTCGACTAGCTTATCATCCAGGTTCTGTTTCCTTACAACAGCTCTATTTTGCCAGAGAAGGAGAAAAGTGTCCCTGGTTGTTTCATGATTTAGTCAAAAGAAATAACAGAAAAGTACTCAACAGGCAGAAAGTCTTGTGAAAGAAAATGCAGGAAAACCACAGAACATGCCAAAGGTGGACGCAGACCCCCTTTCAGAAGATGTTCCACAGGAGGCCGAAGGAAACCTTCGAGGAGGGCTGACACAGCCCGACCAGGGGTTTAAAGAGGACACTGCTGTGAGGCATTTGGACCCTGAAGAAATGACAAGAGGAGGCGCTCAGCAGGAAAGGCTGAGGGAATAGACAAGGAGTAAGAAGTTTGTGACGATGCATTGGAAGCAAAGACATCTCACAGCCGCTTATCCTGTGTGCTTCAGGCCTTGAATTCTTTTTTTTGTCTGATAATAAAATCTGGCCTCTGCTTTCCTTCTGTTAGTGTTTTCTGATGTATCTTTGACTTTTCTTTGATTTTTGTTTCACTTTTAATCATCTGGTGGAATTTTGTTTTAGGTAGTTTCCTTGTTACTAGCATCTCGGTGGATTTTATATTTGACCCATTAGGCAGGTCTGATTTTAATTGGTAAGTTTTAAACATATGCATGAAAATATGTTCATTCCATATTGTAAAGTAAAATATAACAGGTTACAGAGCAGTACATTTAGTATCAGCTCATATATGTAGGATTAAATCCCAAATTGTTATGTATGTGGACATGCAAACAAATGTATATCAAAAACTTAACTCCTCATTTCTTTGTGGTATGAGCTTTTATCTTTTTTGCTTATTTATATTTTTTTCATGAATATATGTCATATCTCACATGAAGAATTAAAGTTTTATAATTAAGAGTCAAATAATTTGTAACCAGCTTTTAAGGGCAAAGGGGGCTCCTAAATTCTTGATGGAAGAACTGTAAAAAAGCATGTAAACCTCAAATTAGATATCTTAGCCAGGGGAATAAAAATGGCAATTATTACAGATTTTAAAGAACATATCAAATGCTTTCAGTGGGTAAATATGGTTGTTTCTCCATAAAGATGGTTATCCACAATTTCGTCTCTAAACAAGTCATGTCCTCCTCCTCTTAAGAGATGGGGTCTATTTCTCTCCTTTTGAACCTGGATTAATTCTAACTTACTTGACTAGCAGAATATGGTAGAAATGACATTTTCCTGGGTCTCAGTCTTAGGAGGCCTGGCATCATCTACTTTTGCTGTTGGGGGGCTCTGAGCCCCCAGGTAAAGAGATACACATTCCCTCCTGGATTGAACACATGGAGAGAGAGGGAGGTCCTACCTTCTGGACATTGTCATCAAGACTTCCAACATGAGAGTAAAGCCTTGGTTATTTCCAACCCTGTCAAGATGCCAGCTGAATAAAGCTGTGTGACCCAGAAGAATCCCAACAAACTGACAGAATCATGTAAAATAATGGTGGTTTTAAGTCACCAAGATTTGGAATAGTTTATTAAGCAGCAATAGATAACTAGTAGTTACACTGAAATTTATTTGGAAATAATTCAAACAAATTGTCAAAAAATTTATGAGCAAATAGGGAAAATGTGAATAGTGAATGGATGGATATTTGATGTTATTAAAAAATGTTAGAAATATGAAGATAAACTTTTAAAAGCTTCATAATTCATTTATATAAAAACTTTTATTTTTAAAGATGTGGTATGGTGGTATAGTTGTATTTTTAAACATATATATATATATTGGAATATTTATACATATGATCGAGGGAGTTGTTTCCAATTCCCAATAGAGGAAGAGGTTGGTGGGACAGAGATGAAATAAGGTTGACCCTATACTGATACTCATTAAAGCTAGGTGATGGGCACATGATGGTTTATTATATAGTATCTTTACCGTAATATTTGAGAATTTTTCTTTTTTTAAAGACTTATTTCTTCATGAGAGGTAGAGACATAGACAGAGGGAGAAGCAGGCTCCCTGTGGGGAGCCCAATGTGGGACTCGATCCCAGGACCCTGGGATCACACCTGAGCCAAAAGCAGATGTTCAAGCACTGAGCCACCCAGGTGCCCCTCTTATGTCATTTTTAACCCATAGATCACTCCTCCATAGTATTTTTCCTCTTGAATTTTTTTTGTTTATTTAAGAAATCAGTCATTCCCTAGATATTCCCACAATCTAGATTTTGTTGATTGCTTCTCCCTAGGTTTCTAATATGTTCCTCTCTTCCTTTTATTCTTTGAAAATTGGTAGTTAAATATAGATGCTTGATCAGATTCTCATCTCATTTTCTTTTTTTTTTTTTCAAGTTAGAACTGTGTACCCCCAATAGGAGGCATAAAACCTGGCTGTCCCTTTTATTGTGATGTTATCAGACACTGATGATCATTACCTAGATCAGGGGTCTACAAACTATAGCCTGGACAAAATCCAACCAGTGCACCCTGCTTTTATAAATAAAGTTTTACTGAAATACAATCATGACTATTTGTTTACATACCACCAATGGCTGCTTTCACACTCCACTATAGACTTGAGTAGTTGCAACAGAGACTATACGGCCCACAAAGCCTAAAATATTTGCTATCTGATCCTTTACAGAAAAAGTTTGTTGACTCCTAATCTAGATTCATCCATTTTGCAAAAATCACAATTTTCTAATTCTGTTATTTCTTCTTTTTTATTAACTGAAACATTCCTATAAAGACTTATCAACTACCTGGTTATTATATAGGAACAGCAGGAAACATGCTAGATTCTTTCTCTCTACTTACCAATCTTCAGTGAGCTGCTGAGGATATTTGTGTGTGTGTGTGTGTGTGTGTGTGTGTGTGTGTATTGTTTTAAAGTACCATTATGAACCTGTGGATTTAAACACATTCTGTATGTTTAAATCAATTGCATTCAGTTCTTACTAATGCTTAAAACTGTCCCATCTTTCCTAAGTAGTTTATTTAAATTGTCTCCTTAGTCTTTTTAAAATAATCCACATACTACTGAGATCTTTATTACTATCTGGTCTAATAAGATGTCCCTGGCTAATCTCATACATTTCTTTCCCCACACGTGGAATTATCCATTTATCCAAGGGGATGTCATCCCTTAGTAAGAAATGGTATTTAGTGAACAGAATCCAGATGCATGGGGTACACACTGATACTCGGGTAATTACAATTTCCAAGTCTTTTTTGAAAATCAATCTTGAAAATACATCTTTTTTTAAAGAAAGAATATTATGATTTTACATTGATTACTCTGATTCAAAATCAGAAGACAAGATTTTTACTTTACCTCATTGATCTCACCTTTATTTCTTTTTCTTTTCTTTCTTTCTTTTTTTTTTTCAATTCATGACAGACACGGGGGGCAGGGGGAGAGAGAGAGAGAGAGAGAGAGAGAGAGGCAGAGACACAGGCAGAGGGAGAAGCAGGCTCCACGCAGGGACCCCGACGTGGGACTCAATCCCGGGTCTCCAGGACCACGCCCTGGGCTGAAGGCAGCGCTAAACCACTAGGCCACTGGGGCTGCCCTCACCTTTATTTCTTTAAACTACTATGAAAATGTCAACTTAAACCAAAATAAAAACTCATTTGAATTATTCCATATACACACAAAACAACTGCAGGATGAAGACTGATGATATGATTACCAAAAAGTTTAAGATTTTTTTGTGTGTGGTTATTTCTTCTATTGGACTATATGCCACTGGGGTTATCTAATCAAATCACTCTGTTAGAAAGTTAAGCTTATGCTTTTGATGGAAAAGGACACTTTGACATGATCATTTCAAAACAACTGAAATTACTGAAGCATTGTTTTTATTTCCAAGTAATATTTGCAACAGAAACCATGGGTCCCCACCCAATCTCTGAACCACACCCCCAGACGGGATTAGGGATGGGGTGAGGTTCAGAAATGAGGTGTGTCCACTGCATACATTACAAAAAAAAAAAAGTATTTCTTAAGAGGAAATATCATGTTCTTTCATTTTATTTTTTAAAGTATAAATTCTTTAGGAGGTGTCATAATCCAAACTTTTACTAGTAATTTACCCTTTCATATTAATGGGATCTGTTAGGAAGAGGTGAAGATGCTTGAAGTTACTAACCAAGGGAAGGGGAATCACCGAAGAATGTGAAGGAAAAGAGAAAAGTATGAAGATCCTCATATTGTTACTCAAAAATACTTCTTTCAGTGCTGCACTACTATACTGTACAGCTGAAACCAATATTACACTGTATGTTAGCTAACTGGAATTTAAATAAAAACTTTAAAAAATGTTTCCTTCATCTTACTTTTCCCAAGGGTCACCCCTTAGAGGGAACGTGATAGAGAAGTAGGAGTGATTTCATGATAGTCAGCATCCTTAAGATTCCTTTAAAATCCAATTGCTTTTGAGAAGTATGATATCTTTCTTCATAGGCACATTTATGTTTCCTTATTTTCTCTTCCCTTTGTCACCAACTAGAGCCTAAGACCTGCCCACCTGCTTGTACTCACCAACCTTTGTCCCACATTTTTCCATAAGTTCTTCCTCCCAGTTTATCTCTCAACTCAGGCAAATGGAAAGCAAGACCACCCCTCTAGCAAGAGCAACTAGAGAGAAAATGGTTATTGACAACATGGAAAGGTGAGCAATCTGTCACCAAAACTATGAAGTAACTTATTTTATTAAAGAGATTTCTGGCTAAATATGGCATGTTCACATATACTTAAACCTTTCTTCCTCCTGAGTTCCCATTAAAATAATGATAAAGGAATTAAAAGGAAAGAAGTCCTCAGGACAAGAAAGCTGACAAGACCTCTAGCCAGCCCAGAGCACCGATAATAGTTTGAATTTTAACCTCTGACTCACACCTGCAGACAGATCATGGAGTGACCTCTAGAATGACCAAAAACTACCTTTACCTCATCATAATACTAAAATCTACACCAAAGGAGGAGTACGAGCCTCATTTACATAACATGCAATGTGTGTGTAGGCATGTTTCCTATGAATCTTATGCCTGCCTCTACATCCAATGACAAGGTTTCCCTGTCCAAATACTCACCCCAATCCTAAATAAAAGGAACCCATCCACCCTTGCTCAGGGAGTCACAGTTTTAGAAGCCATTCTCCTTGATCTCCTTATTTGCTGCAAATAAAAGTTTTATTTGTGTGACAACTTGACCTGATGCAGTCTCTGAGTCACCAAAAAGCAAACTTATGTTCATTGGGTTACACCTTCCCCTGCCTCTCTCTTCCCCACTACGCCTTGAGCCAGGATTGGCAAACTATAACCAACAGCCAAACCCAACTGCCATCGTTTTCTGTAAATAAAGTTTCATTAGAACATAGCCAGGCCCAGTTGTTTATATGTTGCCTATGGAGGCTTTCATACTCTAATGGCAGAAACAAATAAGTTAAGAAAGAGACTGTATAGAACACAAAAACTAAAATATTTATTATTTGGCTCTTTACAGGAAAAGTTTGCCAATATCTGCTTTAAGCTATGGATTGACACTAACTTCAACCTTTAGGGATATGGCTCAGCCTTTCTGAGCTTGAAAGATCACTAAGCATTAAAGTAAACTTGCCAATGAAAATAAGCTCACTACCTCAACAGGACAGAATACAGATTCTAGAAATGAGCTGAACTCAGATTCAAGAGCAGTGCTTGCTGAGAGTGATTGGAAGTCACAGATTCAGCCTGTAATTTTTGAGAATTCTGAAATGAGCTAAAAATTTTTCTTTTAGGCACAATACAGCCAGAAATGCTCAGATATTTCAAGTAAGGATAATAAGACTACTATCATTGCATACTTTTTCTGTGCTATGTACTTTACAAGTCATGTATTTCCTTCTTTAATTTTTATATCAACCTTAGGAGGTAGGCACTATGATTACTCATATTTTATAACTCAGAAAGCAGACTTAGAATAAGAACCTTGCCTATGGTCACATAGCTGGAAAGCAATGGAGCTAAAATGCAAACCCAAGCCTTCTCAGAGAGTACTCATGCTTTAAAACACCTAAGCAGGGCAGCCCTGGCTGGCTCAGTGGTTTAGCGCCGCCTCCAGCCCAGGGTGTGATCCTGGAGACCCGGGATCAAGTCCCACATCAGGTTCCCTGCATGGAGCCTGCTTCTCCCTCTGCCTGTGTCTCTGCCACTCTCTCTCTCTCTCTCTCTCTCATGAATAAATAAACAAAATTTAAAAAATAATAATAAAATAAAAATAAACACCTAAGCAATACTACTCTTAAGCCAGAACATTAGTTTACCATATTCTCAAGTCTAGAATTTGAAATTCTCTTGAGAAAGGGCTGGTCTTTCTTGCTCAGGGCTCAGAGTACCTAGAGAGAAAATGGTTATGGACAACATGGAAAGATGAGCAATCTGTCACCAAAACTATGAAGTAACTTATTTTATTAAAGAGATTTCTGGCTAAATATGGCATAACCACATACATTTAAACCTTTCTTTTTTCTGAGTCTCCATCAAAATAAGGATAAAGGAATTAAAAGGATAGAAGTCCTCAGGACAAGAAAGCTGGAGAGGAGATATCAGCAAATGAGAAATTTAATACATTTTTAGAATGAAAATATATCAAAGAGAAGTAGTGACCAATCTAGCTGAGTGTGGAAAATTAGAACCAGAAGTCCTTGCAAAGGGAGCTACCACAATGGGAAGAGAGTAATGATCCCTTACAGAATCTTTAAGAGGCCCAGAAACTAACAGTGCTGGGTACTGTACAAGGCAGAGGTGAGGCTCAAGTCTAAACAGAGATTTCAGGGTAGGGGGAGTAACAAAATTATGCTTATAAATTAGTTGCCTTAAAAAAAAATTAGTTGCCTTCTTAAATCTCTTTCCTCATACCACATAATCCCCAGGCAAAAAGATTATAAGTGTGTCCTTCTAAAAGGAATAAACTAGAGAGACTCCAGCTGTAGTGAAGGGTTGAGTAGGAGGAGGACGTAAAAATTGTAGGATTAAGGAAGTTTTGTGAGCCTGTTAACTAGCCTACTTTACTTGTCCTATCTCAAGAACTCCAACAGCAAACAAAATATATGCTCCACCCTCAGAGTTCTTGCTGTCAGATTCTTTGCTAGAGACGGTGAATGGTCCCAGACTTCCCATATGCTGATATGTGGGCCTTCTCCAAAGAAAATGCTACTGTCTAACCAATGACATTACAGTGTAGCTCCAGGCTCACAAAGCTCTCAGTCAACCCCATTCCTAAATGAAAATGAACACTCACAGGTTACCAGATTTAAGGAAAGTCTCCAGAATAAAAAGGAGAACAACCAACAGAAAGAGATCTAGATGAAACATAGATAATGTAGGAATAAAACAAAGTTTCACAGACTATAATTAATATCCTCGGAGCCAGAAGATATCACACATTCGTAAAACAACATTTGGATGCTACAGAAGAGGAGCAATCAAAGAAAACAAGAATTCTTGGAAACTAAAATTATGATAAACCCAGATTTTTTTTTTTAAAAATCAGGACAAGATTTGGAAGATAAAATCACGCAAACCTAGAGAAAAACAAGAAAGACAGAGTAATGGCAAATAGGAGAGAAACAAAGAGACATGGAAGATAAACCTGGTTAGTACAGTATCTAATTTTAAAATGTTCCATAAAAAGAAACCAAAAAGTGGTGAGAAGGAAATTATCAAATATAAAAACAAGAAAATTTCTCTAAACTAAAATTATGAATTTTCTAATGGCTCCACATTCTTAGAATCCCAGGTGAACACGTAATATTAAGGAAAAACACCATTTTTTAAGAGACTCATCCCAAGGTACATCATTTTGAAATTTCAGAATAACAGTAAAGTGAAAACTCTTAAAAAGATTCCACTCAGATAATTTAGGTAACATGCAAAATCCAGGTCACATGAATCAGAATGTCAAGGAATTTCTTACTGAGAAAGGATTTCCAACCCAAAATTCTTTATGCAGCCAAATTACAAATTAGTTCAAGGTAAGAGCAGGAAAGACTGCTATGAAAGACTCAGCTATAACTTTCCTGCATCTTTTAGATCCCCTATACACTTTTTTTAATAAATTTATTTTTTATTGGTGTTCAATTTGCCAACATATAGAATAACACCCAGTGCTCATCCCATCAAGCGCCCCCCTTAGTGCCCGTCACCCAGTCACCCCCACCCCCCGCCCACCTCCCCTAGTTTGATTCCCAGAGTTAGGATTCTCTCATGTTCTGTCTCCCTCTCTGATATTTCCCACTCATTTTCTCTCCTTTTCCCTTTATTCCCTTTCACTATTTTTTATATTCCCCAAATGAATGAGACCATATAATGTTTGTCCTTCTCCGATTGACTTATTTCACTCAGCATGATACCCTCCAGTTCCATCCACATCGAAGTAAATGGTGGGTAGATCCCCTATACACTTTCTTCTTTTTTTTTCCCCTAAAGATTGTATTTATTTATTCATAGACACAGAGAAAGGCAGAGACACAGGCAGAGGGAGAAGAAGGCTCCCCAGAGGGAGCCTGACTTGGGACTCGATCCCAGGACCCAGGGATCATGACCTGAGCCAAAGGCAGATGCTCAGCCAGGCCACCAAGGCATCTCCCCCATACACTTTCTTAGGAAGCTGTTGAAATAGTACCCCACTGATGAAAAGGAATAAACTAAGAAGGAAAAAGATGTAAGTAAGGAATAGCAGAGGAAAGTCTTCATTGTAGCAGCTATACAGAAGGTCTTCAATTTAAACATTTGGGGAATACAAATAATTGTGTCTAACAGACCAACTGGGAAAAATTAAGAGAAGATTCAATGGTAATTTTAAGTGATTTTCACCAAATACTTTTAGCTCCTCACCTTTCAGACCCATGGTAGAACTGGTCTTCAATGGCATCTTGTGGTTGGTAGAGCCATGTGAATAGTTCTGCCAACAAATTGTAAGGAAAAGTGATGTGGATCACATCTGGGGTCGGACCATTTAAATGCTGGTTGGTTGCCTCCGGAGTACTTTTATTTCTGGCATGAAGACTGACTAGCTTCAAGGTGGTGGCTGCCCCAAAAGCTGAGGATCTTTAGGGACTCTAATGAGTACAATCCCTCCCTCACTCCCTTTGTCAACCCAGAGTGGACATACATGAGCAAAAAATAAATCCCCGTTGTTTTGAGCAGACAAGATCTTGGAGTTGTTACCCCCAAAAAAGGTAGCCCATCTTGACAAGTATATAGAAATTCATATATGTGTAAGAATAGGGCAATTATTAGAAGCATAATATATACTACTAATTCTATACTGATAATATTTGTATCATTGTGATAGTGGAAATTCAATTAATTTAATTAGAATTTTTGATATGACTATCTTGGAAGGTTGGGAGCAGAGGAAGTAAGGGCAGTAGTTTAAGACCGCTCAATCATGATCATAAAAAGAGCCAACATATAACATGTACAGTTGGTAAATAAAAAAAAATAGTAAAGAACATTATTTTAGCAATATGGAGATAAAAACAGTTTATAGACAGAGATTGTTCTAGGGGGACGGAAGTGAGAATGGGAGCAACAGATTGTTCCTTCTCTTACATGTTAACTAGTACCATTTGATTTTAACTAAGTGCATTTATCACTTTGATCAAAATTAATTTTAACAGTGACTCTAAGCACTTAATCTGATTTGATATTTCTATCTTAAAAGAGGTGAACAGTAGATTAGGTTCCCCCATATTTCACTGCACTCATGCCAGGAAGGCAAAGCTGTATAAATCTTTTCCTACCCTACCTCTTGAGCCCTCTCCTGGACTACCCTGGTGTTTCCAAGGCCCAGGGAAGCGAGGGGAGGTGGGGCTGCCTGTCGAGCCTGAGCAAAGGTGTCTGGGCTCCCCAAGGAGGGAAACTGTCAGCAAGTCTGACTCATCTAAATAAAAATAAGCCCCCTGTAGAGGCAAACCTGGGACAGCTGCTGGGAGAGGCTGGAAGAAGTCACACACTTTTCTGAATGAATTATAATGCCTGGCAACATTAAACACTGGTCTTCTGAAATTGACTCCTGGTCTGAGAGGTCCATCTTTGTTCATGAGCTTACCCATAAGTAAAATAAGGTCAGTCAAGACAGAGAGTTTCAAAAAGACCCACCCTTTCAGTGGGCTTCATCTCTAGTGAGGTAAAACTCCAAGGGCCAACAGTTCAAAGTAGCCTGCAAGGCTGCAAGACCTTCCAACCCTCCCAAGCTGCTCCCTGGGCTGGACTGAGTCTCCAGCAAAGAGGAGTGCTTACTCATGTGCGTGAAAACGTCAAGGCTCAACAAGCCACTCAAAGAAATGGCTGGAAGCGTTCCAAGAATTATAGATTGTCAGGATGGACGTTATTTCTTCAATAATGACTAAAAAAGAAGTAATAGCCTTGATACAGACTAGGAACTGTTCTAAGCACTTTACGCATAATCTCATGTGGTTGGTATTATTATGATCGTCATTTGACAAATAAGGAAACTGAGGCACAAAGAGGTTAAATACCTTGCTCAAGGTTGCAAACAAGTGAGTTGCAGAGGTGTAATTCAAATTTAGCTACGTCACTGGACTCAGGATCTAAAGTGAATCACTGGTAGTATTTGGAGGAAGAAAAATTATCCAAAATTCCCTATCAAAGTTCTGCGCCAAATAGAGTGGGGGCTGCTTTTCCAAGATGCTATTGCTACTCACAATTCCACAAAGCGTGGAAGTATGCGAAACAATCATTTCCCCCGACTGCATAGGTCTACTATTTATATGAAGCTATTTAACTTAATTACAAATAATTTAGGCTACAGATGGGAGCAAAGCAACATTAAGGATCTTGATTTTGAAACTGTTCTAAAATAGCTTTTAAAATCTAGGAGGCAAATTGTCTTCCCAAATGGAAATGAATGTGTGACACAGTGAAGTTTAAAGTTATTAGCATTTTTTCCTGAACGCCCGTCTATTTTCTTTGTCATTTACACGATGTACCATCTTTAATTTCAGCTCCGTGATCAAAGAGACGCAACTTGAGGAAGCTCACGACCAACAGCAACGGCTACGCTTGGCAAGGGGCACAGCTGCAACGTGATGGTGGCTTCTCACCCAGAACAAGGGGAGACGAGACCCCCTCATGATTTCAGGCAGAGACCGCAGCACAACCTCTAAAGGAAGAGTGTGGAAGTCAGTCCCTCCCTCCCTCCGTCCTTCTCCTTCTAACACACACACACACACACACACGCACGCACGCACACACGCGTGCATGCGGTGCAAGAGAGGCTCGGCCTCGCCCATCCCATTCCACCGTACCTGTGAGGGCTCCACTGCTGAATGCAGTGCCAGGAAACATGTTTTTAGGAATTCAAAGTATCACGTTTCATAATTTGATTTAAATCAATTATCCCATCCCTCCCTGGAACAGGCACAAGCTCCAAAAATACAAAATGTAAATGGAACCAGCTGCAGCAAAAGCCTTTTGCCAGGATGGATTTCAGTCAGCGTAATCAACCTCCTTTTCGAAGTACATTATTGTTGAGACGCAGAGATCTGGTGAAACACTTCCAGTGTCCTGGGAGGGACCAGGAAGGTAACCAATTATGGGAGGAGAGAAATAGAAGGAGCTAATCTTCTCCATCCTAGCTTGCCTTTGCCCCAAACTCTTACGAAGAATTAATTCCCTCCTCTGGGGGATACTGGGAAACTGAGGTCGTTACTGGCAGCCTTCAAACACTATCCTTAATTTATGGATATTTACTAAACCACATAATCACCCTGAGTTATCCCATTACAGGGCTCAGCAGAGCCGAGGTCTGCAGCCCTGGGTGTGAAGATCAATTGTGAGAGGTTTTGTGAATGTGTGTGAGTGTTTATTAAAGAGGGCATGAGTGTACAATTATTTAGGCTCCCAACATGCTGCCCAACAAATGGATCCCATGCGTAGGGCTTGGCATCCTTCCATTGAAATCCTTCCCCTTAATTGATTTAAAATGATAATTCAATTAAAATAATTATTCTAATCAAACTTCGTATCTTTTTGGCAGGTACTACGGGGGCCTCTGCCCTCAATGTTATTTTAGTATTTTCTTTATTTGTTTTCTCACTGGGCTGACTTTGGCTCTCTGAGTCTTTGGAAAATTTTACATCATTGGGTAGTCACTGCACCTTCCTGGAGCTTTCCACTCAAAACACAGGGAAGGAGGGAAAGAACTATCCTAGAAAGACGCTGTGACTTTGAATTTTTAACAAGTCGGGGGCCAAGAAACAACTGAGAATGATGGAGGGACACCTCACCCACCCAGTCACCTAAAATGCGGACTTTAAGATGACTGGCCAGCTTGTTAAAGCTGTAAAGGGAGGATGAGTGGTAGTCTCATCTCTCCTATTCCTGTCTTTTTTTTTTTTTTTTCATTTCCTCATTTTTCTTTCAGTGGCTGTTGAATGCTTGAAATGTGTAACAGTTGTACCAGATCTCAGGAATTCTTCTAGTTTTTGTAATATCACAACAGTTCTCTCATTTCTTCTATACAACTATGTCCATTTTAAAGATGAGGAGAAAAACACCACCACAGAAGGCTGGGTAGCTGTACCAATACCTCAGGGTTAACTATAGAAAGGCTGTCGCTTTCTAATTGGAGAACCACTGAGCAATGCAAGTGAAAAACAAACTACTTCTTTTATATTTTAATTTTTTAGCATTAATACAATCCGCAAGGATAGTATGATTTGTATAACAGCCAATTTTTGCTCTAAAAAAATGTTTCTGCCTGTCCTTAAGACTCCAGGTGCATTTCTGCCTGAGGGATGCCATCCTCTCAACCTGAATCATTGATGCCTGGCAATCCAGCTGTGGCCTCTTTCACTTTTCAACCATGCTAATAAACATGCAGAAAAAAACTGCAATAGAGGAGACAGGCTTCTTTCTGGTGCTACTCTAAGTTGAACATTGGATCAGAAGTTGAGAGACTTGAGTCAACAGCTCTGCCACTGATCAGCTATGCGACTTTGGAAAATCCTTTTCATGTCTCTGAGCTTCAGAGTACCCACTACACCTTCGGATTCTAGTATCTGTTTTTAGCCAAAAGAGCCTCAATTTTTGAGATTACAATATTTATCCCGCTTGAAACTGTCTCTTAAGGAAAAAAAAATGGGCTTCAACAAGGCAACAGGCCCATCTTGATTACTACCTCTCTAGCAGAAATTTTACCCTCTTGATACAAGGGAATTCGTGTTTATTAGCATATTAGGAATATACCTTTAAAAAAATAAATGTGCAGAACTTTTGATGATGCTTTGATGGAATGTACATTTTGCTTTTGTACTGTTAACAAAGTACAGACTTGGAGAGATGTCTTGAGCATCTCATTATGCACCTACAGAGGAAAGGTAGAGCCTAAAAATGAGGAAGAGGGAGGAGTTATGCCCCTGGAGCCTACATGGGAAAGCTAAGCAGCCTGAGCAGGGGCTCAGAATCTGGGTCTCTGGCCTCTGACCACTGGTTATGGTGCGTCTCTGCAAATTCTGCTCTGTGTAGGGGCCATTTCAGGATTTACACTGAAAGCTATAAGGAAAAATCAAAGGAAGGAAAGGGACTGTGAGAAAGGGCATTAAAAGGTCATTCAAAAGGAAACTAGGTCAGACAGAAACGGTATTCCAAATTTGTTCTTTTCAAAATGATTTCTTTTTTTTTTAATTTTTGTTTATTTATTTATGACAGTCACAGAGAGAGAGAGAGAGAGAGGCAGAGACACAGGCAGAGGGAGAAGCAGGCTCCATGCACCAGGAGCCCGACGTGGGACTCGATCCCGGGTCTCCAGGATCGCGCCCTGGGCCAAAAGCAGGCGCTAAACCGCTGCGCCACCCAGGGATCCCCTCAAAATGATTTCTCTGTAGGATTAGCCTTTTTAAATGAGGTAGCTTCCAGAGGGAGCCTTTTGTATGTGTACTTTGTCCATCACAAGTGTATGTGGCTAACAAATTGAAAACAAATTATATGTGTGTGTGTATATATATAAACAGTTATACACACACACACATACACACACACACGACTCAGACCAAACTGCAGTTCAAGGAAACCAGTGTTTTATAAAGTATACTAACTTTTCTTTTACTTTTTTTTCTTTGGAGAGAGTGAGGTGAGGGAAGGGGCACAGGGAAGACAGAGAAACTCAAGCTCACTCTGGGCAAGAAATCTGACCTGGAGCCCGATTCCATGACCAAAGCCAAAACCAAGAGTCAGATGCCCAACCAACTGCACCACCCAGATGCCCCTTATTTTCTTCCCTTTAAATCTCATTTTAAATGTCCAGAAAGATGAAAAATAATAAACAAAAAGAAAAATTCCTTTTAAAAAAGTAACTGAAGGGAATGGAATTAAATCATCTCCGAAGCTCATTTTTATGCAAAAAGCCTAGTCAATAACTGGTTTCTACTATAGGAAAACATTTAACCAGCTGGTCCCTTAAGTCTGTGGATGTATCACATGGTGAATGTGAGGGACATGCAGGTCCTGGGCTGGCCTGCAGGCATTCTGATTCAGCAGTTCTGAGGAGAAGGAACATACACGGCACATGAGAACTGAGGCTGAATTCCGATGGCACATGACACACAGACTAGATTTTCAGAACCACTACCTCGGACAGCTTTCCCTGGAGGCTCTAACTTATTAGTGATCAATAAGTTTTCTTGTGACTGCTGTCATTTACCAAGATTGAATTTTTAGACTAGTCTCCAATAGAATATTGGTTTAGAGGAACAAGCAGAGAACCGAGAGGTCCAGATTATATTCTCTACAGTAAAACGAGTCAACAAGGTTACTATTACATGGAGTGATTAATAATATAGTAGCAAAATCTAGATTTGTTTTCCAAACAACAAAAATCAGCAGCAGGTATTATGATAATTAATCATGGAGTGGCGCTTTAAGTTCCCTTTCCTGGCATTGGTTCACCTGCTTGATACTGGGAGGAAATATTCAAATCTATTTTATGTAAATAGTATTTCTCAAATACCTACTTTGAATCAAACCAAAACACTAAGCAACGAATGAGAGAAATAAGACATCAACTGCCTCCTCCACTGAAGAGTTAATGTGCAACTTCACAGAATTCATACTAGACCAGAATTCATTAGAACTAGAGAGGTCATTCCATATCAGATACACAAAGTACATACAGAAGGGCTGAGAGACGCAGCAGAGAACCAGACTTCTGGCAAGGAAGGGGTAAGTGTGCGAGGTTTTTGTGGAGAAAGTAAGTGATGGATAAGGTCTTAACAAGGTTTGGTCTTTGAATTCACTGGAAGGACAGTCCTGAATTCTGGCTGTTTGTTAAGCCTTGGTAGACTGTCTACAACCATGCGGTAGAACAGTATGTCCCTCCGTTGTTGGTTTTTTTTTTTAAGATATTACTTATTTATTCATGAGAGACACAGAGAGAGAGAGAGGCAGAGACACAGGCAGGGGGAGAAGCAGGCTCCATGCAGGGAGCCCAACGTGGGACTCAGTCCCAGGACCCCAGGACCTCGCCCTGGGCTGAAGGCAGGCACTTAACCGCCAAGCCACCCAGGCGTCCTTTCCCAATCCCTCTGGTTTTTAACCAGAAAGTTCTTTTCTCTCTTAGTTTACCTTCCCAAACTACGCTGACAACAACTGAAAACATCCATACATATATCTATCCAACCGTGCATCCATCAGTATACATTCATACACACATACATTCAAGTAATTGTTCATTCACTCACTCGATCTTTCCTTTTTCCTATCAAGGACTGCACTCTTTACTGGGGATGCAAATAGGATGTAGCCACAGTGCTGCTCTTAAAACACACACACACACACACACAGTCCATGAGTGAGAATTTTTCAGTGGCCACAGATGCATCCCGGGGAAGTCAAATTAAGTAACCCAGGAAAGCTCTGTCTCTTTCATACTTTTCTTTTTTCTAGATTCATTCATTCTGTCCAGTGAGAGAGTGATTGGAGACATAGCACAGTATTATGATGCAGGATTCTGGAGCCCAACTTATGGTATGAATCCTGGCTCGAAGTAGCTGATAAATCACTGCCAGTTGTATGATCCTGAGCAATCTGCAGAACTTCCTTAGTTAATTCCTTAGTTAGTTTCTAACTAACTAAGGCCTTAGTTCCTCACGTGTAAAATGGGGACAATAGTTAATACATGTAAGTGTCTACAAGTTCTATAGGGGCACCATGGAAGTGTCCACTATTAAGAGGATGCCTCTTCCCACACCAGTCTGCTGCTTGCAAGCAGGAAATTTGTAGCCCCCACCTTAACTTCAGATGGGCACCCCCTATACAAGGGCATCTACTACATGCTGAACACTCAACGTGTGCTTTCCTATGTGGGCTGGCCTGGGAGCTCCTCCTTTAAGCAAACCTCATCTCCTTCTGGCCTGAGAGCCATCATCTGCAGTGAGATGGAAAACATCTGGCAAACACCCTCTCCACAGTAACGCTCCTGCCACACTGCATGACCACTCCAGGTTACCCATCAGACTCTTGCTTTTCAGGCTAATCCATTCTTCAGCTCTGCCATACACGGATGCCCCCCACCCCAGCCTTTCAATCTTCTCCCTTTGTTCTGTTTGGCCCAGCACCTGCCCTAATTCTCTTTGTCAACATTAACCAAGACTTGAGCCTCAGACAAGCACATATTATTCTCCAAAAACACCTTCTCCAATGCTTCTGACAAATGTTCTGCATTTACACCAAAATACTTCTGAAAACAAGAGTCCATATACTTTCTATTTCCTTCGCCTTAACCTAATAGATGTAGAGATCCCAGACAAAAAGGAACTGGCTGTGCTCATAAGTGAGAAATGTATGTAAGCTGATAAATACCTTCTCCACTAAGACTTCTATCAGAGCTATAAAGTAGACTTCATTTCTCATGTCAACTCCAGTCACTTGGTGTAAGAGTTCTGTTAAGGAGGATTCTGAGGTCATATCTAAGCTCAATAACAAGGGCTGTGATCAGATAACAGAGTGTATACCACAGGCTCAGAGGTGTGGAATAGTTTTTTTTTTTTTAATTTTTATTTATTTATGATAGTCACAGAGAGAGAGAGAGAGAGAGGCAGAGACTCAGGCAGAGGGAGAAGCAGGCTCCATGCACCGGGAGCCCGATGTGGGACTCGATCCCGGGTCTCCAGGATCGCGCCCTGGGCCAAAGGCAGGCGCCAAACCACTGCGCCACCCAGGGATCCCCTGGAATAGTTTTTGATATTTGCTAGACCCTCACTAGATCCTTTTATCAGTCTGTATACTAACGTGGTAAATTTAGGACTTAGAACATGCCATATTTGTGTGTGTGTATACTCACTGTGTATACACACACATATATACAGTGAGTATACACACACACATACATGCCACAGATATATATACATACACACATACACATACGTATGTATATAGTTGACCCTTAGACAACACAGGAGGTAGGGTCACTGATCCCCCCCCCCATGTAACTTTTAACTTTCCCAAATTTAACAACTAATAGCTTACTATTGAATTACTATTGACTGACCAATAACATGAATGGTCAAATAATGCATAGTTTATATGTTCTATGTATTATATACTGACTTTTACAATAAAGTAAGATAGAGAAAAGAAAAAAAAATTTTAAAGATTTTATTTATTTATTAGAGAGAGAGAGAGAGAGAGAGAGATAGGCAGAGGGAGAAGCAGGCTCCATGCAGGGAGCCCAACGTGGGACTCGATCCCAGGTCTCCAGGATCATGCCCTGGGCTGAAGCCGTCGCTAAACCGCTGAGCCACTGGGGCTGCCCGAGAAAAGAAAATTTTAAGAAAATAATACAGAAGAGAAAATACATTTACAGTACTGTACTGTGTTTATTGATACCGTAAGTTTATATAATCTGTTTGCAAGATGAGTCATCCATCAGTATCTATATCAATATCATTTTACATGATATAAAACATTGTAGATGTTTTAAATATTGCTAAAACCAGATACCAAAAATGAAAAGACAATGTGAAAAATAAATTCATATTTATTTACAGGTGTAATAATTCATGCACTGATAATGAAGCAGCAGTGATTTGATTGCTACATCGTAGCCTAGTGTAATTGATACAAATGCTTCACGATAACCTTGCCTGTGTACTAATGAATGAATCATCATAAATTTTTATGGCATATAGTATTATAATCATATTCATTTGTTACATTTTTTAAAAAAAGCCACTTACCTATGATAGGATTGCAGCTTTTCCAATTACGAGAGAGACATACTATAGATTAATGGAATTCTTTGAAAGCAAAGTTATAAAATAGCACAAAACACATTATTTTTATATCAAATATCATTCACCTGATGCCTACCTAAGGATAGGCTGTTCACTTCTATACAAGTATTCTCGTATAGACTTCTACACAGTGGTCTCCACCATGAATACTTGGGCAGTAATGACAACGAAAGTCTCATGCAGTTCTTGCCGTACAGCCCGGGACGCACATGAAGACACTAATATACATACACAACGGATAAGCTTATTAGCTCTACAGCATGGTGACCATTTACTATTCATTGAGTGGAAGTGAATCACCATAAAGTCTTCATCCTCATCGTTTTCACACGGAGTAGGATGATGAAGAGGAGGAGGGGACGGGGTTGGTCTTGCTGTCCCAGGGGCAGCAGAGGTGGAAAAGGTGGAGGGAAGGGAAGGCAGACACGCAGGCAGGCACATTAGATGTAACTTTATGAAAATACAATGTAATTTCTGTCTGACTTTTTTGCTTTTTCATTTCTCTAAAAATGTTTCTATAATGTACCGATCCTTCTTCCACTATTTGATTTAATTTCAGTGCCCATATCCTCCAAGGGTCCACATCATAAAAGAAGTCAAAAGCAGTCTTGAGTAACTAGACTCCTTCTGTGAGACTGTCTAACATCAGTTGGTTTTCTGGCACTGCTTCTACATCTTCTTTCTCACTGCCTGCACTGGTTCAGAAGCACTCATCTCCATCAAGTTGTCTTCTGTTAATTCCTCTGGTGTGATGTCTATTAGCTCTTGAATTTCTCCAAGATCCATATCTTGAAACCCTTCAGCCCTCCCACCCCACCTTTTTTTTTTTGCCATATCCACAATCTCTTTCACGATTTCCCCGATTGGCTCTGTCATAAATCCTGTGAAGTCATGCACAACCATCTGGATATAATTTTCTCCAGCAGGAATTTATTGTTTCAGGCTTCACAGCTTTCATGGCTTTCTCTATAACAACAATGGCATCTTCAATGGTGTAATCTTTCCAGATTTTCATGATGCTCTATCAGGGTTCCTTCCAATAGCATTGACAATTCTTTCCTTGGAGTAATGTATGCAATGAGACGTAAAGGTCCTTCTGAGCCCCTGATGTAAAAGCTGAGTTATAAGCATCGTGTTCGGGGCAAGTAGACCACTTCAAAGCCTTTGGAATTAAACTCAGGGTTCCGGGTGGTCATAGGCACTGTCCAATATGGAAAGAACTTTAAAAGGCAGTCCCTACTGGCAAGGTACTTCCTGACTTCAAGGACAAAGCATGGACGGGACCAATCCAGAAAAAGGGTTCTTATGGTCCAGGCCTTCCTGGTGTACAGCCAAAAGACTGGAAGCTGGCATTTATCTTTTCCTTTCAAGGCAAAGGGGTTAACAGCTTTACAGATAAGGGCAGGCCGTCCTGATCATAAAGCAGACTGCATTTGGACAAAACCATAGAGTTAGCCTATCACTTCCTGCCTTAAATCCTGGTGCTCACTCACTTCTCTGCCTTACTAGCAAGTGTCCTTTGTGGCATTTCTTTTTCCAGGACAGAGCTATTCAGTTTGCATTAAAACACCTGTTCAGCAGATATCCTTTCACCTCAATGATTTTCTTAATGGTATGTGCAAACACATCAGCTGCCTACTGGTCAAAAGAAGTTGCTTCTCCTATTATCTTGACATTTTTTTAAGCCAAATTTCTTCCTAAACCATCCTTTGCTGGCATTAAATTCTCCAGCTTTAGATCCTTTACCTTCTTTTTGCTTTAAACTGTCATATAACAACTTTGCTTTGTCTCAAATGATTAATTAGAGTCTACAGGTGTGCCTCTCTTGCAGCAATCCTGTACCCACATAAAAGCTGCATTTTCAATATGAGATTAAAAGGTATTTTGCAAAAAAAAAAGTGTAAGGTGTTTTGCACCTGCCAGTATAGCTGCAGCAATGGCTTCACAAATTTCCTTCTGTTTTGTTTTGGATGATGGTCCTTACACTGTATTCATTTATCTTGAAATGGCGGGCAACCTCAGCTGTGGACTTCAGTCTGTGACACATATCAAGCAAGCTGACTTTTTCTTGTAATGTCATGACTTTTCCCTGCTTCTTGGGAGCACTTTCAGCATCACTCATGGCACTCTGGATGGGTCCCATGGTGTTATTCAAGGTTTATGGTATTGCACTAAACGTGATGAAAAATAGTCCAAGAACTGCGAGAGATCACTTTTTACTGTGATACACAATTTACTGGAGAGATGAACTGCTCACGTGGAGGTGATTAGCATCACATGGCATTTTAAGCAGATACTTGCAACACTTGAGCTCACCACAATGGCAACAGGAGGAGGCTATGAAATTATTATAGCAGTACAGTATGTACTACAGTGAATTTTATGCAGTTATGATTTAATACTGCATCTTTACATTTGTTTACCTTTCTCTCAACTATGAGTGGCACCATGTACAATCTGGAAATGTTTATGAGTGTAACCATTGATAAATTTTAGCTTTTCATAATAGATTTGTGTATATTTTATGATACCAAGTGATAAAAGAGACTGGTATCTACACATACTTCATGCATCCATGTCATACTTAACTTGTTCTTAATTTTTTCAGTACTTCTAGGATACACCGCTTGTCTACAATTTTCTTTAAATTGTCACAAATATGAAAAAAATTTCCCAATGTATTTATTGAAAGACCCAAGTAGAAATGGACCCACAAAGTTCAAACCCATGTTGCTCAGGAGTCACCTACACTCTGATTTGAAGAATAGTGGACATCTTAAAGGTCAAATATTCTCTCAACTATTTTGATCTGTCTAAAATCGCTTCTAGTATTAAAAGTCTTCAACAAGGTCCCAATTCGCCTTAAAATGCATTTCTTGGGAGGAATAAACCTAAGCTATTATCAGCTTATCACTATTCAACTTCAGAGTAACTAGCTAGTCACCTAACAAGGGCCTACAGCCCTATCTAGGACAGGTACATTTTGAATTGGAAAATGAAAAATAAAGGAATTTGGGGGTAGTTCCCCAAAATACACACTGACAGGGTTCCACAGTGCAGCCTGGACAGTCATTATGGGACATGAAGGCACATAGTATTGGGGAGAATAAATGGAGCGTCACAAAAATGAATTGGGTTCAGCAAGATGGAGACATCTGAAAAGCATACACCATCTGCTTTACAAATTTGCTCATCTCTGGGCTTAGGGGATAATTCTAACTTTCCAAAGTGTGTAAAAGATAGGCCAAAGTCACTCCTACTTACCAACTTGATAAGGCAAACCAGTTAAAGTCTAGTTGGTCTGTCAAAGAGAAACCCAAGGAAGTGAAGGCACTCAGTTCAGTGTTTTGGTAAAGGGAACTGGAGGAAGGGGTAGAGACTCTCTCTTCCGTTCCAGGGTTTGTCAATATTTTATTCTTGTGTTTCGCCTACCCCTGAGACTATTCGCATATTAATATCTCTAATATTAGGAGGCATCTTACAGTCTGAGCACACCATAGTTTCATTGATAACTTTTTTCTTTCTTAACGGAAGATAAAATAAATGGTGTCTGTTACATCTGATGGCACCGTAGATCCAGTGAAGTGTGGTATGTTGGAAGGGGGGCCATTATACACGGGAATACACAACACTCTGCATGTCTTCTCCAGGGCCCAGCCACAATCAGCACAGCCCTCTGAGCCTCTGTAGTCAATTCATCAGTTGTTTGTGGAGTCCCCGAGATCCCCAGGCACAGTGATCATGTTTGTATGGCTACATGAAAAATCTTGTCAGAAAGGGGAAAGACAAGGTGGCCCTATTTATTTTAATATGTCTTCAGCTATTTTAAAGGGTTTTTCTTACTTCCATGTTGGAGGTCTTTCTACCAGTTTGGAAGAATGCACCCCTCCCTCAATTCCCCAAACACACCAGCTAAATTTTAAAGCTGAGGAGTTTTCTCTATGGTCCTCTGTTTCTGTTAGATCAGGGAACAGCCACCGAGAAGGGAAGGAATGCTTTCAGAGTGTCACTTACACCCCAGAGGCTCTGTACCACCCACAGTCTTCCCTTTTTGCCTCTCAAATGAATCAGAGTAAAATTAAATATCAAAACTCACTCAGACACTCCCAGGTTCTCCAGGCCTTCAGTCCAGCCTTTGCCACTTGGTGAGGAATACAGCTTTGCTGAGCTCTGGGAATATAAAATAAAGTTGCTATTGGTGCCCTGTCAATCAACATCCAATCCCATGCAGAGGCAGAATGTGCAGTCATGTGCCTGCCACATGTAAAATGTTACTCAACCACCTTGGAGGGAGGGAACAACTCCTCCAGGGAAACTGTTACAACCCAGACATCTAACTCAGAGATCCAAGCCGGGAGAGGACAGAAGAGAAGGATCAGGAATGAATTCGTGGCAAGTATTAATGTAACTCTGACCTCTCCAGTCTTGACCATCCAACTATGCACGTGGGAAAACCTGGAAGCAGAGAGTCAGCTTTTCTCTTTCCCATAAATAACGCTACTTGGCAGCCCATGACTCTGCCGACAGAAACTGGCTTTGTCAGGAGCCAGGAGATGGTGATAAGGAAGATGGTCATCCAGGTGGACCTGAAGGAGTTTATGCAAGGCTAGGAAGGAAAATCAAGAGTAAAAATCAAGAACTTATTAGCTGCATTAACTGGCTAACAGAAAAAAAAAAAAAAAACACTCATACATATGTGCTTTCCCTCCCGTGAATGTAATGGATCCCTCCGTCGCTCTCTCAATCAATTGGCCTGAATCAATGTCAGCTGGGATGATATCTTCTCCAAATTCTACCTCCCAGTGTTATTTCTCTTCAAATTACATTTACTCGTGTCTACAGAGTATTAAGACACTCGTTGATTTATCAAAGGACCTCGCAGGAATGAAACAATCTTCAAACTGAGACTTTACCAGAATTGACAGATGCAGCAGTTCCCTGTAGAACAGCTAAGACACGCAGAGGAACCTGAATATCATTGTCCTAAATTATCTGGAATAAATTGCCCAAATTCCCCCACTTAAGGTACATGAACATGTCTTTCTCTGGGGATTGTGTGAGAAACAAACACACCTTTACGTGTCTGATCTACTCCTTTGTGGTTTTAAGTGGGGAAGATCAAGTAATACAACCTCATCAAAAAGAATATTTTTCTTTTCTAACTGAAAAAGCTTAAGAATTCCTCACATGCATATAAAACTTTATGCTATTACAAGAACTCTCAGCTACTATCATATTTGATGCTCATAGGCATTAAATCCCATAAATAAGATATGTATTTACAGTCGTCCTAATACTGCAAAGCAAACCAAGAGTATTTCTATCAACATTACATACCAGTTGCTCAAATCTCAAAAGATCTTTCTCTCCATCCACTGTCCTGTCCTTTCTTCTTCCCTAAAGCTTTTTTCCCCTCCTGGTCAGCCCTGACCCTTTTACAACCTTTATTGTGTTGTTACACGTATACTGTTTGCATTTCCATCGCCTCTGAGGATCTTCATTCATAAAATGTTAAATCTCCCCCATTTTCCTTTTTCCTTTAAATTTTCTTTCGTATCCCCCAATCCTGGTCAAATGATGCCCACGTTTCAAAACAGATTGTTTTCTTAAGCCTTCACGACTCCCTTCTCGTGGCCATATCCTTTGAGTACCTGTGCTTGCTTTCCCTGTGATTTGTACAGAAAGTATTTACTTGCCCTTCCTCACCCTGGTTCTACTTCTGCTGTCACACAGATAAGTTTAGGTTAGTCTCAAGCCATCAACTTCAAAGATGGAAATTACTTTATTTGTACAGAAAATGCTTTCAAAGTCTGTCTTCCAAATTCCATTTTCATTCTTCATCCTGCACAGGATTTTAAAGCTGAAAGGGACCTATGAAATTTAATCCAAAGGTCTTATTTGAAGGTGACTAAACAGGGATCTGAACCCAGGCCTCATCAGCTTTGACCTTTGCAACAGATACTGATATCTGGCCCAGTCACCTCTCCAATCTGAGTCTTATACTCAGAAATCATTTGACATTATCACTTCGTGGCCCAAACATATTTTGACCTTATTCAGATGCCATCCCTGAGCTCCTGCACTCCTCTCCCTGGCCCCCAACTCCTCCTTCTCACCTCCAAACCTACTGCACCTCCTCGGTGAATATATCACAATCCACCAGATGTCATCCTTGATGGGGATGTCATCCTAATTCCTCTCCTCCTCCCCTCCACCCTCAGCTCATCTCTCCACCTGTGTCCTTTCAAGCCTCTCCATCATCAGCCTAGTTCTGGCCACCAATAGCTCTTTTCTGAATTACCACAACATCTTCCTAAGTGGTCGCTTTGTTCCTCCTCTTGTCCACATCCAATTGCAACCACCTCTTGCAGCAGGCGCATCTAAAACTAAATTTTGATCACATCACTACCCCGATTAAAGCCATCAACGAGTCCCCACTGCCATCAAGAGAAAGTTTGGATCCCTGTGTAGGGCTACAAGGCTGTGTTTTGACCCCTCCTTATGTGCAAGCTCATCTTTGGCCACTCCTGCATCATATTTCAAACCAATCCTCCTTCAGTCACTTAGACGAGTCACGCTCTTTCCCACCTATCACCCTACCCTTTGCACAAGCTATTCCTTCTAGCTGCAAGGTTTTTCCTCTTCTACTTTATTTGAATAATCAGCATGCTTCTCTTCATCATTCAGGTAGGAAATTGAGAAATCTTTCCCCTCAGATCACATGTTCACTTCTTGTAGTTCTTTGCTCAAATGTCACCTTTTCAGATAGTCCTCCCCTCCCCAGCAGTTCAGTCAAAACCTCATAGATGATGCCCATTTGCTTATGTTGCCTCTACCCCTTCCCCACCTGCCCTCCTCACCACATTAGATATTTTTTAAGCATCATGAGAACAGGGACCCTGCCTGTCTTAATCACTGCTGAATCCTAGGTGCCTTAAGCATTCATAAGTATTTGTTAGATGAAAGAATATTCTCAGCGTTTAACATAACTTTGTTTACAGTAGTAGCTTAATAAATATTTGAAGAGGGGTGGAAGAAGAGAGGAAGGAAAAAAGAAAAAAAGGTGAAAACGTGGGAGTTTATAATGGATTTCATCTTTCTTTTCTATAAAAGTTGCAGCATCTCCTCCTTTTATTGTGGCTGTTATTTCATCATCTTTCTCCTATTAGCCACTGAAAACAGCTGCCCCCAAAATGGAACAGACCATCAACAAACTTAACTCCACATGCAGCACAGCAGTGAGGCCCACAGTCATGAGAATCCTTCCAGACTTCTCCAATTCATTTCTTAAGCTTAGATGCCTGCATTGAATCACCAATTTCTGCATCTTTGATTGAAATGCCAGAATTAGTCCACAGCCCTGCCCCATCCCCTGCACTTTTCCTAAAACAATTACATCAAAAACTCCCGTTCTATTCCATTTCTCTCATACACCATCTCCTAACACCCTACAAGCTGTGTGTAGGTGGCATCTTTATTATTCCTTGACCTGCTTGCTCTCACCTCTCATCACCTGCAGTGTCAACATGGGTGTCTCTCATTTGTGCTATTTCTTTCCCATGTACTTCACCTTTATTTAAGAGGGTATTTGCCTCCTATTCTGGTCTCCTCAGAACCCTCCCTTTAATGATTTGAGGATCCTGCCCACTAGACTGAAGTTTAAGGGTCTCACCTTCCTTTCCTTTTTGAAACAAGGCTCTGTACTTGCCCACGTCCCATCTGCTTCCCACCACAGTTGGTCCACGAACACTGGCAGTGACCTGCTCTCTCTTGTACAAGAACATAGAAAGGCATCTGCTCCAGCCAGGAAATTAGAATTCATCCAGAGCAGGGAGGTCCCCGGATCTGTTCATTCATGTTGGGTCTCAGTTCCTTCCTACTTATGTTTGTTCTTCCTTTTACAGCCCCAGCATCGTCCCTTTTGGCAGAAAAGATGAATGTAAAATAGCTCTGATGGAGTTTGCACTGTACTGACCATTCATCAACAGTACCCTGGTGCTGCCAAGCACTCGGCCAAAGGGATTCTTTTCTTCTTATTCCATGCTTAGTTTTCGATCCTTTTCCCCATGCATTTTTGAAAGCCTACGTTCACTCTGAGCTTCAGCTTTCTGACTTCTTTAAATTTTTCTTCTCATTTTTTAAAAAAAATACTAGACATTCTATTTGATGCATCCCTGGTTTAGGTTTTATTCTTTTATATTTTTATACATCTTTTAAAATCTGAGCTCATCAGAGAAGGACCTGTGGGGTCAACCTGGATTCTATGGCTTTATTTTCTTTTTCTTTCTCACCTAGATCTAATTTTCTAAAGTCATCAGAACAGTATCAGGGTGGAATCAGGACTAACTTAACACAGAACTTGTTTTCATTTTCTTTTTTAAGGTACTCATGGTGAACTTGATTCACAGAACACTGTAGGAAATACAGAAAGAAGAAAAAAAGAAAAAAATTGAATTTATCCAAAACCTGGCCAATAAAAAACAATCCCCACCATCCCTGAGCCCATATGTGCAGGGCTTCTTTTCCCCCTATTGTTAGCAAAGGAAAGGGGAAATCATCTGTGCATTCCATTTTACTGCTTGCTAATAAACTCACTTAACATCTTCCTGTGCACATTTTTCTACATCACTAAATATTGTACTGCAACATTATTTTTAAAGACTGTGTAGTATTTCATGATATAGATAAGCTATTATTAATTCAAAAAATGTCTATTATGAGACACAGGCTGTTTCCAACATTTGGTATTAAAAACAACTGTATACTGAACATTGCTGTAGGGGAATCTTTATGCACATCAATAATTGTTTCTTTAGGACTCATTCCTGGAAATGGAACTGCTAGGTCAAACAGTATGAATTTTAAAAAAGAGGTACGAATTAAATTTGAAGATACAGATAACAATTACCTTTCATAAGGGCTTTACATTCTCTATAAATTTACACCAAGTTACATTCTCTGGAGATGAGCATGCACACTTTCCACATCCAGGACAATAGTAGGTATTAAAATTTTCCACAAACTAATCAATTTCATATGTAAAAAATGCGATTTTTTGCTTTCAGTTGTATATATTTAACTACTAGTAGGTACTGATATTTTTGATATGTTTATTGACTTTATTTCTCACTTTAGTGAACTATCTGCTCACAATACTTTGGAGATTTTCTTTCTAGGGTGCTTGTCTTTTTCTTAAAATATAGGAGTTCTTTTATACCTTGAGAATATTAGACCTATCCTCATATTTTATTCAATATTTTATTCCTATTTTTCGCTTACTTTTACATTTTCAATATTCTTTATGAAGCAATAGTCTTTCTTTAGTAATAAAATGTATTTTTTCTTACATATGATCTGCTTTTTGTATTATGTCTTAAATGTCTTCCCCACCAATGGATGATTTTTTGAAAGTATCCTTATTTTCTTCTAATATTTTTATGGATTCTTCTTTCTCAATAAATCCTACATTCATATAAAACTTAATCTGCATATGACACAAGATAGAAAATCTTCATTTGTGCCCCAAATGTCTAGCCATTTATTTAAAAACCATTTATTAGGGGTGCCTGGGTGGCTCGGTTGGTTAAGCATCTGCCTTTGGCTCAGGTCATGATCTTGGGGTCCTGGGATAGAGCCACGCATGGGGCTCCCTGCTCACCGGGGAGTCTGCTTGAGGATTCTCTCTCTCCTGCAGCCTCTGCCCCTCCCTCCATTCACTTTTTTTCTCGCTCTCTCTCAAATAGATAAATAAATCTTTTTCAAAAAAAACATGTATTAAATAGTTCTTCTTTCCCCAGTGATATTTAGGAACCATTCTTATCTTATGCAAATTCTTATATATATTAAGTCTATTTTTAGATATTCTATTCTAATAGAATATCTAAATATCTTTTTCTGTTTGAAAAGAATTAGCACTTTTAAAGAGTTCTCTTATTCAGAAATGAGGTAATAAGTACTTTCATTTATCAAGATATTTCTCAAAAAAAGTTTTTTTAATAAGTCTTTAACATGTCATTAAATTTATATGAACACACTTTATTATTAATAGGACTGTCTTTCTCATCATAGTTTTTATTGGTTATCCCTAGTACACAGGAACTGTAATGGCTGTTGTGATATGTTGCTCAGGTGCCCCTTTGTGGCTTGTACACTCACTTCCCTAGCTCCTGGGCGGTAATGGCTGGTGAATTTAAGCTGAGTTCCCCTCTGGAACTGCTTAGCAGGAAAGCTGCCTTGCTCCAAGTCACACTCTTCCCACAGACAGTCCTTGTCCAGTGACTGGTAGATTAGGGGTATCAAGGTCCAGATTCCTTGCATCAAAGCAGGAAATTCTGAGGAACCAGCTCAGCTTCAAGGCTCCCCATGGAAATGGATGTGGTTCTTGTGGCAATTGCATCACAGTCTGACACCTCCTTCCACTCCCCCTAAGGTATTGATCCTAAAAGCACTCACCAATAAACTTCCTCCATGTAAGCCTCCATTTCAGAGTCTACTTCCCAGGGTATTAAGACTGCTGTTGTCAAGAGTGATGTGAGGAAGATCGCCTGAGGAAGAAGACTAAACTAAAATGAGAGTTTTGGAACTGGATCACCCACTACCCACCTGGCAATGAGGACCCCATTCCTAGTAGTAGGTGGAGCAGTAGAAACTACAGGCTTGCTGTAGCACTGAGATTCCTAAAGGTTTTCACCAGTGACAACCTGGGATAGGCTCCCCTGGGAAGAAAATGCACTGGCAGGCGCAGTAGTTTAAGTTGTGAGAGGTTCTGAGAAGGTACTAATTAGGAAGACAATGGAATCTAATGGCTTGGTGAGTGGCACTGATGCACTGGAGAGAGACAAGAAAAGGCTAAGAGTAATTAATCACTAATTGAAAGCTGAGAGTGAAAATCAGAGGACCTCTCTGGCAGCATGTAAAGAGGCTACGATTCCTGATCTCTAGGGGAAGGAGGAGGTTAAGGATCAAGCCCAAGACTTAATTATAAAAGTAGCAAAGCTCCAGATAAAGTGAATTCTCAGCCCTGGTAAGTCTGCTGTACCAAGGTCAGGGCTCTGATGGGGAAGGAGTGGGATCCTGAAATTTGAAATGGATCATTTGGATCAATACACTCGAAAACATTAACATCCCAGATCCCCCTAACCGATCTGAGCCTATAGGAGTGACCCACTGCTCCCTAGTCGTCTAGAGCTCCCCTTGCTTAAAGATAAAGCAGAGGCTTCTGTCCTGCAAGGCAACATGTACCCTCCCTCAAGTTCTTCCCCCACCTTCCCTGCTGGGCAAGAGAACAATGAGACGAGGTTACCTGGATGATGGTGCTGAGCCTGCAAAGGGAGGAAACTATATCCCCAAGATACTATAGCTCTAGCTTAACTTCTACTAATAATGAGCTGAAGCATATGTATGGGACTGGATACTGAGGGTGCTGGAACAAGAGTACAAAAGAACATCAAGTAGGGAAAGAAAGAGTTTATCAGCAGGAGGACACTCTCCTACATTAGAGGAGCTAATTTAATATTCTGGCCTAGGAAATGGCACTAGCACACTACTAGGATTGCTCTTAGAAGATCAGAGAAGAAAAGAGCTCATACTAAATAAAGTACAAATATCAAAACAGCCTTAACAGATGATAAAATAAGCGGTTTCAAAGTCCAGGGAAGTAAGCAGCTAGAGTGGATATACTTTGTAGGGCCAGAAAGCTCACCTGGTGATTATGTTCTGCAGTGGGATCCAGAGGACACTCCATTTACCAAAGCAGTAAGGCAATAAGTCATGGGCTGGTAAGAGAGGCTGTCCATTGCAGGCCAGGGCAAAGGAAAGGAAATACTATTAAAAAATCAGATTCATTGGTAGAAGTAAAGATGATAGAACCAAACCAAGAGGCCTAGTTTTTAAACTCGGAAGCCATTAACTCAAAGAGAGGTTGGATACTCAGAAGGAACAATTCTGCAACACCTCAGCAAGTATGCACAATAATAATTCCCCCAATTGTTCTCTAAAAAGACCTAAGGCCACTTATTCAGGTAATTATATACTGGGGAAAAGTAAAATACACCAGCGTTTCAAGGACTATTGTACAAAGGGTCGAAGTTGATATCTGGGCACATAAAAAATACTCATGGCCCCATTAAAATAGGAACTTCTGAGAGCCAAGTAATAAATGGAGTGCTGGGCCTAATCTTGCTTGCAGTCTTGCTTCCCCTGGGCCCACAGATCCATTCTATGAAAATATCCTTGGATGCTAAATGTATAAATGTAATGGACATGCTTGGTGGTTGACAAAATCTCTACATGTGTTCCTTGGCCTTTGGAGTAAGTAAGAGCTACTTTAGTAGGGAAGATCAAGTGAAAACTGCTGAAACAGCCCCTTTCCAGCCAAAAATTATGAATAGAAACATGGTTATGTCATGCGGGAAATGGCAGAGATTAGTGTCACCCTAAAGACCCTCATCATGACCCAGAATGCAGAGGTAATAGTCCTCTGCTACTATAATATATATAATATAATATAATATAATATAATATAATATAATATAATAAATACAATACAACATAATATAATATATATTACATTCCCATTATATTATATTCCCATTTAATTACTTAGTTTGACTACCAGGAAAACCAGACAGATCCTGGAAGATGACATCAAACTTAGTCTAGTTGTAGCTCCAATTAAAGCTGCTGTGCCAGGTGTGGTGCCTTTTCTAGAGCAGATCAGCATGGCCTCAAATACATGGTATCTAGCCACCGATCTGGTGAATGTGGTGGTTTCCACCCACATCAGGAAGAAGGATCAGAAATAGTTCTCTTCACGTTGGAACAGGCAATAGAATATATGCACCATTTTGCCCTGGTACTAAGTTAACTCTCCCGACCTCTGTCACACTGTAACCCAGAGAGACTGGAATCTAATGGACATTTTTCAGAATATCACACTGAACCACCATATTAGGCAAGATAAGTAAGAAGTACTAAGTATGTTGGAGGCCTTAGGAAAACATATCTCCAGAAAACAGGAGACTCTAAAGATTCAGGGACCTGTCATATCAGGGAATTCGGTGGCGATCCATGGATGCTGATACAGGTCTTCCAAGTAAAGGGCAAACTTCTGCATCTCACACCTCCTGCCTTATAAGGAGGATATACAATGACTGATAGTCCAGATTCTGGAGACACTATTCTCCATATTTGAAAATACTGCTCTGCTCCTCTGACCGAGTGACCTGATGGGCAGTTTTGAGTACGTCCCAGAGCAGGAAAGGCTTTAGCAAGGCAGGACCAAGTTGTAATAAAAGCAGGCCTCCCACTTAGTCAATATTACCAGGAAGACCCCATGGAATTGAAGGTGTTGGCATGAGGGGAAAAAATGCCCTGTGGAGTTTATGGTAAGCACCAATGGAAGAATCAGAGCGCAGCCCCCTAGAGTGCTAGAGCACGGTCATGCCATCTGTGGTGGTGGAGTGATGTCTTTTGAAAACCGGTTCCTATACGCTACTGGCTGCTAGTAGAGGTGCAATGCCTGACGATGGGACATCAAATGACTATGTGGCCAGAAGTGCTCATCATGAACTAGGTTCTGGCAAACCTATCAAGTTAGGTCAGGCATGCCCAGCAACAATTCCTCACATGATGAATGTTGTCCCAGCAAGCAGGGCCAGAGAGCACAAGCAAGCAGCACAAGCAGGTGGCCTAGATTCTATTTCATTCATTGCTATTACATCAGTGATTCACCCTTAGCTCAAATCGATGGCTACAAGGATGGGGTCCTTTAAGAGTCTCCCATGGAACCAAATGACAACAGAAAAATGACAAAGCTTGGATCACAGATGTGTCCGTTCCATATGTGGGTGCAGGGTGAAAATAAACAGCTACTATACAACAGTCCTACTCAGAGGTGACCTAGAAAGGCAATGGTGCAGAAACTCCTCCCAAAGAGTGGAGCTTCAGAAGATATACCTGGTAATGCACTTTGTATGGAGTGAGAAGTGACTCAAGGTAAGAACATATATGAACTTAAGGCCAGTGGTATGTCGGAGCCTAAAGGAGAAAGACTGGAAGATGATAAACACAGAGATCTGCGGAAAAAGAATGAAGATGCATCTACACAAGTAGGCACAAAATGGGAAGATCTTGACTTCTCATGTTAACTAACCCACCAGACAGTATCTACCATGAAAAAAGGACTAAACAACCAGGCAAGCAGGATGACTGACTTATCTAGTAGATGCTAGCCAGTCTCTGCATCAGCCACCCCAACGGCTGCATCAGCCACCACCACAGTGCATACGGGAACAGAGCAGCCACAGAAACAGGGATGGGGCTGTGCATGGGCCTAACGGTGTGGGCTCCCAGTCACCAGGATTGATCTAGCCACTGCTGCCACCAAATGTCTAACCTACCAGCAAAAGACACACATGCTGAGTTCCTGAAATGGTACCATCCCTCAAGGAGTCAAGCAATGATTACTTTGCATCCCAGAAGGGGCAGGATTCATCCTGAATGGACTTGAAACACATTCTGGGCATAAGACTGCCTTTCCTGTCTGCAGGCCTCAGCCAGCACCACTATTTTAGGGTACAATATTTGATCTGCTGACCAAGTGCCACAAATATCACATTGGACCAATGTACCTACTTTACAAAAGAAAGCACAACACTGGGTGCAGGCATGGTCATTAGATCCACTAGTCCTATCACATCACCCAGAATTCAATGGCCTGACAGAGCAAGGGGATGGTCTTTTGAAGGTACAACTGGGAGGCCTGTGGGGAGATGAGACAATGGGGCACCCTCTCCAGAATGTAATATACATCCTAAGTCAATGCAGAGTATATGTTGCTGAATCTCCACATACAGAATATACAGGTTCAAGATACAATGATTGAAAGAGGAGTAAAACCACTGTCCATCACTCACAGTGACTCACCTGTGAGAATATGTGATTCCTGTTTCTGAGCTCTGTAGGTTTAGAGATCTTGGGTCCCAGGAGAGAAAAGCTTCCATCCATCAGGTAAGAGGGAAAGAATCCCACTAAACTCAAAGCTAGAACTTCCATCTGGTTCCTTTAGGATCCTCATGCCAAGAGACCAGCAGGTAGTGAAGTACTAGGCTAATCGATCCAATCATCAGGACGAAGTAAGGCTACCGAAATACACCAAGCCACGGAAAAATGTTTTTGAAAACCAAGTGATCCATTAAAGCATCTCTTGGGAAAAGCATCTCTTTGCCTAATTTTGACGATAAATTTTTGTGTGTGATAATCTCATTTCAATGTCTAAATGGCCTAAGATTATAATTTTCCTTTTCTTTGAGCTAAGATTTTAAAGTGCTTAATTACATTCTTTTAACTAAAACTTTTTTAACAATTCTTATATAGGCTCTCTTTCTCAAATGCTTATATAAATTCAGTGATCTAGTATCCTTGATTTCCACAATCAAAGCACTTTATCTTCTAGGGGCACCTGGGTGGCTCAGTAGGGTAGACATCTGCCTTCAGTGCAGGTCATGATCCCAGGGTCTTGGGATTGAGCCTCTCGTGCTTCTCCCTTTCCCTCTGCTTGTGCTCCCCCTGCTTGCACTCTCTCACTCTATCAAATAAATAAGTAAAATCTTTAAAAGACAAAATACTTGATTTAATGGTACTTTGCCACGCACAAATGATATCACTTTTTCATTCTTTGATTCATCCTCATTCCAGTTATGATCCCCCTTCTCCATCCTTTAAAAAAATAACAACAAAAACAAACTTTCTTAGCAGGTAGGAGAAACCATCCTCCAACTTGCCACAGCCCAACTTCCCATTCAGATTGCCAAGTTCAAACCTCAAACCAAGCTGCTTTACTGGAACTGTTACCACAAGCAAAATCCCTCCTAAACAAAGTCCCAGTGTTTTCTATACTTGCCCTTTCATTCATGAATAGAATGAATAGAGCCTCTGACCCTGACCTGCTTGATTCAAGCCCACCACGTTCCTCGGGCAGTTCTTCCCCCCTGCCAGAACCGCCATGCCAAATCTAATTCCTCCGTGGGACTTCACAGTGAACTCCTTGCCTGCAGAAATATGTACACTATAAATAGCATCCTTCCACTGAATTCATAATCAGGGTTCCCACACTCTACTCTGTCCCTCTGAGTAGCTGCTTTTTGCCTCAAGAGGGAGACCCAAGACTCAAGTCCAGCATACGCCCCAAAGCTTGATCCCTGCCCCATCTTCTCCTCCCAGGAGCTTGTACAAGTTTTGTTTTCTTCCCCTGAGAACTCACAAAAAAAACCAATGCCTCCATATTTTGCTTTCTCCTTCTGCTCACTCCCTAGATCCTTCCCGTCTTATACCATGCCACAATTCTAGAACACTTTATCTTCAGAGTTGCAATACGAACGATCACTATGAACGATTGCAATATGAACGATTCCCACATTGTCACAAAAAGTGACAGATGAGAAAATCTCAGGGATCCAGCAAATTTCCTGTAGTTCTGCTTCTTAATTTGCTCCTTAGGCGAACAACATAAGCTCAGTGTAGGCCAGGCCATAGTCAATAGGCAACTGCCAAGACTTTAGTACAAGGCAGCCTCATGGAAAGCCTAGGTCAGATTCCTGCAAGGGGCTTGAAGAGTCAAGCTGAGGGCCACATTAAAATGTCGAAACCAGTGTATAGAAGTAGAGCCAATGTTCACGTGAACTGGATTGGAATGGGAGCAAGTCAGGCAAGTCTGGCCACCGCATTGAGTATCTGCTGCTTCCCTTTGCTGATGCGTAAGAATATGGTGTGTCTGGATGGTAGACTGACTGAAAAGAAATATTATTGGGCAAATATCTGCATTCTTCTAATAGATATGCAATTTTTGTTGGTACCATATTCTGCATGCCTTATACTCACACTGCTTTCTCCAGCTGTCTCCATTTCTTCATGGCTTCCATTTGTACCATGGGAGCACCTCATAGTTCTCCACTCACATACTTGGACGTTCTCTTGGCTAGCTCCATCTCAACAGGTACTACCCATTCACAGGCAAAGCTCATCCCATCCTTACAAAAATGAGGGGGATGTAGAGTAGGTACTGTACCCATCTTACACATCAGGACAGAGATTTATTAAGATATTAAGTGATTTATCCTAGACAAATTAGTAGCAGAGCAGCATCTGGGATACGTTTGTATCTCCTAACTTCTACTCCAATTACAGTTACCTCAAAATTATGTTGAAGTGTGTAGAATTGTGCTGATCTCCAAATGGTGATTTCAGATGGAAAGAGCAGATGTCTATCCTTTATCACTTACATACCAAGATGAGAAACAATTGCCAGGGCCCCTAGGAGCATCAGCCTTGCTCTCTTCTCTGTGTTCAACCATACAGGACCCTTATTCCCTCCAACATTAACCAGGTGAGTTAATTTCATTACAAATTACAAATTTCATTACAAATTGCAAATGAAATTGTTAATTTAATTTGCAATTTCATTTACAAAGGGGGATAATTATTTCTTAGGAGTGTAGGAAGAGGAGGATGATCAAGCTTCAGTGTTGATTTCTCCTGTGTTTCGACAACATTTTGTGACTCTCCCCAAAACACAGCACAAATGCCCTGGCAGGGCTATTGTTTAAATAAAATATGTCATACTTCTGCATACACTAAGGGTGTGTAAATGCACACACTTCCTGACATGTCAGACCTTTTGGGCTCATTCTGCACAACTTCTGGCCTCAGGATGCATGGGTAACCTCTGATAACACTTATGATTTTTGTTTACACCTGTCAACACACTTTTCCCCCAGTTCTTCTGGGGGACATAAGTAATCAAGCAAGGGGATTGCCAGCTTTGGGAGCTTCTTAGGAGAATCCATTCTAAGGCAGCCCACCTGAGCCACTGATCCTAAAGTCACATACTAAAGCTTTAGGAGGGAACAACACAAGAAAGCTTTCATTAAAAAATGTTCAGAAATAAGATGCCCAACTTTCAGGAACTGAGGAACAATAGAGCTAACTGGGATACAGACATGTAAAAGTTATATTACAGGAATCAAGATGAAGGAAGCCTTGTCATCTGTATCCAATAAGCATATCCACACTGATACACATACTCAGTAAAGGCTCACTCCAGTCTTTCTCCAACACAGCTCTTTAACCGTGTTACTTCTCAGTGTCAGGTTCTTCATATTACTCTATAAATTGGAGAAAAACCTAAGTGCCTACAGAGGAGAAGTAGTAAACACCTGGCAAGAAGGCTGCAGCATTTTTCTATGCCTTCCTATTGGACCATTGTACTCTAAGCTGCTGAACCCTACCTTAGTGTGACATCCCTAAAAAACAGTGCTCCACGCCATCAGTACCACTGGATCTTAGCTGGCACAAGAAAAGAAATGTGCTTACCACACCTGGTTGAAATCTAACTGTTCACATTTTGCTTGTATTCATCCCTAAGGCTTTGTTCTCTACTTACCATTAACATGTTGATTTATTCATTCATTAATTCAATGTCTACTGACCTCTTATCATATACTGTGTATAGTGGGGATAAGGAAGATAAAACTGAAACCAAGGAACATAGGGAAGGGGTCATAACAGCTAAAGGTGGGAAGGAATTGAGAGGTGCAATTTGAAAGTGAGAATACAGGCCGATCAATGATCAGGTTTGGAAAAGAGAAACTGATGAATTTGGGTTTAAACATTTTTTTGGTGAAAATTTATTTATGATTAATCAAGTAGAGATGTCCGTTAGGCACTTGGATAGAAAAGGGAAAAGGTATGGGCTCAACTTATAGATTAAGGAATCATGAGAGAAACCTTGTGAGCTGAGAAGACTCCTAAGACCAGACCTGGAAGCATACCAGACTATGAGTGCTGGGGACAAGGTGAGAAGGACAGTGACAAAGGTCAGGGACTTGGACGAAGAACTGAGAGAACATGGTGCCAGGGTGCCAAAAGAAAGTGGAGGTTTCCCATTTAGAAGATGCAACACATAAAACATTTTTCTTTCAACTCACAAATTCTTTTGACAATCTAAAATAATCATTCTGAGCGCACCTTAGAGTTATGTGCACCATGTGACAAACGCAAGTGCTGAATCACTATATTGTACCCCTGAAACTAATATAACACTGTATATTAACTAACAGGAATTAAAATAAAAACCTAAAGCAAGAGAAAGAAAGTGCACCTTAAATGAATAACAAATTTTACAAAAGACAGTCCTCACCATCAAGGACCTCGGGTCTGAGGGAAGGTGTATACATTAATAGACATGATGTGCAAGTTCCTTATTTATCACCAACAGTGAGAAATGACTATAAGCTAATCACAAAAAAATTATTCAAGTTAATGGTAGAAATAAACAAAACATCAGTAATGAATTTGCATTAGCATTTCGATCTTTTAGCCTTTAGCACGTGTGGTTCCATCCCCTTAGCATGATGTGAAATCAGAGGGAGCATTACCTCCTTGAAAGCATACACTGAGGTTTATGTTTCCAGAATGTGGCCAGTACCAAATGGAGTGTTCACCAAAGGCAGCTGAAAGCAATATAACACAAAGAACAGTCCGAACTGTGGTCAAAAAAGGAAAAGGGCCAAAACTAGAGCAGTGGTGCCAGACTACTAAGTCAATAGGATAAAGCAAGGCCATCAATAGTTCATTCAGCCAGGAGGTAAGAAATCAGCAAAAGGGCAAACATGTAGGAAAGTAGAATGAAGACAGAATGTGAAGGGGGCCAGAGCAAGGGTGCAGGAAGAAAGCACAAGTATCAGAGACAGATTGGATGCGGGGGCAGATTCACGGCTTCGGAAGACACTGGGTGACCTAAAGGAATGCCAGGGATGGACCAAAGGCCTGGAACACACCAGCTTCTGCGGTTCCAGGTCCAGCGAAGTCTCCGTGAAAGGGGATACCTCTATGTGTGACTGCCAACCAACCCCACCTGCCGGATGGCAGCGTCCCATTTCCCCCTTTGGAATCTCCTGTTGGCCCGTGATTATACCTGACTGTGGCCAAGAGTAGCCTGTTTCCCTTTGTCTCGTTGGCTGTAATCACTGTTGAAGACTAGGTGGGATGATGTATTTGTAAATGTGTAAGAGAATGTTAAATGATTGGAATTTCTCAATTTAATTAGGTAACTGAATGAAATAAACCAACACTTACCAGGACGGCTGAAAAACGGGGTCATTTGAAAATGTTTCTTATTAAAAGGGAGAGTATGGAAGACTCTCCATGGTTTTCTCCTTCTATTCCTTTCATTTACCTTTAATTTTTTTCCCTTGCAGGTTAAAGCTGACTCCACATCCTAAGGGACCAACACAAGCCATCAAGTTAAATGATGTCCCTGATAGCTCTGTGGATCAATAGTTATATAGGCCTATTCCTCATCCGAGCTGTGTCAGGGCCCAAATTATACACTGCACATGAAAACCACCTCCTGGATTTACTGCCCTGGCACCCCCCAGCCATGGCAGGTGGCTTATCACCCTGCAGTTATTTCTTTTCAGCTTTAACTAAGTCTTTGCTACTGATTTTTCAACATTTCCAAAGTGGCAGAGCAGCAATTAACCAAGTTGTCCTCCTTTCCACAAAACAGCAATGTTTTTCTTAACTTCCAAAGAAACTCTTTAATTTTCTACTTCTCTCACAGAGGGAAGAGAAATCTTCAAGTCAAAGGACACAGAACTGGCAGAGAAATTGCAACAGTATGAGGAAGCAGATGAGAACTCAGCCATCTAGAGTGCTTCTGGTACCCCTAGATTAATCCATGAGAATCTGGATTTGTGGGAAATCCAGCATTTGTGGGAAAGTGGCAGATGAAGTGAAACCTCTGGTTCTGCTTCTGATATTCAGATGCTGGCTAAACCACCTCACTCTCTATTTCTTCATTCTCTCTCTCAAATGACAATGATTCCACTTCCCGGCATTACTCCGCGGAGAGGATATCAACCTGAGTCAAACAGAGTATGTGTGAAAACATTTCATACTCCCAGGAGGGCAGATGTCCTATAAATTCTAGGTTCTAGTATTATTTAATATTTATATATCTCAGATTGATCTGGTTTCATGAATCATTTTATAACAAAGAGGACTTGAACTATATTGAACTGTTTTGGAGCTTCCTAATATCTCAATTGTGTCAGACGCCTAGAATTACAGCCCTCTGAAATAAAAGCATGACTTTAACATATTAAGACTGACTATTGCCCCGGTCAAGGAACAACATCGTGTGGCTTTCTAATCAGTGTCCAAGGCAAAGGGACTCACTCATGGTCAGCCTGGGAGCTGGATTAATGAATTGCCTGACTTGTGAAATGCAATCTTCAAATTTGTCTCAGTTTGACCTATTTTTCTCATCTTATGTATGTTCTTGAGACATTTTGGTTTAGTGAACAGGAATAATATCTACTTTATTCATTTCTATTTTTTTCCTTTATTAATTTCTAAAAATAAACAAGAGACCCTATGTTCTACTGGTCCAAATATGTGGATATAGTTTCAATGTACAGTCTCCCCATGACTTGTGCTATTGTAAATACTGTTTTACACTCTAGTGCCTTGTTTACACTTAGTAGTCATTTACTGACCAGTTTTAATCTGTCTTGCTTAGCCCGTTTTGTATTTTTTTTTTTTTAAAAGTGATGTGCTCCTCTAATTTCATGATGTGGTCTTCTAATTCCAAGTATAATTCTCATTAGCTACCGTACTGGCAGTCAATTATATCAAGGCAATGTTTTCCACACTATCCTATTTTGAGTTCCTATAACCAACACTTCACTGTGAACTGTCATTTTAGACTCATCTTAACAATGTTCAGCCAGCTCATCAAAAACACTTGAGTACCTTCTACTTCTAAACCTGACTCAGTTATAACATCGTGGAGAAGTGGTCAGTGCTGCTTTTGTATTACCAGGCCCAGACCACAGTTCTGTGGGCAGGTGTACAGCTCAATTTCAAAATGATGAATAATCAGCATTCAATTTTGCAATCTGTGCAGAAAATGAATTGTAGACTCATTGACTCTCTTCTCCTGACTGTAGGACAGAAGGATCCTTCCCCTTGCTACTCACAAGAATCAATTCAGATCATTTTTCCACTACTCTCTGGCGGTGTCTGGGGACCTCAAAGTCTATGGAGTCATTTGGTCTTTGCTGTCCTCCACAGTGAGTATCATCACACAACAATGGTCCCCATCTTGTTCCTTTCATATGTTGAATATGTTCCCCTCTGTTCTCTACCATCTAAATTGTGTAAAACTCAAGTGAAGTAATAGATTATTAACTAGCACATAGAGCTTTATAGAATTTAAGGTATTTTCTTCATTTTTTTCATTTAAATGAGAGGAAGCCTTGAAAATTTAAGTCTGTTGATGATGATGATGATTGTTTTATTCAATTTTTCTTTTATATCTAGGTAATCAGCTCTTCCGAAATACTGGTACATCCCAGATGTTGATGAGTTCCCCATTAGTCCTCTAAAGTCAAAAGATTTCAACTTCTTGACCATGATCTGAACATCAGAATAGAATCTCTTTCCATCATGTGGACTAACTTACATTCATTGATACCCTACTCCAACTGCAGATCATCTCCAAATTTCTTATTCTGTATAATAGCTATATCATTGTTCTTTTGAGTTGGCAGGGAGTTCAAAGTTACCCATGCACAGCAAATGGCTTACAAGTGACATTGGCCATAATAGCTGATCTTAAAACCAAAGTCGGTGCTGTTTAGTTTTTTTTTCTTTATGGATTCAGTCCACAAGCAGATTTATAAGAGGCAAGGCAAATAGTTGGATATTCACATAAAAAAGATTAAACCTAGATGCTTATCCTATATTACTAACAAAAATTAAGTTGAAGTGGATTAAAGACTTAAATGTTAAGAACTAAGCCTATGAGATCCTTAGAGGAAAACATGAAACTCCTAGAAGAAAACATAGAAACAAAACTCTTTGACATGGGCCTGATTCTTTGGATATGACACCTACCTACTAGCAACAAAATCAAAATAAAAATGTGGAACTATATCAAACTAAAAAGCTTCTAGACATCAAGAGGAACCACCAACAAACAAAAAACAGACTACAGAATAGGAAAAAATATTTGTAAACCATGTATTGATGAGATTAATATATAAAACACATAAAAAACTCATGCAACTCAACAGCCAAAAAACAAATAATCCAATTTAAAAATGGGCAAAGGACCTGAACAGACATTTCTCCAAAGATGATGTATGAATGGTCAACAAGTACCTGAAAAGTTGCTCAACATCACTAGTCATTGTGGCAATGCAAATTAAAACCACAATGACGTATCACCTCCCACCTGTTAGAATGCCCATCACCAAAAAGACAAGGTAACAAATGCTGGCAAGAACGTGGAGAAAAATGAAACACTTGGGCACTGCTGGTGGCATTGTAAATTGGTATGGCCACCATGGAAAACAATATAGAAGATCCTCAGAAAATTAAAAATAAAACTACCGTATGATCTAGCAATTACTTCTGGGAATATACCCAAAGGTAAGGATAACATTAACTTGAAAAGATATCTGTGCTTCCATGCCTATGGCAACATTATTTACAATAGCCAAGACATGGAAACAATGTAAATATCCATTGATGGATGAATGGATAAAGAAGTTGTGATGATAGATAGATAGATAGATAGATAGATAGATAGATAGATAGATGATAGATATAAAATGGAATATTACATTGGAATATAATACTGGGATAATGGAATATTATATATTTAATTGAATTTTATTTGGCCATAAAAAATGAGGAAATCCTACCATTTGCAGCAACATGGATGGACCTTGAAGGCATTAGGCTAAGTGAAATAATCCAGAAAGAGAAAGACAAATACTATATGACTTCACTTACATGTGGAACCTAAGGGAAAAAAAAAACTCTTAGAAAAAGAGAACAGACTTGTGGTTACCAGAGGTAGAGGATGAGGGGATTGAAGGAAAGTGGTCCAAAGGTACAAACTTCCAATTATAAGATAAATGAGGACTAGAGATGTGATGTACAACATAATGACTACAGATAACACTGCTGTATGATACATAGGAAAGCTGTTCAAAGAGTAAATCTTAAGAGTTCTCATCACAAAGAGAAGATCTGTTTTCCTTTATTCTTTTATTCTTTCTAATATATATATATATATATATATATATATATATATGAGCTTTCACAGAGCTGAACCTACTCTGATAATCATTGCACAATATAGTAAATGAAACCATCATATTGTATGCCTTAAATATATACAGTGATGTATGTCAATTATTTCTCAATAAAACCAGGGGGGAAAAAAACTAGACCAAGCAAGACCAAAAAAATAGACCAAGCAAGTCTTCCTGAAACAGTCACTGCTTTAAGGAGTACAGCCTTTAATTTGAAGGTATTTTTGCCAACTGAAAGCTGGCGAAATAATAATGCCTCATTCCATTTGGCCACAAAACAAAGAACTGGAGGATTTATAAGCTGACAGATCCTCTAATAAGTGTAAGAGATCAAATTTGCATTCTTTTATGTGACTGGGTGACACATCTTATCACCTATTCTGACTCTGGGGCCTTATTAATAGTCAATTTGCACACAAGGAATTGGCATGATGATCCAAATCGATCATAACCATGATGGAAAATGTTCCACAGGACAATAACAAAATCCATTGGCATTCAAGTCATACAGATATGGAAAACTAAAGGTAACCTACCTTGAACGTGCTGCCTCCTAATTTCTGATCTTGATTCAGCTCATCTAACAAACTTGAGGTTTTTGCCCTTCCTCACTGCTCTACAAACATTCCTCACATGGTAGCTTGGTCAATAACATGAATCTTCCCAAATGGAGACTGACAGCAGACAAAAGGCAGGGGTGTTTCTGGATGACTTAAAAGTACTCACTGAAAGGCCATGGTGGTAAAATGAGTTTCAAAAGGAAAATATTTTGTGCCTATTAGAGCATGGGTAGTTGACAGACCTGGACTTCAATCCTTGTGTTGACATGTAGAGAGAAACATCCATTATAGTATTCTCCTGGTCTAATGACCACCACCCCTTACTCATAAATAGTCCACAGACTGAAGGGGAAACTACTGGTCCACACTTCTAAATTATGAGAGAACTATGACCCCTAAGAATTTGGTCCCTTCTCCTCTCCTCTTCCTGAGAACAGAGTGATGCTGCAATCCTAGATGAGTACCTCTGCTTTAAAAATGCTAACTTCACTTTAAGTGGGCAATCCTAGCATCGACGCTGAGGTACAGGGTGAAAAAAGCAGAGCATATCAGCAAGCCATTTGATTTAATGATTAAAGTCAACCATTTGGTTTCTATCTGACTGGGTCTTGTGTTGGACTTTTCATTTGGCTCTGAAATCAGGCAAAAAAGAGAGGGGTATTATTTACAGGCTCCTAAAAAGTAAACATATTCATCAGGTAGCCATAGAACTCAAAGGCAACATTAACTGATATAACAAACTAATCCAAACGTGTCACTGGGTTGGAATAGTGGACTCACTTAACAGTTTGATCTCGTATTCCTGGTTGAGTGACTATCCACCGCCGCCCCCTCCCCCCAATGGAGTGAAGCAAGGAACAGAACCGGCTCCTTCCATACTCAGGTTCTATTATCTTCAATATGTGGCTTCCAAAGTCACCATTAAAAGTCAATGTCATCCTAGCAAGCCAGAGAAGGGAACCTAGAAGACGCTCATGGGAGGATTCTATGAGCCAGGCCTGGGAGTGGTACATACTACTTTCTCCTCACATTGCTTTGGCTGGATCACAGTTACATGGACACAAAAGGGAGGCTGGGAAACATATTTGTGCTCGAGAAGAAAAAGAAATGAGTTTAGTGAACATCTAGCAGCCTCTGCGACCGTGGCTATCTAGGAAAGACAAAAAGTCAACTGATCATGTTTCAGATCATTATCAACATGGTTACATTAGGGTAAAGATGTCTCAAGAATGAGAGGTGTGAAAATTTTCCAAATGAACTCTATATTGCAAACAATATTATTAGGAACCCATTAAATGGCATAATGAATTGTTACGGGCAAACCTTAGGACTTGCACTGCCTACTGCAATCACGCACTCTGAGCCCACTAACCATTTCTGTGTCATCCTATCAGCACCGAGTAGGCACAAGATCCTGACACCCTTGCCTTCTTCCTGGACTCGAGCTTTTTCCTACCTTACACTCCACTTCCTATCCCAATCTTGACTGCCCAGCTCTCAATCTCTGCTTCATTTATCCCTGTCCATGCTGTTACCCCTCAATCCTCCTTGGCCTGACCCTGACACTGTCCTTTTTGTCTATTACTCACTCTGATGATTGGGACTCCCTCCTCTGGCTACTGAACCTGACAACTCAGCCAATTTCTACTCTTAATCACTGGACTCAACCTCAGCACCAGTCCACCGATCTAGAGAAGTTTTCCCAATCTCTAAAGAAAGCACAGGATGTGGAAGTTTTAGGAAAATATATTTCAAAAATCCCCACCCAGCTAGATTGTACACTGTAGCTGCTAAAAAGCATTCTACATACATTATCTGATTTTAATCTGATCCAACCCTCATTACAATCCAAAGATGTTGGGACTGCTATTATCCCCATTTTAAAAATGAAAGAAGAAATGAGACTTAGTGAAGCATAGCATCTTAGGAACATCACACTTAAGAGCTAACATTTAACCCAGTTATGCCTGACTCCTAAGTTTAAGCTCAGGAAAAAAAAAAAAAGGTACCATGTACAATTAGCAGTTATCAAAGTTTAGAGGAGTCAGGAATATGCTAGGTTAATTCACAGTTTTCTGGGTGATGTCTATGGATGTTGATCTGGTCCCAGGCTAGCCGGGTCTCTCCCAAAAGAGCCACCATTAAGAAGCAGTATTATAGGCTAGTCCATTCACATGGAAGCCCAGACCCATCGCTTTGGAATAACTACAATCATAGTTCCAACGAGTTTTGATTGGCTTCGCTGCCCTTGACCTTTGGGGGATCTGTTGTTACTTCCTTGTCCAAATTATAACGTATTTTCTGTGTATTAGTCACAAGCTGATTTTTCTGACAGTGTGAGGAAATCTTCTCAGCCCCAAATGTCTGCCAGTGATTTGTGGATGGCAGGTAAGCATATGAGAAGGCTATATTTAACGTAATTTGGAATTTCATTGTCTTTCAGTAAAAGGCAGCTGTTTCCAGATGTCATGAATCAACCTTTATGTCTGACTGACATGGTGTTTGCAGGAAACATCTTGCAATACTGTCATGTGTTACTGGGAGCTTCTTGGACTAGATTATTTGCAAGTCAGAACCTGCTGCTTTCTAGTGAACTGTTCTTTGGATTGTTTCTGCAACCTTCCGTTCAGATATGACAATAGGTTGACAATCCCATGGTTCATCTGCCTCACTTTGTGCTCTCACAACCACAATGCTGCAGCCATTCAGTATCAAAGAGCTTCACAAACACTTGCCAAAAAATTCAATCACACGTATTTGAGGAACACACTCAGGGAGAGCTAATTGGTGCTATTGTCAAGCCCAAAAATATTTTATTTGGTTTTCCTGGAATTACTCAATTTTTTTTCAAACCCTAAATTTTCTCCTATTTCTGTAATGTTTTGAGTACCAAGTTAATTTTTGTGTGCATTTGTCAATTATACCCATCAACTTATCTTCACTTAAGTCATTCAATGTAAGATACCAATTAGCTAAGCAATTTTATTGTTTAGTCTGTTAGATCCATGGTTATTTTTATACCACGTAAGTCTTCCCAGGCTTTGGGTGGCTTGGCCAAATTTCTGTCCCTTTGTTTTACTACAGTTCACCCTATTTACCCCTGTATTGCTATGACGTGGATTAATTTAAATCATTTTGCCTTCTGCCGCAACAATCCAATAGTAAATATTTTACGCATATTTTTTTTAAGATTTATTTATTCAGAGAGAGAGAGAGAGAGAGAGGCAGAGACACAGGCAGAGGGAGAAGCAGGCTCCATGCAGGGAGCCTGATGCAGGACTCGATCCCGGGTCTCCAGGATCATACCCTGGGCTGCAGGCGGCGCTAAACCACTGCGCCACCGGGGCTGCCCTACGCATATTATTTTAGAGCTGTCATGTCACTTGGCTACTGAGGTAATACACAATAGTCTAATTATTGTAGAGTAGGAAATTTGGAAGGTTTGAGGTCCTTTATTAGGTCAGGCTACAAGAGAAATTCAAGGCCACAATTCATGTAATTCTTGCAAACAACTGTTGGATGTCGTGGTTTTTAAAAATGACTGAATTTAGATTTTTATATTTTCCTTCCTTTTTTCAAGCAGTACAACACTCTAAGCCCTTACCCACATTTTCATTCATTGCTCTCATATCTAAGCTCTCACATCTGATGGTATAGCCATCTCTGATTCAGTAACTAGGATTCTCCTTGCCATGACTAGTTTCAGATTTACCACATTTTACTCACTTAGCCTGGATGTCAGTTCGAGATATTTGGTAATAAAGTGTGGCTCTCCTGCAGGTCTGCACATCGTCACCTCAATTCCCAATAGAGAGGTCTCCAATAACTATGGATTTACTGGGTCTTCCTTTAATGCCCTCTCAGCCATCCAGCTCTAGTGGATGACTGACTCTGTCAGCCAGAACACTTCGGACAGTCACAGCTCGCTGGGCTTGGATGCACCTTAAATCTCTGGTTCCAGACCATCGAGCCCAGCCGGCTACTCGCAACTATTTCCAGTGTATGAGGCCATTCCGGAGTGAAAAGACCATCAGTCTCCCCATGGACTCACCTCTAATTCTCCTTTCCGTGACAGAGTGACTAGTCTGGCCCCATGATGAGCTACTAAAATCTTTATGGGGTAGCAGAGCCCCACGAAGCCACCGTGGCGCAGCTTGCCTCTCACACACAAGGACACTGCATAAGCTGGGTGTTGAGAGGGTTGTAATTAGCATGATTACTTTATTTTGATTGCTGAGGTTAACAACATGGGCAATGCCCAAGCATATTATCATCATCAATTGATGAGTTAGAGTTTTGAAAATCTGATTATATGACATGTGTTCAGCCGTATCACCCTCTGCACTGCTGTTAGGGAATAACTAATGCCTTGTTCCTTAAGATGCTTAAATAATTTTGCCCATGATACTACGCCAGGTGTGAGTAAACCCAAAGAAACAAGCTCCTGAATACCTCACCCTGTAGGTGCATTTGTGTTTGCTACAGCACCAATTTTTTTTTAAGATTTTATTTATTTATTCATGAGAGACACAGAGAGGCAGAGACACAGGCAGAGGGAGAAGCAGGCTTCATGCCGGGAGCCTGACACGGGACTCGATCCCCAGACCCCGGGGTCACACCCTGGGCTGAAGGCAGGTGCTAAACTGCTGAGCCACCCGGGGATCCCCTTAAACGGCAACCAAGAGAGCAGGAACCTCCTCATTTCAGTTGATCAGGTGTGTGCCAGCAGTTCAAAATATCTGTGAGACAGACCACTCTTCCCTATGTTAATCCCCAGAGGAAACTAAATAAAAACAAAAGGTTCTCAACTGAGGCTATATGGCAATGGCAAAATTTGGATAAACATTTTTGGTTGTCGGGGTGGGGGGGGGGGTGTATGCTACTGGCATCTAGTGGATACAGGCCGGGGATGCTGCTAAACTACTACAATGCCCAGCATCACTGCCCACAAGAATTACTTGGCTCAAAATGTCAATATTAACAAGTTTGAGAAACCCTAGGTTAGATCAAATAAAAAGACTTAAAAAGGGTTAAGAGAACTTCAAATGATCATCCAAAAATAACAAGCTCAAATAGTTTGCCCACTTAAAATTATTTAACAAGGACTACAAAACTTTCCCAACAATAAATCTCATTTGTTGGGGCATCCTAAAAATGGAAGGACCCTAGCTTGCCTCTCAAAGATAGATGTTTCTTAGGCATTTTGAAAACTCCCTGAAATTAAGACTTGAGATTCAGATGAATAATCTGCCTTTATTCTAGTATCAGAGTATCTTTCCCTCTTAAGGAAAGATTAGATGATAAACTCCCTCAGCCTCTGCCCCAGTCATCCCACACTTACACCAGGACTCCCTCATGAAATCCTGCTACGTGTGAGAGAGCCAACAGGCTGAATTTTATTTAAAAGTGATCATGACTCAAGGTGATAAAACACAGTCCCTACTCTGGGTGATCAAACATGAAATGCTAGCCTTGTACTGCAAACAGGCATACAGCTCAGTTTATGCTAAAGTAAAATAGGTTATTGGGGCTTAAATTCTGACTCTTCCCAAAATTATTCCCTTGCTTGTGCACTGAGACACACATACATAGAATAAAAATTGAGGTTGATTATTGGCCATTTAAAATGTAAATCGTACTTGCAGGAGTGGACTTTCTCATAGTTGTACAAGTTTATTGGAAGAAATTTCCAGTGACTATGAGAAAGATAAAGAGAGCTACAGACGGACAGATACTATAAATATCTGCTCTCAAAAATTAAAGCATTTGTCTAGAGAGGTGTAGGAACCTCAGAACCCTGGCTTTAGCTATCCCCATCACCCTGGGGGAGTGGTCCAGAAACCTGTACGCACAGAGGACAACGCTGAGAATATTTGTTCTTTATTAGCAGCTGGGGTATTGGCCCCAAACCCTAAGGTAGCTCTCGAGCCCAGGTGAGCTCTGCTGCCTGCCAGGACTCCTCTCAGCCAGACCAGGAAGGCTGACACAGCTTTCCTTCCCCTGAATCTTACCCTAGTCTTCACTTATCTCTTTTTAATCAATTAACATACCGTGTATTATTAGTCTCAGAGGTAGAGTTCAGTGATTCATCAGTGCGTGTAACACCCAGTGCTCATCACACCACTTGCCCTCCTTAATGCCCATCACCCCATCCACCCACCTACCTTCCCCCAGCAACCCTCAGTATTTCCTAGAGTTCAGCGTCTCTTACGGTTGTCTCCTCTGATTTCATTTTATTTTATTTTTCCTTCCCTTCCCCTATGTTCATCTGTTCTGTTTCTTAAATTCCACATATGAGTGAAATCATATAACTGTCTGTGATTGACTTATTTGACTTAGCAAATACCCTCTAGTTTCATCCATGTTGTTGCAAATGGTAAGGTTTCTTTTTTGATGGTTGAGTAATATTCCACACACAATTTTCCACTGTGTGTGGAATATTACGTGTATATATATTTATGTACACACACACACACACACACACACACGCATTTTCACCTAGCTTTGGGGCTAGGTGAAAGGGGCACCTCTTACCTCTGGTATCTCAAAAGGCAGAGCATTTAAAGAAAGAATAGACAATACAGAGGGAAAAAGAAATATACAGATGGATAGTACCAGGCCTTCCTCCAAACATAGCCAGTCTCCACACAGCCCCTGTCTTAACTCTCTAAGGCCCCAGGAAGGAGCTGCATCCTGAAAGACTACTGGGGCAGTTGCCATAAAATGAGCTTATTTACTCCATTCTAGATAAGGCTCTACCTTTTAGAAAGAGAGACCAGATGAATGACCTCAAACCTGACCAATCCATGTAAAGTCAAACTCCTCCTCCTTGGAGGTGGGATCCAAGGGGGTTGGAGGACACTCCCCCCTTAGGCATAATCAATTTAAATGATTAACAGGAATTTCAATGGAAGCATGAAGGAATGAGGATTTAAGTGGTTCTGGGTTTATGGGCTTTAAGAGCAAACAAGGCAAATAGAGAAGTAGCATATAGTGGAGAATGAAAGTTCACATTGGGAAAATAGGATCAAGCCGTCAGAAAAGAGCACAGAAAGTGGCTGTAAGAGAGCAAAAGACAAATAAGCTTTAGCAAAATCTTGCATTGATCAACCTAACGTCTAAAGGGTTTTTCCCATCAATGACTCTGTTACCAAGGTAGAGCTACTCTCCAGGGATGACCCCTCACTCAACTAGATTCTTACAGAGACGTCCACCCACATGCTGAACTTTGTAAGCAAGCATCAATGGATCAAGATGCTGCTCAAGCAAATTTAAGTTGTGGCACTGTATATTGTAACTCCAACCTAAGTCACCTTGTGGAAGATTCTGGGTTGCATGTAGGAGATTACTAAGGTATTAAAATTACCCAAAAGACAACCACCATGTGCATTTATGGCCAAAATAAAAGCTTCAGAAAGTAAGATTAGCTACAGCAAAAGGTAGGGAGTTTGAATGTGTTGACAATTTCTGCGAACATTCAAAACCACTACTTGAGATTAACTGTACAATCATGTCACCTCCACTTCAACATGCTATGCAGGGTAATGATGAAGATCATCCACATTTGCTTGGTATTTCCCACAGTGCCATGCTACACTGGGTGGTAGAAGAAGGACCCCCATGTAGCAAGCTCAACAATTCTTATCTGCCAAAAATTTATTCCCAGCTACTTTAGTCCCAAAGTCGTGACCAAGTCCAATGCTGGAGGGTTTTAGATTCATGAGTATTCTGCTCAAGAGCAAAGGGGTTATGAAATGGCCATAGGGCAATCACCAGGAATGTGAAAAAAGAGGGATTTAGAAAATCCACCTAGAATATAGAAAGCAAATACTCCATTCCATTTTTATTGTTGAGGATTTCTACCTCACATTAGGTCATTCGGGCAAATGTACATTCCTGGTACATCCTTGGGTAAAGGTAGATGTAGAGTATAAGTCAGCCAAGATTAAATCAGGATGTGTAGAATTATTGCATTCAGGCTGAAAAGAGTTAATTTTAAATGATTTAGGTAAAAGAGTTTGTTAAGAACAGTAGTTGTGGAAGAAGTTCCCAAAGTAACTTTGCCCTTAGGATGAGGACACCAAATGCAAGGCTGGCTGCTCCTCAACTGGGAAGCAGATTCAACTCTCATCATCATCCCGTCAAACTGAGGTCAGTCCCAGGGATGTGTCCACAGGGCTGAAGATACACATTCTGGTACCACCTGAATGAGGCAGTGTGCTAGCAAGCCATAAAAGGAGCTGCCCACCAAGCAGAGCTTGTCTCTGAATTTCAGACACTGCCTTTATCCTTCTGGGCCCTCTCCCCACCACTATTTTCTGTCTCCTCCTAGTTCCCTTTCCTTTTCTCCTTTATGTGTCCCCTGAGCCCTTACCAGTGGGGCTGATTTGACAACAAAAGCCAAGCATTAGCTTCTTAATTTGTTTCACTTGGAGTTTTCCATGTTAAAGCTTTCAGGAGTTTCATCTTCCATTATAATTCTGATTAAGTGGCTCCTGCTTTGCCTTCCTCCAAGGCTTGTTAGAACAGAGAAGAGTTGGGTTCTTCATGTCTATAATGGGCCCAGAACTCCCTGGAGGGAGGTTTTATATCTAAAACAACAGAAATAACTCTCATTACAATTAATAAAAGAAAAATGAGGCTTCCCATGTAGAATCTCAATAAGTCTCGAGTATATTAAACATTCTAGAAAGAGATTTGCTGAGGCCCAGCCTGTTATGACCAGGAGGGCCACCATAGTTAATGGAGCTGTGACACAGGTGACACCAGGTGATGTTCAGGGTTGCCAGCTGCCACAGCAACTTGAAATCTCTCCAACAGCATTCTTGCTCCTATGATAAAGAACCGCTCTCTCAAAGTAAAGAGGTGACAGGGGTTTGACCAGCTTCCCTCAGAAAAACATCCCCTAACACACTGATCCTCCCCACTTCCATTAGGTATAATATGCTTAGGGAGGCACTTCTAATATGTTCATTTTATTATTTAACCTTAAGCTTGCTCCAACATGGGGCATTTTTTCCAAACAATAAAACAGCTTTGGAATGAGGTAGACCAATGTTTTGGATCCAGCCTTTCTCTGCTGTGCTATTTCAGCAATTCTGGACAAGCTGCTTAATATCTTTAAACCTCACCCTGGAAATCAGTATTGTACATTAGTCAGCTTTTGCTGCATAACAAATAACTTCAAAATCTCAGCATCTTAAAAGTCTTTGATTCTCTTGCTCACGTGTCTGCCAGTAGTTGTAGGTCTACTGGGATTGGCAGGGCATGGTTCTCTCTAGGCTGTGGGTTTGGGTTACGTATTTCCCTATTCTCCTTGGTAGCAATAACTCAGGTAATATTCTTCTTATAACAATCCACAGAAGCACAAAAAGACAAACCAAACTATGCAACAAGCACATCTAAAGTCCCTGGTCAAGTCATGTCTGCTAAGATCTCATTAGCCAAAGCAGTCACATAACCCAGTCTACAGTCAAGTAGGAGAGAAGTGCTCTCTGTCACCACTTCCCTTATGAAGTCTTTGTAAAGCCATAAAGGGAGTGAAGAATTGAGATCCAGTCTCCCAAAGTTACATGATAAAATTATAGTTATATGCCAAAATAACTATAGTTATAGTTATATGATAAAAATAACTATCATGCAAAGGTAAAGATCATGAGATCAAAATACAAAAATCCCAGGATATGGTAGGTACTGAATAAATGACTGCTATTATTATGGATTAACAGTTTTCTGATAGCTATGACCATGTACACAAAAAGTTCCAAAATCAGACAGTTAAGATATTACTTTATTACTCTTTATTAAGTGTAACTACTAAAACATAGCCCCAGGCTTTTGCACCTTGTATCTATGAAACTCTGATGATGAAAATAAGCCAGGGCAAGCTACCAAAAGACTTAACACAAACCAAAAAATCTGGAGACAACTATCCTTGGAACCCCAGGCTCCCTGTTCTGAGCAGCTTCCTCCAATTGCCCAGGCCTTATTTAACATAGCAAAGAAGGTCTCCACCAAACACTCAGTCCTATTAGAAGCCACTAGTATGTCTAAAAAATGGATGCTCCCTTCTTTCTATATTTACATAGGGCTAAAGGGAGAACAGGTATGGGGGTACAGTGGCTGATTTCTTAGTCTCTTCTTACATAGATCTTTCTTTTCCCTCCACTTCCTATAGGAAGAGCTTTTCAATGTGGGGGGAGGGGATGTGTTTTAATCTCATGATGATTTTAGAGCACATTTGGAATCCACAGGCCCTCCCCTTCCTGCCCTGTTTTACACTCTCCTACCTCTCATTCATCCTTCATGGAGAACTGAAAAGTAAATTATCTAAAACATAGAGACCATTCGAATTAGCAGGGACCTGAGCAGTTCCAGAACATCACATAGCCCTCGCCAGAAGAGCTGCATCTCTGGACCTGGAACGATATGCCTGGGTTGACCTTTCCACTCCATTATCTCTCTCATGGACCTACAACATGTTTTTTGGACTCTTTAGGATTCATTTTCAGCAATTATAAAATAAAATTAAAAACACCTGCATTGAGGGGCACCTAGGAGTCTCAGTTGGTTAAGTGTCTGACTCTTGATTTCGGCTCAGGTCATGATCTCAGGGTGATAGGACTGAGCCCTGAATTGGGCTCTGCACTCAGCATGAAGTCTGCTTCAGATTCTCTCCTTCTCCTTCTGCCCTTTCCTCTGCTCACACACTCTCTCTCTAAAATAAAATCTTTGGGGCGGGGGGGGGGGGGGAGAGAACACCTGCCTTGAAATATCACTGATGAGATCAGAGGAGATCATTTACTTCTGATAAAATATCTGTTGAATGTGCCAGGTCCTAAAGATGAAAGACACAGCCACTTCCTTCCAAAGTTTACAAGTTGGTCCCAGGCACATAGTGGAAGTGCAGTAAACTATCACTATTATTACCATTTACATTTATTTGGTGGCAACATATAAGATATTTAACAAGTGGCACACTATAAGAAACTTCCTACAGGAATGAAGAGCAGTCTTAGAGCTGTAGCAGGATACTGAAGGCCACCTAGTATTCTGAGATAATGACCACACAGCCTGGGGGAAATGATCAAAGAGGCAACATGGTCACACAGGAAACTCAAGACAGCGGCTATTTGCCACCCAGTAAAGAAGTGTTTCAACATTTTAACAACTGGTATGGTATTATAAGTGATATTATATTTTAAATAATAAATTTTCATTTATCATTTAAAGTCATGGTCTACATGTTTGATATTCCTCTTTTCTACCTAAATGCCTCAATAAAGGAATAATGTTGTGTCATGTATGTTGCTTTTACTAACCAATGATGCAAGGAAAATTTAATCTTGGGTGAAGCTGATATTCTAATTTCAGCTCTGAAATGATACACACATGATAATGGCCAAGGGAGAGACATCCTGCATGGGCACCAAAAATCCCTCCCTAACCACCACACATGGATCCAAAGAAAAATGAAATGATTCCAAAATCAAGGTTGAAGAAAGCATCATTGTGTCAGGTGTCAAGGATTCCAAGCCAGTGTGGTTTGGATGCTCCGTCCCCCTGGAGGGCCCCCTGTGCCATGAGGACTCACTTCCTCAGGGATGTCTGAAGTTTCTCTGAAGTTCTCAAGTCAAAAAGTGACAGGGGGGATGAGGGGTTTCAGTTGTAGGAGACACAGAACAAGCACAGGAGATCTCTTAAAAGAACAGAGAAAGAAACCTCCGTGACGCTTATTCCAACCACAGTAAAACAATGCCTTGAGAGCACGCCAGCCTTCTGCCAGGGTCATGTGTTTATTTGGCAGCATTCATCCCTCCCCCAAAATACTGACTGAAGTAAATGAAGTAACATATTTCATCAAATGGAAACTATTCTAGTCAATGAGTGAAAAAAACAGAAAATTCCCATGCGTAATGGAGAAGATTCTACAAGATCACAGCAAGTAATGGTACATTCTTACCTAATTCTAGCATATAGTCATGGGGGTTTAGAGTTTATAAAATCATCTGGTCTATTTAATCTGGAAAACTAGAGGCCAGCAAGGTAAAATGCCCTGTTTGGAGGACTCTTGATCCTCAACCCAAGGGCCAGTTACATCACGCTAACATTTCTTTCTCCCAACTGCAGAAAATAGGCATACACAAAAGGAAGACACTGAGGAATAATCAATGCATCATGAGACAGACATTCTTGGAAAAGACTTGTGATAAAATATTCTCCAAAGAATATACAAACACAGATATTTAAGATTATTATTCTAGTTGCCAAGACAACAAAGGAACAAATCAGAGAAAAGAGAACCAAGAATTCTTCCCGCAAGCTCTCTACCCAAACCACATTAAGACTAAGAGTGAGGCACTTCTCACCTTGGAATGGCTGGCCCAAGGAAGGCCAAAATCAAGACACATGCCTCTGACCGCAGAAACCCGGGCTGCCCACAACCACGGAAGTACTACAGAGCAAAAGTATTCAACACCAGTGTTCTGCAGGCCAAAGTGATCTGAGGACTAATTCCATTCACATGTGCCTAGGAGATTTTAGGGGGAAGCAATCCAAAGGCCAACTGCAGAGTTCATTTTAATAGCACTGAGGTTTGTGTGCATGTCTAATCATGGGATCAGCAAATTACATGCCTGGTGCAAAGACCATATGACCTATGTGGGATTGCGGAACCACTGAGTGCATTTCAGAAAAACACTATGAATGGAAAATTCACTCAGAAGGCCAAGTTGTGAAGCTGTTGCAGGGCGGAAGAAGAGCAACCAGGATAAGCAACATGCTTCTGAGCATCTCCTAAGCCAGGGCACTGAACTAGGCACTGGAGAATTAACTCCCTCCCCGACCCCACCGGAGCCACTAAGTAGGAAACCACATTAGCTCCGTTAATGAGGGCACCTGGGTGGCTCAGTCAGTTAAGCGGCTGACTTTGGCTCAGGTCATGATCTCAGGGTCTGGGGATGGAGCCCTGTGTTGGGCTCCCGACGCTCAGTGGGGAGTCTGCTAGTCCCTCTCTCTCCCTCTGCCTCTCCCCCAGCTCATGCTCTGTCTGTCTCCCCCTCTCAAATAAATAAATTCCTTAAATGAACGGACAGCCCTCAAAGGGGCTCTAAATGCTTGTCATCAAAGGCAGACCAGACGCTGTAGAGGAGAAATGAGTCAGGAAAGAACCTCCTTCTACCCTTGTCTGCCGGGCTGTGCCTCCTCCAGACTAATTCAATGAAACAAAAAGACCTTGAGATCTTTGAACATTTACAGGCCCTAGTAACAGACTCAGGCAAATTAGCTGAACAGGCAAAGTGTTAACTGATAGGGAGTCAGGAAATAAAGAGCCAACAGTTACACATCCTCCTCTCTCTCTCTCCTTTGTCTGGCCTTGGTTTCCAGACCTCTCCCCATCACATCATCTCCACACATGATCATATGTGTGCAATGCAAACACACATGCACACGCATGACACACAAAGTAATTACCAATTTGTGATAGTAAAAAGGCTTGGGCAAGATTAAATCCCAGAACTTCGGTAACAGGCTATTGTGGAAGATACTGGAAATGTAAGGAAGTGAGGAAGACTATACTGTCTGAGTAAACCTCTGACCTGAGCTACAGAAATGTTAAGAAATCCTTTCTCTGTGAGAATCCTCTGAAACTTAAAACCCAAACCAACACAACAGTAGTGTTGCCAGCACAGGAATCTTTCCTCTCCTATTTAATTCTTCCCAAGGATACAGTCTCTGCTGAGAACTAATTTCAGAGCATCTAAAAAGCCAGGTGGTGTAAGCTCACTAGGCTCTGAGTTTCTCAAAGGCACAGGCTATATTTCTCTCATCTTCATAGATCAGCACCCAGCATGGTCAGAGGTCCTCCTAGATGCCTATTGTTAGAATGGCCTGCCCACATCATGGGCAAAGAGGTATTTAATTCCCCAGTGCACACCTCTGCCTCTCACCTGAGATGAAGCTGAGCGCAATATACCATCACTATTAACATTTACATTAATCTGGTACCAATCTGACAAGTGGCACAGTACAAGGTCCCACTCATGGGCATGAACAGCATAAGGCTGCAGTAGGGTATGGGACCTTGCCTACCATGATGGTACCATCCCCCCATCCAGCAGATGCATATCTGCCAGACAGACACAGCATTATGCGGAATACATCCCACCCATGATTTCTCTGAATAGTCATCCAGCCAGCCCTGATTTTGAACAAATCAGTAAAAAAACATTGATCTGAAGAGCACCTGCCATGTGCTAGGGTCACACTAAACACTTAGAGGGAAACAGTGTAATAGATACTGACACACCCTAAGGACACATGAGACCACACACAGCAAAGGAAAAGTGGGCAACGTCAGTAGAATGGAGAGATCCCCAGTGAGAGAGAGAGTCATTGAATATTTTAGTGTGCAAAGGAGGGCCTGTGCCCCTCGGCCGAATTTAGCCTGTTAGATCTGGCGCGTGGTGAGAAGTAGTTCTCTAAAGACAGACACGTGTAAGATTGGGAGGGTCAGCACTGAGCAGAAACGAAGAGGGAGAGAGAAACTAACAATGACGGAGCACAGCGCCGGGCCTTTATGGCCCTTACATTTCATGCAATTCTTCAGTTGCTCTTTGATGTGAACTTTTGTCACATGTTAAGCTGCCTAACATCCATGCCTTCCTCCCTTCTGGGAAACCCTTCACTGTCTCACCCAATAGGATGTCCAGCCCTAAGCAAGCTTCAAATGCAGAGTGAGTGCCACCAAGAGGAATGGACCTGAGAGCCATGTGGTGTCAACAGAGTGCCACGCCCTGGTGCACCGAGAAGTGGCAGGGTCCTCCCTGGACTGATCCTTTGGCTGCACCTTAGCTGAGATTCTCGCTGGTCAGCTTCCCCTGCCCTCTGCCCATTTTCCAATCCTATTTCCTCAGCCTCCTCAATTCTGAGTTATCTGATACTCTTCCAGTGCATTACTTTTCTGCCTAAATAGAGTCATTTGCAGCTGCTTACCACAAACACTGACCGATACACCCATGATACAGGTATCATTTTATACAGAAACTGAGGCTCTGGAAAGCTAAATACACAGTCAATTAGTGACAAAGACAGAGTTTGAGCTCAGGACCTCTGACCTCAAACCCAGTTCCTCCCCTTGCTGTGTTCATCAGGACATCTCTAGTTGCAAGTAAAACAAAAACAAAAACAAAAACAAAAAAAACATATTATTTTTTTCTGTTAAGCAAGGAGGACATGTACTGATTGAATAGTTGAGATGTAGAAAGAATGCCTGGCTCTACTGTCCAAAGGATGCCAAGCCTATTCATCACTGGTTCGCTCTCACCTACATGGATATCACTCCCAGGAATCTCTTCCATGATGGTGGTCTCCTCCAGGCCTATATTTTCACAAACCCAGAAAAAAAGGGAGAATTATTTTTCCCAAAAGACTGAAAAATGTTAGGTTTGCCTCTCACTGAACTATCTCAGTGGCCAGGAACTGGATATACTGTTGACCAACCCTGACTCAAGTGTACCGCCCCACCCAACTCTGTGGTAGAGTCAGCACTACTCAAACTGTACAGACTCAGGCTGTGCTCAGTGATAGTTCTCAAGAGAATCTCAGGACTTTAACAGAAGAAAGGTGAATGGATATTGAGTGGCAAACAAGAGACGTCCACTGGTGTCTACACGAGTGCCTGCCACCTTTCCAAATGAACCCTTCTCAATACTGCAGTAGAGACTCTCTCCAAACTGAATCCTACCAGCTAGCTTTCCTACCTTCCCCCCAACCAAGTTTCTTTCAAATTCTTCTGTACACATTATATATACTAGAAACCTAAATTACCCCTTCCATGGCATCATAAACCAGAGCAACAAACATTTCTGGGAGCCATTGTGAAAGCTCTACGTTAAGGGAAGAAATTCAGAGAATGTGGAGGATTGACTGGCTCATTGTGGCTTTTCCAGTCCCCTGAAATCATATCACAGGAGCAGCTGGCCACTCTGGGTTCAAGTCAGTAGGATCTGATCCCAAGATCCCAGAGCCAGAGGTTAAGTTCCAAACTATGTCTCAGGGAGAGTTCTGGGGGGTCAAACTGCTAAGGAAAATCATGTCCAAGAAGTTTTCAGCAGAAGAAAGTCCTGAGGTGGGCATTTTAAGCTAGAGCCAAGGGATTAGACAGCCGCAGAAGACAAGAGTAGCTACACTAAAAGGGGCTGAGTGTGGGATCATAGCAACAGAGAAGACTGAGAGGAGATGGTTGTGTCTCCTTTGGTGTGCAGTAGGGTGAGCTGGCTCTACATATAGGAGGACCAGACTCAACAGTACATGGGCTCCATGGAAGGCTACCCCCAGGGCCCTGTGCCATTTGTTCCTTAGGCCTAGATGTTTCCTCCCTGCCCCAACTCTAAAGTTTTTCCTAGAATTGAGCCTGCCACCTAGCAGCTGATCCTTAATTGAAACAGCAAAACTTCTATATTTACCAAACACCAAGGGGTAGGGTAGCTAAGACATGGGTCAGGGATTGATACACAGATGAAAAAAAAAAAATGTCATTTTAAACCTTGAAAAAATTTGCTGGGGGTGAGAGAAGCAGCTGAGCTTAAAAAAAAAATTAGTTCTGTAATAGAAGTTTATATATATAAGGCTGCCATAGGAACTCAGAAGAGAAACAATCAACCTGAGTGCCCTTAAGGCTGTGAGAGGGAACAGTGGGCTATGAAAGTGGAAGGAAAGTTGGGTCTGATCCTCCATGGGGTGACACAGATTGAGAAAGAAACACCAAAAGGAATTAGAGTTGGGTAAAAAAAAAAAAAAAAAAAAAAAAAAAAAAAAAAAAAAAAAAAAAAACTGTCCGCACTCTGTGGTTCCTCCCTAGAACATGAGCCCTCAGCCTCGTATGCCCACTTCCTGGCACGGGGCCTCCTCCCTAGAGGGGACTCTGTAAGTGTCTATGAATTAAACAACGAGCCCTGCTTTGCCTTTGGAACAAAATGCAGACCTGCAAGACCGAGGGACACTGCTTTCTAAAACATTATCACAGCCTTTAATTTCTCATTATGACTCTCTGAGCAGTTTAATTAATAATTGCTATGGGAAGAGGAGAGCAAAGTGAAAATTAATAGCTATTGGCCAGAGCTATTGCTGAATTGAGTCCAATTATGAAATGAACAATGCACACCCAAAAAAGAAACAGGAATTACAAAAGTAAAGGCCACTGGCAAGAGGGACCCTAAAGGATCATCTTAATCGGACCAGATGTTGGGTGAGGTGTGCTTCAAATGGGAAGAATGGAGAACATGAGTATTTGTCAAGAAATGAATCCCTCGCCATGGTCTGCACTTCCTAGAAAGGCAAGCACGGCCACTGGGCTCCTTTTCCTCCTGACCAAAACAGTACAGAATAAGACAGAGATGAAACGAGGAGCAAAGACTAGAGTCATCTTACTGAGGATGCAAGTGGCCAGGATGCCTCCAACAGCCCAAGGACACGCAGCACGTCTGAGATGAACAAATCTCTAGGACTTGAAGGCTCTTTGATTCCTCCTTTAAAAGGCGGCATTATCATGTTTTCAGAGAGAGGACTGCTACAGAACTGCTTATTCACAAAGAACCTTCAAAACACTTGTTGTCTGAACAGTTAGGTGACTGACCCCTCGGCTGACCCCTGAGGTTACCCTGTATATTTACTCCACTATCCCCATCAGGGATCCTCGTGTAATGTCTTTTCCTTGCACATTGGCTTCTCTCCACAAACCACCTCTTCCCCCACAGTGGACATCTTCAATTTTCAGTCTCTGAAATTCATTACACCCAAACAATTAATGTAGCTAATTTTATACTTTCTTTTATAAGGAGCCTTTTATGAATATAGGATCCTATTAGGTATTAGGTATATCTATTAGGTATTTAGGCATGAGAAATTTTAAAGTTGAATCATTCAAGCTGCCAGTTAATAAAATCTAAAAAGGTTTAGATTTTTTTTTAAGGAAAAAGTGTAATTTATAAAACCTATGCTAAAGAAATTAAAACAGGCACACAATTCCTGGAAACAGCAAATAATAATAAGAATAATAATATAAAAAGAGGCAGAAGAAAAATGTTTTAAATAATAATGTCTATGAATTGGAGACTGGTTTACTCAAGCACTGGTTGAGAGAATTCTGTAGTTTTAAAATCGCTCCTTTAAGAAAAATCTCTCTTTTTCTACCCCCCTAGGAAATGCTGTTATCCGGAGGGTTACTTGATATAAAGGCGACATTCTGTGGCTAAGCACAGGAATTGCAATGGTTTGATCCAAATGCCCTGGGCTTCCACCTTCCCTTCCCTCTCAATCTTCATGAATTTGTAGGCTGGAGGTTCTAAGTTAATCTAACAAATTTTTTTTTTTTTTTGCATTTTACAGACTGCACTGCAACTATTATTCACCTGTGAGCCCATCCACTTTCTCTGCAGCTTAATATCTCAGAGTCTACACCAACTGCTGTCGATTTCCCCTTCACTAGAAGCAGTTTACACGGCAGAAAGAAAAGAAGGGCTGGAATCCAAAAACTAAGTCTCCAGTCGCAGCTCTGCTCTTCTCTTGCCCTCTCTCAGTCTCTCCTGTTTCATTTGTAAATTATGGGTGGTCATACCTGCCACTTCCAAACCACGGAAAGCTGTGTATGTGTATGGGGGAAGGGAGGAACACGATATGCAGGGTAGAAATGCTGCACCAAGACAGTGTTTTCCACTTCTGAACGATGGAGCATCTTCTTTCAAAATGCTCCACATCACTTGCCATCAGGGAAATACAAATCAAAACCACAATGAGATGCCACCTTACACACGTGAGAATGGCTAAAATTAACAAGACCGAAAACAGCAAATGTTGGAGAGGATATGGAGAAAGGGGAACCCTCTTGCGCTGTTGGTAGGAATGTGACCTGGTGCAGCCACTCTGGAAAACTGTGTGGAGGTTCCTCAAGGAGTTAAAAAAAGACCTGCCCTACGACCCAGCAATTGCACTGTTGGGGATTTACCCCAAAGACACAGATGCAGGGAAACGCTGGGACACCTGCACCCCAGTGTTTACAGCAGCAATGGCCACAATAGCCAAACTGTGGAAGGAGCCTCAGTGTCCATCAACAGATGAATGGATAAAGAAGCTGTGGTCTGTGTATACAATGGAATGTTACTCAGCCTTAGAAACGACAAATACCCACCATTTACTTCAACCTGGATGGAACTGGAGGGCATTATGCTGAGTGAAATAAGTCAATCAGAGAAAGACAATTATCATATGGTTTTACTCATATGTGGAATGTAACAGTGAAAGAGACCAAAGGGAAAGGAGGGAAACTGAGTGGGGAAAAATCAGAGAGGAAGACAAACCATGAGAGACTCCATCCTAACTCTGGGAAACAGACAAAGGGTTGCAGAAGGGGAGGTGAGCAGGAGGTAAGTGGGTGATGGGAACTGAGGAGGGCACTTGATGGGGTGAGCACTTTGGTGTTATACTCTATGTTGGCAAATTGAATTTAAAAATTTTTTAAAAGCATCTTTCATACGCATACCTGCCAGGTAGACTCCAGAGCACCTTCTACTTATCCCTTTCACAGACCTGTCCAGTCTTCCTGCCTCTATTACAGACCTGAGTTACTACAAATGTCTCAGGCACATCATGAAAATACTCTCTTCCTTTACAAAGCATGTTGCAAACTCAACGTCTAGTTCACCCTAGAGGACATGAGTTGTCTGGGTCAATTTAGTAACATGTCAGTGGGTATGACAGAACGGTGCACTCGAACCTAGTTTCCTGAAGTCACCAGACTGTATATTCCAAGCCATAGGACAATGCTTACATCATCCAATCCTCTTCTCTTTGGAGGAAAGGAACTTCCAAAAACTCACCTGGCTAGGTATCTTCCAGAACGTGGAGCACTGCTTAGTCCTCCAAGCTTTATTTTGACAAGCAGAAGTTTTGTTTTCCAGATGTTTCAAGGGAGCCTATGACTTTTTCTTTTGCCATTCTGAAGTAAAAGCCAAAACCATCAAAACATTAAAACCCTAAGATTAATTCCCAACACTACTTGGCTCAATTTCATCACTATGTTGTTACAGTCGTCCTTTGTCCTATTCCACTTGTTTACTTTTATTGGATTTCTGCCTTCCCATCTATAAGAAGAGATAGGAAAGCACAAAATAAGGTGGAGACTTAAAAACTACAACTTACTTTTTCCTTTTGCATTTCTTTTATCAGAAGAAGAGCAAAAAAACATATTTGGGGAAGTAGAGAGAAAGAAAGAGAGAAATGCATTGATTATACCTGTATTGAAATAAAAATAAAGTGAGAACCAGTATTTTTTTCAAGAGTAAAGATAAATGAAGAACCAGGGCCTGGAGAGGAGAAAGATGATAGAATGTGGAAAACTGGTAAGAACCGTGCTGACTTCATTCTTATTTGTTTTCATGAATACATAATTTTTGGAGTTTCCAGTTGTACTGAGAAATTTTCACCCTTTCTTCTTGTAGATGCAAAAAAAAAAAAAAAACAAAAAAACTGCACTCAAGGGTAAGCAAACATTTGACAACCCCGGGATTCTGATAATGCACTAACAGAGGCCAACTCGCAGCACGGTCAATGACTGAAAGACTTCAGAACAGCTTCCCCACTTCCCCAGCACTGGGATGTTTTTCCACGTGAGTAGACCTGGTATTAGTTTAGAGGACAATCGGACACAAGTGGCCAGTTAGAATTCATTCTGCCAAAATTGGATATTGGAGAGAGCAATGGCTGAGTACAGGCCTGCAAAGTCCTGGCTTTGAGGGTGTGCATCTCCCACAAAGGCAAGCTCTCCAGAGAGCTTTGTCTCTGGTAAAAACCAAAAGCCTAATATTTATACACACACTGCCGATATTCCTCACTGCAACATTCCTCAACGTGCCTTAAAAGGTTAAGGCACAGAGCTCTGCTGCCTTATAAAAGGCCAAGGAAACAACTTGATTTATCATGGAGTTCAAATCTATTTGGACAGGTCGTTGAGGCTTGGTGGGTCAGAGGGTCTTTGTCACAATTTCTGATGCAACTATTAAACTCTGCTATTGTAGGGCAAAAGATGTCACAGATAACATGTAAACAAATGAGTGTGGCTATGTTGCAATAAAACTTTATTTACAAAAACAAGCAGAAGACCAAACATAACCCATGGGACATAGTTGGCCAAGCCCTGTATTAGAGACTATAGGGCTTTGTGGGGGGAGAAGCAGAGGTTTCCACTGAGGCCTCTTATTTGGTGCGTTCACATTTCTGAGATTCATAGAGCCGTTTTCAGCAGTTTGGAATGCCTTCAGCTGCAGGGAACAGGAAACCCAACTCAGCTGACTTATACAAATAGCAGTTTCTTCTTTTCATACAACAAAGAGAGCAGAGTTAGGTCATTGTTGCCCTTCTTCACTGCTTTCTTGGACACAGGCTCTTTCCTCCACCTTTTTTTTTTAAAGCCTGTTGCCTGGTCATCTCACATCTACCCAGGTGGCCAATGTTCCACTGGGCCTCTCATTTAAATTTGAGGAGGAAGAGAAGGGGAAGGATGAAAGGATGGGCAAACTGTAACTTTTCTCTTTTTATCAGAAAAGCAAAATTGCTCCCAAGAACACCCTTAATCCATTGATAAAAGACTTCTATTTATAGAACCATGGCATGTGGGTGGCCAGCCCTTGTTGAAAGAAAAGGTGGGGAATTGGGCAGCCCGGGTGGCTCAGCGGTTTAGCGCCGCCTTCAGCCCAGGGTGTAGATCCTGGAGACCCGGGATCGAGTCCCACATGGGGCTCCCCACATGGAGCCTGCTTCTCCCTCTGCCTGTGTCTCTGCCTCTCTCTCTCTCTCTCTCTCTCTCTCTCTCTGTCTCTCATGGATAAATAAATAAAATCTTTGAAAAAAAAAAAAAAAGAAAAGGTGGGGAATTGATTTTTTTTCCAGCCTCTAGAATAAAGAAGTGAAAAGAAAATTGTTGGGGATGGGAATTGAGATATAAACTACACCCTTTTCTGAGTGTAGGACACTGTATTGGTGACAAGAAAGGTATCCTCAGGTGCTGAAGCATATGCCAATCAGGGAGGGAGCTGTAGAACAGCAATCCCTGGAGAGAAGGTATCATAGGGTTGCCTCCTTCAGAGAAAACCTTGACAATGATTGTCCTGGCACTTTTAATGACGTTTATTGGTGTTGATGAGGTATTTACTAATCAATGTTTCTATTGCCAAAATTTGTGACTTTGCTATGCTAACCCAAAACAAGTACAAAGAGGGATTTTGTGGTCTGCAGCTATAGATAAAGACAGCTAGTAAAGGTAACATTCTCTGCCACCATGAAAAGTATTTTACCACAGAAAGGCAAAGGTTGGACATAAAATATTATAGTACATACAGCTGAGATTTAGGACGGGGGGGATTTTTGGTGACTGAAATGCAGTTATCCCGACACTGGCATAATACACATAATTAGTAAGTTCACTAATTATATTTTTGACAAGAAGCAGTCCTTCCATTTTAATGGCCACAGGTGGCTAGCTCTTCGGTTTTTACCATGTTTTTTTTTTTTTTTTTAAGATTTTATTTATTTATTCAAAAGAGACACAGAGAGAGGGAAGCAGAGACACAGGCAGAGGAAGAAGCAGGCTCCCTGCGGGGAGCCCAATGCAGGACTGGATCCTGAGACTCCAGGATCACTGGGCAGAAGGCAGGTGCTCAACCCGTTGAACCACCCGGGTGACCCTGCCGGTTTGTCTTGAAAGTGGTATGACGCTTAGCTCTGAACCACAATCTCATCGTTTAACTCACTTTAATTTCCAGGCATGGCTTTTCTGTAAACATTCTACATAGTTCAGGTTCACAGAGGCAACTTTCAAAACAGTGGAATTGTTTGTTTGTTTGTTTGTTTGAGGTTTGATCCGTGAGGAAAAAAAAACCGGCTGGTTAAATTAAGAGTAAGGTAATTAGCTAAAAGAGTGACAAGAGAAGAAATGTCCAACCATACAACCATGACACATTCACATGAAATGCCATCATATCTGAGTTGCATTCTTATTTCCAATGCAATGAAAATACACCTGTGGTCACCAGTTTTGCAATTTGACTATAAAATATAGATAATCACTATTTAAGGCCTGTTTTGAATAATGCCTTTTACTTTCAAAGCAAGTTTATTACTAGCATCTTACTTGACTCAAGTGTCTGAAGTAGGTAGGGTTTACCTGCTATGTCAAAGGAGAATCTTGCATAGAGAAGGAAAATGCATCCTGTACCCTCACAGTCCTACACCATTGAATTCTGTATTATTTACTTGCAAAATGCAGAATATTGGTTCAACTTATTTTCAAGATCACACTGTATCTCTGGGCCAATTTCTTACTACTTTACCATGCCGTTTTAAATATTTCTTAAGTACTGATCTTGCAATTCACCACCTAAGCACCTGTTTTCCTTCCCATTCTGTATATGAATGTGTCTAAACTGGTTCTACAAGCTCCGAAATACCTCAGTTGGGTCCATGACAAAGTGCATTCACTTATAAAAAGAAACACGCTGAGTCATCTTCAGGTCCCAAACCCTTCAGATTAGATGAACTACTTCCTGTTTGGGGGAAAGGGGAGGCTTGGGGCGGAGGATTAACTTTTGGGTTAACTGAGCTGAATCCATGCACAACTCCTTCCTGAAAAACTACCAGCTGCTTAGAAGGAGCCACCCCTCCTGCCAGCAGCCCTGTTCTTGAGCCTCCCACTCCCCAGCCTGCTCCCTAGCTAGGGGCCTTCCCCGTGTATCCCTTCCCTTTTCTTTTGTTTTCATCTCGTCCATTCAGCCCAATAAAGCCAGCTTTTTGCATATTAAAACTGAATTTGTTTAAGCATAAACAGTTGGAGACTTGCTTCTCTGGGGCCAAATGAGAGATTCCCAGGAGGGATGTCAGCCTTGGGGGCTGCCAATTTGGCAGGTCCCAACTCGGAGGAGATGCTAGCCCGTGAGCTGCTAACTGTCAGAACTCCAAAAGGCATTACCCTGAGCTCCAAGGTGGGGCTGTTTACCAATACCATGATCTCTCCCCAGATGCAGTTGCTACTGCAGCTAATTAAGAGAACAATTAAGACTAAGGCAATCAGTCAAGTACGCAGACCTCAGTCATCTTCCCAGCCACTCCCAGAGGGCTGAACTGTATTCAGTCATTCAGAAAATGACGGGAAGAAGCTATTAAATATCTGAAAACCATAAAAACGCAATCATACTGTTCTTTAGCTGAGCCATCCACCAGAGACCAATGCCCAGCAACTTTAGAAACTTAGCAGTCCTCTCAAATTCACACACTCACAAATAAGATTAATCAAAAGCAGCTCAAATCAAAATTTAATTATAAGGTGGGGATAGGAGAGGCTGTGCTGGCCATTCTCCTGCTTTTTTTGGTTTATGACTGATCAATACCCCTAGTATCAGCCAAATGCATGACAAGTCCATGGGGTGTCTTTAGAAAGGAAGTAACAGATTAAATATTGAGCTAAACAATTTAATCTTCTCCTGGAAGAATTTTCAGATATCTGTAAAGCTAAATCCTATTAGAGGGGAATAGTCTCCATGTACTAGATTACAGCGCCTCATTGGGAGAGGTTCATAAACACAGAAACACAAGCCACTATAAAACAAAACTTCAAATGGAGACCAGGAAAACAAAATGCCCTTAAAGAGAAATGTATATGTGTTATGTGTGTGTATATACATGGCTTTTTTTTAATCTACTAAACTTAATGCAGAGCACTCTAATACTCCTCTTGAGTATTGGCTTTACCTCTGAGTGGGCAGTTATCTCTATGAAACACCTCACAGAAGAAATGTAATTTTCTGATGACCTGAAGCTAAGAAATGAGGCTGATCATTTTAGAAAAAAGCACCACAAACAATGCTATCAAAACATTCTTTATTCAACACCTACTATATACCTTGTGAGGGATCCTGAAGGAATAAGTATAAAGGATTGAGATAAGAGCGTGAAATTTAGATTCAGACCTGGGTTCAAATTCCATCTCCCCACATACTAGATTTATGACACCAGGCAAGTGACTAAACCACTCTGTTTCCTCTTATGTTAGAAGCCAGTGGGTACTTATCCAGCAATGATGATAATGATACTGATTTCTATTAACCATCGTGTGTAGAAGGCCTGAACAGTCATTGCAATTTCTATATGTGATTTCTATATGTGACCTTACTGAATACTCATTACAACTTTATAAGGTGAATATAGTTACTATTATTATCATCATTTTTGAGATGAAGAATATTATTAGGCAAGGCCTCTCATGGCAGTGACTGCAAGTGCCAAGAAACCCAAACCCTATATTCACAAAAGCCTTCAATTTCAACTTCGTTTTTATCTCCAAACAAGGTGATACCATCACAGCCAGAAACCAAGACCACTAAAGTGAACAATTTTAACCTTTGTCTCTGGTTCAAGTTCAAGAAAATACATCTTCTAGTGCACTATGAATTAACATTTTTTTCAAATGTTATCTTTTGAATTCACAATACATTGTATTATATATTAAAAGTGTACATTTGCTCTGCATAAACATTTAAAATAATCTTTAACCTGTTCTGGACTTTTATCTTTTTTTATATATCAAAAGCCTAAAAAAAAAAAAAAGCAAAACCAAGGAAAAGGGGAGAGAGTCCCGAGTCCTGGACTTCGGTTTACCAGTTATCAAGTAACCAAATGGATGCCAATGAACATAAAGAAAAGATGCATGATACATAATATTAGGTAGTGTTTCCACCATAGAGACACAATAGTCCCAAGTATCCACAGAGCATAGATAATAGTAAAACGTAGTTTTACGAATTAACGAGAAAGGAATGAGTCTAGAGTTCTTATTATCCTTGTTTTCTAATGTACCTAAATTATAAAGCTTACTCAATGTAATGTCTGTTTAACAACCACTTTGCAAGATTTCAAACGTCTAACAATGGACTCCCATGAGCCAGTAGGAACCACCTCTAGGACATCACTTACTCCACAGATGGTTCTTCATGTGTGCAAACATGAATCCTTCTAGCAAGTGCACATATATAATGACACAGAAAGATACGTCTGAATAAGTACACATCTTCAAAAACATATATCCAGATGGATTTCCTTATATATGTAAGAATATATGCCCCACACCCAATCCAGGTGAGGTATCTATAGACACTGCTCTTCCAATCTCCCCAGCAATATGTTGGCCCTTTTGTACAAACCCTGGTACTATTTGCTGCAGACTTCTGTTGGGATTGGCCAGGCATGAAAAATACCCACATTCATACAGCTTGCTTATGAAATAAGTTGGGCTTCATTTTGTGAGCTCTTGCCAGTCTCAACTCAATGTCACAGAGGAGCTGGTAACTTCCAGGTGGGCACCTTTCCTCCTCATTTGGTGTTACAGATGAGAACACTCTCAGAACCTTATAAAATGCTCAGAAATCGAATGACCAACACCCACTCATATCAGGAACTCTCTTTCCCTCTCTTTTGCATCTACTGTGTGTTCACAGGCACATACACACACTCACACTAAAGAAAACCCATGTTTAAAGCTAAGTAGGATATGACTCTTCTGAAATATATAATACCGAAGAATGATATGCTATATTCATCTGATACAGAGTGAGAGGCAAAAAATACATTGTTTTAAGAACTCGATTCTAAACTTGACTATATTTCTATGATTTTTTAGTGCCCGTGTTACCATTAAAATTTTTTTAAACTATCATCTCAAATATCCTTATAGCCAAACTACTACTATTGAAAAGGAATTTGTCCACTTCTTACTGCTTCTCCTTTTCTTGGAAATGGGAAATGGACTGATCCAAAATCAATTGCTTAGATCTCCACTGTGGCAAGGAGAAGAAAGTTCAAAGCCTTTCAGTAATGTTCTAAATTTGAGAAATGTCCACAAAGGACAAAAGTACAGGGATTCAGAAGAAAAAACAGAAGGCAGTAGTTTTCAGGTTTTCACATTTTTCCTGAGTAATTCAAAATGATTTTACAATAGATTTTTAAGGCCGTTAGGTCATTAGCCCAAATGCTGTCTGATACCTATGACTATTTTGAAAAAGAAAAAGAAATTAAACAGGAAATAGTCACTGGATTTAGAAACAATAATTATATTTTTGTATAGCAACCTTTTCTTCTCCGCCTGCATTGCAAAATAGGTTTTTCCCCCCCTTAGATGAACCACTGGTTGCTTCTTGTAAGGTATAATCTTCCTAAACAGAATTTTCATCCAAAAAAAAAAAAACAAAACAAAACAAAAAAAAACAAAAAAAAACAATTAATCTCTAGACTCAAATAGGATCAAGTGACTACCAAAGTTTTTAAAGAATCTTCTCTACCTACCAAAGAAATATTGAATAAAAACATATGAAGAAAAGAATATCCTTTATAAAAGAAAGCATTTCATAATAGCCAACAATGCATTTTCCTCTCCTGAGTGGCAAGGATATGTTCACTTATTTTTAAATAGATTGTTTACAAACAGAACAAAGAAATGTCAAGCCAACCCCAAGTGCTAAGCCTCCATCAAGACCAAATGTTCCAACAATTGTTGAATAGCATACAGAAGAAATCGCCCTAAACATTATCATTTATCCCCTTTCTGCCAAAAATACACCAGAGCTCTCTGGGTAGCCATACCTCTGAAAACTGAATTCTTAGTCTTTGCATCATATAAGAAACAATTCAGAGTTGGAGGATGGAAGTCCAGACTATATTTAGGCAAAGTACTCATTATTTACTAGCCAATCACAAATGGAGTTCATCCAGATGTTTCAAAAATACATATTTGTCTAACTGAATGCAACTTTTCATACTTCTTTCAACATTTAGAAACCCAAGGGATTTTGAAGAATTACCTTTTTCAAAACAATTCACTTTGAGGACTGTTATTTGGATATTGCTGAAAAAAGCATGCAATATGTAGCTTGCTTTGATCTCAAGATAAGGCAAAGAAAGTTTCTGGTTAAAAAAAAAAAAAAGGAAAGAAAAATTTCTAAGAGGAACACTTAGCAATCTAAACTTCTGGTTTCAAAGCTTAATGAGATTTTTGGCAAAAATGGCATTGACATATCCAGTGTACACTTTCTGCCAGGAGTTAGCAGGCTAATCCATTCTGCATATTTTCTAAAAATAACAAAATGAAGAATGGTGAAGGGTATGTGCCCAGTCACAGGGCACTCTGTGTCAATCTCATTTCACCTCACATTTCAAAACCCCCCCAGATTTTAGGCTGCTATAGTGATTACAAGCACATTTATGTAGGAAAAATCAAGGAGAAATTGGGAAAGTCTAGAATCAACCCAGGGATTCAAGGATGAGCCAAACACCAACCTGTATTTTTGTCCCACACCTAAATTAGAGCAGCCACAAAAATAGGTCCATCAAATTCACTGTCTTCCCAAGAATTGCTTTCTCTGCCAACTGTCCTGTTCAGGGGTGGTATAATTGTCTCTCTTCTATTTTCACAAACAAGAACCTTAAGTCATCTCTGAAACTCCTCATCTCCTCTGCACTTTGCCCTTTTCCCCACTCTAACAATTACCCATTCAAATTATTCCCCAGGGTCATCCCTTTCTCACCGTTTCCGTGGCACCTGCCTAGTCATACCTGAGCAACTAAGACAACCTCCCACATGGCTTCCAACCTTACTCCAGCCTGGGCCACATGTCCCCCAACATGTGTTAAGCACCCAACTCTTGATTCAGGCTGTCATGGTCTCAGGGTCCTGAGGTGAGGCCCCTGTGGGGCTTCACACTCATCAGGGAGTCTGCTGGAGATTCCCTCTTTCCCTCCCCCCCACTGGACCATGCTCCCTCCCTCCTCCTGTGCACTCTCCCATTTTCTCTCAAATAAATAAATAAATCTTTAAAAAAAATTTTAATAAAAATAGAACCCCCAATTATAGTGGGGCACATCACGACCTGAATAAAGGCTAATTTTTCTAAACTCTTCTGCAAGCAGGTGTGCCCCTGCAATCAAGTTTTGATGGATATAATATGAACAGAAGTGTTACGTTCAGTTTCTAGGTCATGTCCTCAAAATAAAGTAGTGTGCCCTGGCATTCCTCTTTTGTCCTTCACATTGACTAGGATGCAGACGTGACATTAGGATCAGGAATAGCCACTTCCACAAAAAAAGCAAGCCACAGATAAGGGATAATGAAGACAGTCTACCAGCCCTACCAGTTCTCCGATTTCAGTTGGTTAAGTAAAGAGAAACAAATTTTCATTTTATCCATTGTTAAACTGTGCTTTCCTTTTGGCAATCTAACCCATGCCCTAATTTATATTCTTATATACACTATATTCTCAATTGTTTGATAAAATTCAATAGCACTAATTTTCTAAATTTATTTTTAGATGTATAAAAACCACACAAAGTAGAAGAATGACCTGGATTTTTCACTCCAAATCACATTCACTTTTGGCATACTAGCATGATGGCAATATCCTCATTATTTTAAACCATTTTTTTGAATCTCTGGTTAAAGTAAAAATATTCTTTTATATATATTAAACTTTCCTAGTTGCAGTTTGAGTTAAGAAACTTAACTCAAAAAAAAAAAAAAAACTTAAGAAAAACTTAAAATATGTATATGGTGGCATCTAATGGCTCTAATGGCTCCAATGGTCTCAGACATACCCAAACCTGCCCTCTCTTTATTTCTCAAATTCCCCTCTGTTCATTCATTTCATTCTCTCTCACTACAAACTGGCTTCCTGCGCTTCTCTGCTTGAAGGTGGGGACACAGCTGCCTACTGCTCTCCTGTTCCACGTATTGTAATCCAGGCACCCAAGGAAAGAAACCATTACTGCCCTTGAGTTTTATCATGTGCTAACCTTAGGCAAACCCTGAGATCAGAGGGATATAAAATAAAATTGGCTAAACACTGTTTACATATTTACTTTTGGAAAATCCCTGCTGAGCCTTAAGTACATGTAAAAAGAATCCCTAATAACAATTCCTTTCTGTCTCGGTCAGTGGCTTAGGGATGTGCACCCGGACCTGCAGTGGAGCTGGGATGCTCATCAAAGGGTTCCACGAGCACAGATTAGATCCCAGTGCAACACAGAGTGAGATCCACTTCCTTTTCCACTGTCCCCAAGATGCAACCACCCAGGGAGACCTCAAGAAAAGCCAGAAAAATGTACTTAGCATCCTAACATACTCTTAGTTAACACATATATGCTCCATTCTCACAGCGTCAAGGGACAAGACATTTCTTTGTCACTGGAAACCACATAAAAACTAGCATGGGCAGGAATGGTCCACTTTGTTCAGATTCTGATGCCCTCACTTCTGGGTAACAGACTTTACAGAAATAGACAGTTGCAACAAGCTAGTTATAGGCTTATTTGTTGTTGTCTTGTTTTTTTGAAATTCTTCCAGTGAAATCTAGATAGAGCTGCCAGGTCTTCTTTTTCTGCCGCTGATAGGTTTTACCTAATTTCTCATAAGCCTCAAATTTCTGGGTTCTGATGCTACATAGTTTTGTTTTAAACCGTGCTAACGGTTTACCTACTTTTTTCATCTAATCCTTTCGACAGATTTGAGATAGATATTATCATCCCCATATTTTCAAGAAACTTTGAGACACAACTTATGCACAAAATTCATCTAATTTTACAGTCCAATGAGTTTTGACAAAAATATAACAATTGAAAAATACAAATATAATCAAAATCAAGATATAGAACATGTTCACCACTCCCAACAATTTCCCTGGTGCTCCATTTCAGCCACTCTCCACCCTTCCATCTCAGACAACCTACACCTCAGACAACTGATAACTTTCTTCATTAGAGATGAAATTAGCTTCATCCAGTGTTCCATATAAATGGTACTTTTGTGTCTTTTTTCTGCTTAGCATTGTTTTTGCGATTCATCAACATTGCCGAACAGATCAGCAGTTCATTATTCTTTATTATTCAACCATATTCTGTTATATGGTTACATCACAATTTGTTTAACCACTCCACAGTTTATGGGCATTTGAGTTTTATCTATTTTAGACTATTAGGAATAAAACCATTATGCAGATGTGTGTACAAGTGTTTGTGTGAACATGTTTTCAATTCTCTTTGGTAAATACCTATATGTAGAATTTCTGAGTCATAACATAAGGGTATGCCTAGTTTTGTAAGATACTGTAACTTCTTTTTTCCAAAATGGTTGTTCTATTTGCTCTATATTCTCAGCAGGACTTAATACTGTCCGTTTTAATTCTCGCCGTTTTTGTGGATCTGTACTGGTATCCCATCGTGGGTTCACATTTCCCTGACGACTGAAGATACTGAGTATCTCTTCATGTTTTGTTTTGTTTTTTTTAAGATTATTTATCTATTTGAGAGAGGGAGAAAAAAAAATCTAAAGCAGACTCTGCACTGAGCACAGAGTCCAACATGGGGTTCAATCCCACAGCCAGGAGATCAAAACCTGAGCTGAAACCATGAGCTGGACGCTTAACTGGCTAAGCTGCCCAGGTGCCCCTCTTCACATTCTTATTAACCATTCACATACCTACTATTGGAAGAGTCCATTCGAATGACTTGCCTATTTTTCAAAAACCATTGGTGTTCTTATTATTGAGTTGGAATAGTTTTTACATATTCTGTATACCAGCTGTGGATTATCTTTTATCTTTCAATGGTATTATTCAAGAAGTTCTTAATTTTTATGAAATACACTTTTATCATTTTTTCTTTCATTGTATACTTTTTCTCCTCTATATAAGAAATCTTTGCCTAATCCAAGATGAAAAATATTTTCTATTTTCTTCTAAAAGTTTTATTATCTAGAATTTTAAAACTTCCATGAGTCACATATGGTTATTTTTCTTGTATGATGTGAAGCACTGCTCCATATTCACTTTTCCATATGAAAATAGTTACACCATTGTAATTTCCTTTAAATACTCTCCTTTCCCTCATTAAATATTTTTGGCAAATTTATCAAAAATTAATTGACCACAAATGTGGTAATGTATTTTTAGAATCAATGTTGTGTTGTATTGTCTGAAATATGTCCATATGTCTGTCCTTGTGTCAATCCCACACAGTCTTGTTTACTATATCCTTATGGTCAGTTTTGAAATCAGGTAGCTGTTCCTATGTTTCAAATTTACTTGGGATTATGTATTTTCCATTTCAATGTATATTTTAAAAACCGTTTGCTATTCTCTATTTTTTTAAGAAGCATACCGGGATTTGATTGAGATTCTATCGAATCTAACAATTAATGCAGGGAAAACTGACATCTTAATAATATTGAGTCTGATACATGAACAAGGTAGATATCTCCATTTACTTAGGTCTTTAATTTTTCTCAGCATTTCTTCAAAAGATCTGTAGTTTTTAATGCATAGAACTTATTTTAGTGCATGTTTTAATGTAGTGTTTTAGTGGATATTTTGTCAAAATTTTTATTTTGATGTTATTCCAAATGGTATCTTTAAATTTTTAACCTCCAACTGTTCATTGCTCATATAATGATAATTTATTGTTGTACACTGACCTTGTATCATGAAGCCCTTCTATATTCACTTATTGTTCTGGTAAACTTTCTTAGAGATACCTTTGAATTTTCTATAAATAATATCATGACAGTTTTATTTTTCCAACCCATATGTGGTTTGTTTTTTTCCTTGCCTTATTACACCGGTTAGGCTTTCCCGTACAATGATGAATACAAATGGGGAAAACAGGGATCCTTCCTTGTGTCTGATCTTAGGGAGAAAGGGCTTTAGTTTCTCACCATTAAATATAGTACTAGTTGTAGGTTTTTCACAAATGTTCTCTGTCAGGTTTAGGAAGTTCTCTTTTATGACCAGTGTTCTGAGGAATATAACTAATTCTCAAAATTATTTGTGCAATCATTTGTGAAACCATTTGTGCATTCCTTGGGATAAGTCCTACATGATCATGTTATTACCATTTTTGCATACTGTTGCATACTGTTCAACTTACTAAGATTTTGTCAAGTAACTTTGTATCTATGTTCATGAGTTCCTTTACTCATAACGGATTTTTCGGATTTTATTATTAAGATATTGAGATTTACTATCAAGATAATGCAGACCTCATAAAATGAGCTGGAAATATTCCTACTCCCTGTATGTTCAGAAAGACTATGTGTTAGAATAGTGTTGTTTCTTCCTAATATGTTTGGTGATGGCTTCAGTGAAGCCACCTTGGCCTGGAGTGTTCTTTGTAACTAAGGCTTTTCATTGGAATTTCAATATAACTACTAGGTGTGAAGCTATTCAGATAATCTATCTCATCTTGAATAAGTTTTGGTCAACTGTGTTTTTCAAAGAATTTTTTCATCTCATTTAAGTTGTCAAATTTATTGAAGTTTAGTTATTCATAAAATTCTCTTATTATCATTAATGTATATCAGATCTATAGCTATATGTTCCCTTTCATTCCTGATACCGGCAATCTGCATCTTCTTCCAATCAGTCCAGTTAGAGGTTTACCAATTTTATACATCTTTTCATAGAACCAGATTTTAGTTCAGTTGCTACTGTCTTCCTGTTATCTATTTCAATCCTTTCCTGTTCCTCTTTTTATTTCCTAACTTCTACTTATTTGGGGAGTTTAATTTGCTCTTTCTCTACTTCTTCAAGTAACAAATTATTCATTTTGAACCTTCTTCTTTTCTAACATAAACATTTAATGATATAAATTTCCCTCTAAGCACTGTTTTAGATGCACTTCATAAATGTTATGTGTGTTTTCATTATCATCTAATTTAAGATAGTTTCTAATTTCCTTTGTGATTTTTTCTTTGAAAAAAGAAAAATTAAAATGAAATTTTTTTCTTTTTTTTTAATTTTTATTTATTTATGATAGTCACAGAGAGAGAGGTAGAGACATAGGCAGAGGGAGAAGCAGGCTCCATGCACCGGGAGCCCGATGTGGGATTCGATCCCAGGTCTCCAGGATCGCACCCTGGGCCAAAGGCAGGCGCCAAACCGCTGCGCCACCCAGGGATCCCTTTTTCATTTTTAATAGTGTGTTATTTAACTTCCAAATATTTAGAAATATGCTAGATCTCTTTCTGTTAATGATTTCCAGCTTAATTCTGTTGTAGTCAAAGATTACACTCTATATGATTTCAATCCTTTTACATTTTTGACACTTGTTTTATAGACCAATATATCTTGGTGATGCCCACATATATTTGAAAAGAAATTATTCTATTACATGAATTTTTTGATGGCGTTATTCAAGTTTTCTATATATTTACTGATTCTTCTGTCTACTTTTTCTGTCAATTACTAAGAACAGAGTGCTAAAATCTTCAACTACAATTGAGGAAATAACTATTTTTCCTTGCAGTTTTGTCAGGTTTTGCTTTATGTCTTTTGAAGCTTTTGATTGGGTGCATGTTTATGGTTGTCATATGACCTTAATGGGCTGATCAATTTATCATTATGAAATGCTATCCCTTATCTCTGGTAAAATTTATTTTCTGACATTTACTTTGCCAAATATTAGTTTAACAACACTCATTTTTCTTGTGATTAGAGTTCCCACTATATATTACCCCATACTCCTTTCACTTATATCTCTGTCTTTATATTTAAAGTGTTTCTTTTTTTTTCTTTTTTTGCAGTTTGGGAAAATATTTATTGAATGGATTGATATACTTTCCCACTTTAGTAATTAGAATAAATAAAATTTTATTTTCAATGATTTAAGTGCCTCAGTATAATAGTTGTGCATGATTTACAATTTTACAGAAATGTAGCTGAAGAAAGTGTATAGAATGTGTCCTATACTGAGGACATAACCTTGAAAGTTGCTTATGGCCAAGATCTAACACATCTATAGGTAGAAACTGAGTACTAAAATCCAAACCTGGGACCCCTGAGTGGCTCAGCGGTTGAGCATCTGCCTTTGGCTCAGGTCATGATCCTGGAGTCCCAGGATCGAGTCCCACATCGGGCTCCCTGCATGGAGCCTGCTTCTCCCTCTGCCTCTGACTCTGCCTCTCTCACTGTATCTCTCCTCTCTCACTGTATCTCTCATGAATAAATAAATAAAATCTTTAAAAATAAATAAAAATAAATAAAATCCAAACATTTATTAATGTTAAAAGGTAGGGCTATTGTTAACTCTCAAAAAGAACTATGAGAATGTTAGACATATAATCATCTTTTTTTCTGTTATTAAATGCTCTAAATACTCATTTATTCTCTTTAGACTTCGTTTTTCTTTTCACTTTTTTAGATTTAAATTCAATTAACATATAACATATTATTAGTTTAGAGGTAGAGTTCAGTGATTCATCAGTCTTACATAACACCCAGCACTCATTACATCACATCTTCCTTAATGTCTATCACCCAGTTACCCCATTGCCCTAACCCCCTCCCCTCCAACTGTTTGTTTCCCATGATTAAGAATCTCTTATGCTTTTGTCTCCCTCTCTGATTTCATCTTAAATTTTCCCTCTCTTCCCCAGACTATTTTGTTTCTTAAATTCCACATATGAGTGAGATCATATGATAATCTTTCTCTGATTGACTTATTTCACTTAGCATAATACCCTCAATTCCATCCACATCACTGCAAATCACAAGGTTTCTTTTTTTATTTGATTGCTGAGTAGTATTCCATTTTATATATATATATATATATATATATATATATATATATATATTCCATATATATGGTATATATCTATAATGGAATATATATGGAATATATATATGGAATATATATACACACCACATCATATATATTGAATATATATATAATGGAATATATATGGAATATATATATATACACACACACACAACATCATATATATATATATATATATATATATATATATATATATATATATCACATCTTCTTTATCCATGCATCTGTTGATGGACATCTTGGCTCTTTCAACAGTGTGGCTATTATGGACATTGTAGATACAACTACATTTATATCTTTTAGAGTAGATACCCAGTAGTGCAGTTGCTGAGGGGAGCTCTGTTTTCAACTTTTCAAGGAATCTCCATACTGTTTTCCAGAGTACCTGCACCAGCTTGCATTCCCACCAACAGTGTACAAGGGTTCCCCCTTTCTCCACATCCTCACCAACATCTGTAGTTTCCTGACTTGTTGGTTTTAGCCATTATTACTGGTGTGAGGTATATCTTACTGTGGTTTTGATTTGTATTTTCCTGATGCTGAGTAATGTTGAGCAGTTTTTCATGTGTCTGTTGGCCATTTGTAGGTTTTCCTTAGAAAAATGTCTGTTCATGTCTTCTGCCCATTTCTTGGACTATTTGTTCTTTGGGTGTTGAGTTTGCTAAGTTCTTTATAGATTTTGGATATTAGCCCTTCAGAGGTCACAGAAGTTACTACCTGTGTTCTCCTCAAGGATTTTGATGTATTCCTGAATCACATGTAAGTCTTTCATCCATTTTGAGTCTATCTTTGTATCTGGTATAAGAAAATGGTCCAGTTTCATTCTTCTGCACATGGCTGTCCAATTTTCCCAATGCCATTTATTTAAGAGACTTTCTATTGGATATTCTTTCCTGCTTTGTTGAAGATCATTTGACCATAGAGTTGAGGGTCCATTTCTGGATTCTCTATTCTGTTCCATTGTTCTCTGTGTCTGTTTTTGTGCCAGTATCATATTGTCTTCATGATTACCACTTTTTTTTAAAGATTTTATTTATTTATGAGAGACAGAGAGAGAGAGAGAGAGAGGCAGAGACACAGGCAGAGGGAGAAGCAGGCTCCATGCAGGGAGCCCGACATGGGACTCGATCCCAGGGCCTCAAGATCACACCTTGGGCTGAAGGGGACGCTAAACTGCTGAGCCACCTGGGCTGCCCCATGATTACCACTTTGTAATACAGCTTGAGGTCTAGAATTGTGATGCCACCAGTAAAGTGTGTTTCTTTTACACAGCATAAAACTGGGTCTTAGTTTTATATCCACCTCTACATTCTCTTTATGCTGACTGGAACATGAAGATAATTTACTAATTTAAACCTACCACCTCACTATTTGCTTTCTATTTCTTTCTTTCTATTTCTATTTCTTTCTATTTCTTTCTTTCTATTTCTATTTCTTTCTATTTCTTTCTCTGATTTTTTTCTCCTTTTTCCTCTTTTCCTTTGTCTTCTTAGATTAATTCAGTATATTTTTTATTATGTTTTATGTCTACTTCTGACTTATTAACTACAACTCTGGGGGGGGTTTTGGCTTTTAGGGGTCTTTTTTACAAGTTGTTCTAGAATTTTCAATAGGCATATAGAAGTTATATGGTCTACCTTCAAATCGTATTATACCACTTCACATATGAATTTTATGATGAATTTATGAAGAATTTTATAATGAATACTTCCACATTCTCCCTCACATTCATTTATTATTTTTGTGATACATTTTACTTCTGTATATATGCTTCACAATTCTATATTATTTTTGCTTTTTTATTTATTTTTTTTAAGATTTTACTTACTTATTCATGAGAGACACAGAGAGAGAGAGAGTCAGAGACACAGGCAGAGGGAGAAGCAGGCTCCCTGCAGGGAGCCCTGATGAAGTGGGACTTAATCCCAGGTCTCCAGGATCACACCCTGGGCTAAAGGCAGCGCTAAACTGCTGAGCCACTAGGGCTGCCCTATTTTTGCTTTTTTAAAATGAAATACTTTGAAGAAACTTAAATATGAAAAAATGTAACTTATATTCCCTACATATTTAAAATTTTGAATTTTTTTATCTATTTGTGCAGATATAAGTTTTTATCTGGCATCAGTTTTTTTCCACCCAAAGGAATTCTCCTATATTTATCCTGTAAGTCTGCTGGTAACATATTTCCTCAGTTTTTATTAGTCCAAAAGCAACTTTATTTTGAAGGATATTTTTGCTGCATAAAGAATTCTAGATTGATAGGTTTTTCTTTCTTTTTTTTTTTTTTTAGATCTTTGAAGATACTGTTACATTGTTTTTTTTTTGTATTGTATAGTTTCTTCTTTTAATTTAAAAAACATTTTTTAATATTTTATTTATTAATGGGAGACAGAAAAAGAGGCAGAGACATAGGCAGAGGGAGAAGCAGGTCTCAGACCAGGATCATGCCCTGATCCCAAGGCAGACACTCAACTGCTAAGTCACCCAGGTGTCCCAATTAAAAAAAAAAAAAAAAAATTTAAAGATTTCATTTATTTATTTGAGAGAGAGAGAGAAAGAGAGCTTGGGAAAGAGCAAGGACAAGTGACAGTGGGGCAAAGGGAAGAGGGAGAGGGAGAAGCAGGCTACCCGCTAGGCTGAGGAGGGCCCACTCATGTGGGGGGCAGGAGAAGCTCAATTCTAGGACCCCAGGATCATGGCCTGAGCTGAAGGCAGACACTTAACTGACTGAGCCACCCAAGTGACCCTGTATTGCATGGTCTCTGGTGAGAGTTATATGATAATATTTTTTCTCTGTGATCTATTTTTCTAGCTGCTTATAAAATTTACTCTTTATCACTATTTTCTTTCAGTTTAATTATAGTATGCTTTAGTGTTGTTTTCTTTATGTTAATGAGGTTTAGGATTTAATGAACATCTTAGAATATGGATTTATAGTTTTCTTCAAATCTGAAAATTTGTGACTGTTGTTTCTTCAAATAATTTCTTCTGCACTCCTCCTTTTCTAGGAATCCCATTATACATGTGATAGAATACTTGATATTATACCAAAGGTCACTAAAATTCTTTCTCTTTCATTCTACTTCTGTTTCCTTTTTGACTATCTCTTCTACTATATCTTCAAAATTGCTCATCTTTTGTTTTCTTTTTTTTAAGTATATAATCTATTACCAATACTTCTCAGGAAAATTGTCATTTCTGATATTGTGTTTTTATCTCTAGAAGTTCTATGTGCTTCTTTTAAATATTGTCCATTTCTTTGCCCATTCTGTTCATGTTTTCCTTTAAATAAAATACCTGAACATAGTAATAATAGTTTTGTATTTTTTCTTTTTAATCTTATTTTATTTAAATTCAATTAATTAACATATATCATTAGTTTCAAATGTAGAGTTCAGTTATTCAACAAGTGCATATAATACCCAGTGCTCATTACATCATGTGCCTTCCTTATGTCCATCACCCAGTTACTCCAACCCCCCCACCTCCCTTCCAGCAACCCTCAGTTTGTTTCCTATATTTCCTATAGTTAAGAGTCTCTTATGGTTTGTCTCCCTCTCTGATTTCATCTTATTTTATTTTTCCCCATATTTTTGTATTCTTGTCTGTTGATTCCACAATTTGTTTCATTAACTGATTTTTCTTCCGGTTACAAGTTCTTCACATATTGAGTGATTCTTTATTGGATGCTAGACATTACATGTTTTACATTTTTGAGCATCTGAATATGATTGTCCTGCTTTAAAGAACTTAGGATTTATTCCAGAAGGCATCTATATTACTTGCTGTGTTGGATGCTTGTTCTCAAGATCCTTTTAAGTGGATCTAGAGGACCTCTCACTCTAGAGATATTTTAACTCCACTACTAATGTATGACCTTTCTGGAGTTTCTATTGAATGATCAACAAGGACTCTTCACTCTCACTAGTCAGAACTTGAATACCTCCTAACCATGGGTTATCTCTGGAAAACATTCAGCTCACTGCTTACCAGTCGGTCTTTGCAGCATTTCAGGCTATGCATGTAGATCACAGTTTTCAGCAAGACTCAAAGATTCCATACATATCTCTGCAGATACTTTTCTAGGTAACACCTTCCTCTCCATAACTCTGTCCTCTATGTTACAGACATGTTAGCTTCTCTTAACTAAAATCTCTGTCACCCCGACTCCACAGAATCAACATACTGTTTACAATCTTACTCCCTGTTCCACGGTTCAGAGTGTTTTTTCTGGCAGAAAGCTGGGCAATCAAAGGGCTCACCTCATTTGTTAACTTCTTTCCAGGATCACAATCCTTGCCTACCCATTGTCCAAAATATAAAAGCAATTGTTTCATTAGTTTTGCCAAGTGTCTTGTTGTTTACAGCAAGGGCAACAAGTTCCTCTTGTTCCATCATGGCCAGAAGTGGAAGTCTGCTATACATTTTTATGCTAATTCTTCTCATTTTGCTCTCAGATTCTACTTTGGGACAAATGTAAAGACAATAATGACTGGCTTCTTTTGAGCATTTACTATGTTCCAGGAACCAGACTAAAAAGTTCTACTCTAATTGCTTCATTTAGTCCTGATAATAACCTATGTGTTATGCAACACTTCCATTTTACAAATGAAGAAGATGGGACTTACAGAAGTAACTTTCCTATAGTGACATAGCTAGCCAGTGGTGGGATCAGATTTTCAATCCAGTTCTGCTGGATTCCACAGCTGGGCTCTTAACCGATACATCTGGAAAACCCTTTGATTTACCCAATATACATACGCCAAATACAATATCTAAATCATGCACACCATAATATACAGAGACCTATATTGAACATCACTATATAATGCCAAAGTGTTACCTAGATATTAAGTGCATAAACATTTTTGTGAAAAAATTTTTATAATTATATATTTAATATTTTATGTATGAACACATTCATTTACATATATAAAATGAGCAAAATATCTCAATATAATGTATGAAGTTGGAAGTGGGAAAACTGCTCTTATTTAGTAGGCAAGGATATTGAAGTTCTCATGACTTACTATTTCTGCAATTTTCTGTTATAGATTTCATTTATTTCTATTTTATCTCCTCCAGGATTTTATAAACAAGCTTCATGAGAGGAAAATCATGTCTGAACTCCTTTGTATACCTGTATTGTTTAGAACAGTATCTTCTATATAGTACATGCTACATTATTTTTTGATTCCTTGATAATTGGTTGATTCATCAAAAGCAGCTTTTTTTTTACTGTAAGCTGTACTTTGCTTTTAAGTACAGATCCCAAAGTATGTTACCACTATGTTAGGTTATTTCCTACTAATTATAGGCACCCAGAGGGCAAGGATATGTTTTTCTGTGTCTCTGCTCAACACAGAAAAGCCAGTGATACACAACCAATTGCTGGCTTCTGGTGTGGATATATAGGCACAGGCCCTATAACTGAAGAATTTGCTTACTAGGCCTATAGGCCCACTGACTAACACGAGCAGGACAAAGCTCAATCTATCATAGGATTTTGCATTCTAAGACTCTCCTCAGTTACAAAAGTCCTAAACAGTAATAGCACTATTCAACATATCTATGTTTACATCACAGTTTATTTTTTTGATATTCTTAAAATTTATGTATTTATAAGAGACACACAGAGAGAGGCAGAGACATAGAAGGAGAAACAGGCTCCCTGCGGTGAGCCCAATGCAGGACTCAATCCCGGGACCCCAGGATCATGCCCTGAGCCAAAGGCAGATGCCCAGCCACTGAGACACCCACGTGTCCCTACATCACAGTTCTAAAAGCACTTTCATTTCACATGTTAGCCATGATCTAGTCAAGAAAATAAAAATTGTGAGATGAGGGCAGCCCAGGTGGGTCAGCAGTTGAGCATCTGCCTTCGGCTCAGGGCGTGATCTTGGAATCTCGGGATCGAGTCCTGCATCAGGCTCCATGCATGGAGCCTACTTCTCTCTCTGCCTGTGTCTCTGCCTCTCTCTGTCTCTCAAGAATAAATAAATAAAATCTTTAAATTTTTTTTTTTAATTGCAAAACAACTGGATGGCTCAGCAGTTGAGCATCTGCCTTTGGCTCAGGGTGTGATCCTGGAGTCCCCAGATCGAGTCCCACATCGGGCTCCCTGCAGGAAGCCTGCTTCTCCCTCTGCCTGTGCCTCTGCCTCTCTCTGTGTGTATCTCTCATGAATAAATAAATATTTTTGAAAAAATAAATAAAAATTGCTATTTATCCTACAAAGAGAGGAAAAGTTGATTCTAAAGATCGTTTACATCTGAGTGATGGAAAAGTTAGGAATACAGTCAGGGTTATTGAAAGAACCCTGGCATTATCAATAGTAGGAAGCCACTATCGCCCCTAGGTCTGGAGGGACAATGAAAGGAAGTGGTGAAACAACCCAGAAATCTGGGTCCTCCAGCAGCTGCTACAGCTATGAAGGAAATGATAAGCCACAGATACCACAGAAAACCAAGAGGAAGAGAAATGCCCTGGCTTCTTGCCACTGATGCTCTGTAATACTTTGCTACTACCTCTCATTGGCCAAATCAACCCAGAAACCAAAGGGCAAGGAAGTCTGGGAAAGAAATGTGTTACAAACCAGAAGAGGAAATGGCAGAGGAAGGATCCGAGGGCAATCAGGCAGTCGAGTCCACATTTTATATTATTCTATGGAAGTGGAAACGGAGAGTTGGAGAACTCCATGGACTTACTCAAGGTCACACAGGCAGAAACTGGTAGAGCTAGAATTTCTTCAACTATGAGCCAGTTTCACACATTTTTTCTGCAGGTTATGATCTCCTTTTAGAACAGAAGAGGAGGTAGAAAACTGGGTTCCCTTGCCTGCACTCTCCTAACTGCCTCCTGTTGATTCTCCCACAGTCTACCTCAGCCCCTTCTCTTCTCCAGTCTCACTACACACAACAACACAGCTTCCCCCGGAGTTTTACCTAAAGCTTCTACCACTCTGCAAGTCCTAAGCTCTAAGGAGAACTGTCCTCCTCGGTTCCGAGACCACTGGCATCCCCCATTTCCCCACTCACTCCCCACTACACTCTGCTCCCAGGGCGCCTTTTGTTTCCCTCCCCCACAGTACCTGTCACACTGAGCAGCAATTATGTGTTGCCTGTCTTCTCTCTTAGACTGATGGAAACCAATTCTCAGTCATCTTGATATCCTAAGAAACTGACATAGTGTCTAACACATTGTCAGTGCTCTATAAGTGCCTGAATAAATGAATGAATATAACTGAAGAAATCTTTCCACCAGATTGCTGAAGTATTCAAAATTGAGGCTGCTAATCTATCCTAAAGACTCTGAAGATTGTAAAATGCACCAGTTCACAGAAGGTTAGAGCCACTGACAGGAGAAATGTTCATTCCTTGAGTCCCAGGATCTTAGCTTTGGTGTCCCAGCTTTACAGTCCACCCAAGGCAAGCGTGTTAGAGTCATGCCTTTTTCATCTAGTCACATGGATGAGAAGGGTAAGCACAAGGGAGTGGCTGCCTGGAAATGGAGAATCCATTCACATGCTGATATAAAAATAATTGGACAACAAAGCCCTGTTTTAGCATTTTCTCTACAGTGACACACAGAAGGCATTGGTGCACCCACAACAATTTTGAGAGCATAGTTCTAGGGAATAGTGCTATGTTATCATAAAATTACATGTCAGATAAGATTTAATTGTTATTTTCACCTTTCCAACACCTTTCACAAAGCAATGCTTAAAAGCATTACAAGAAGAATATTACTCTTAAAAAAAAAAAGAAGAATATTACTCTTTAAGGGACAGCATGCAACAAAGAAAGCACAAGAAAGACCAAACAACAGGCCAGTCTTTTATGGAAGCTTAGGTTCAGCACATTATACAAAATTATTCTAAGTGTTTCCATCTAAGGAAGTTACATACTGGCTTGGAAGGGGAGGCCATTGGAAAAAGATAATAAATGGACAATGTTTCCTAAAAGAGATACTTTCATTTCTCCAGACAGGGAGCTAACAAAAGCCACTGGCTAACCAAGCACGTAAGGTGAGAAGCATGTCCTCAGAATCATTCTATTTTCACTGTAAATCACAACACACGCAATATTATCACTGATAGATATATGCAAGGGAGAGGGTGGAAGAAGGTGGAAGCCCTGACGTGTCTTCTATGGGGAGGATCCACAGGATGACAATAGCTATTTGAAAATAAATCTTACTTATTCTCAAATAGGGACATAAAATTGTATTTGGTGTTTTAACTGCATCCATAAAGTTCCAGCTAATTTAAGAGTGATGAGAAAATTTTCAAGGTCATGAAAACTAAGGAAAATCTGGGAACCTGTCATAGATTGGAGGAGGTCAAGGAGGTAGTGACTAAACACAACATGGTATACTAGATTGGATCTCCCACCGGAAAAAAAGACATGAAGTGGGAAACCACTGAAATCCAAATGAAGTCCAGAGTTTTAGTTAATAGGAGTGTGCCAATGTCACCTTCTCAGTTTTGACAAACTACCATCATTTTGTAAGATAGTAATACTAGGGGAAGCTGGGTGAAGGATAGGTGGGAACTCTCTGTACTCTCTTTGTAACTTTTCTGTAAATTTAAAATTATTCCAAAATAAAAAGTTTGTTTTTTAGAGAATAAGCAAAGTCCACTGACTATTCTGGTGACTTTATCACTTGGATAATGAATTGAATACCTCTTCCTAGTTTCCAGCTTTTCAAAGAGGAAGACGTAGATCCATAGACAACATGAAATACAGTAGGAGCAAGGCAGGCATCCACTGCTGAGTGGCTCTACAGGTGGAAAAGAAAACTGCCATTAAATTTTAAGTGATGACTTCAGGGTGGGGAGGCTCCCAGAGGGATTCAGCTAGCCCAGGGTTCTTGATGGACTTCCTAATTATGCTGATCAATTCAAATCGCAGTTATCAGGGCATCACTTAGAAATGAGATCAAACTATTTCTTAATTCATCTGCACACATGTACATATACTTTTGCAATGTAAATAATTTACACAAGTCTGCGTGCTTTCTTTTGTCAGGAGACTGAAGAACAAACTGCTATGAGGCATGTCCCCAAGTTTTGAGAGACTGTTTTACCTTTAGGGCTTGAAGGGGAAGACAGACTGAATGACTTCAGCATCTAAGTCCTGACAGGAACAGATGGCATCATCGACATGAGGAGGAACTGATTTTAAGTAAAGGAACTGATTCCCAAGAGATGGACAAAATTTTGAGAATTGACAAGGAATGGTGCGGCACTTCAAGTCCAGCAGTTGCGAAGAGCTCTTACAAGAACTCTAATGAAATGTCCCTACATTGAAGGAGCAGGAAGAGGAGTTAGTGGAAATTGGGGGACAGATATATGTAGGGGGCCATCTGTAGAACACCCACTGGACACAAGCCAGAAGAGTTAATATCCTGACCTTACTGTCCTCCTGCTCTCTATTGTCTGCTAATGTCTTCCATTGGCCAAGTCTACCTAGAAACCAGAGCACAAAGGAGCCCACTAACACAGCCCACACAGGACAGCTTTCTGGAGGCTCATACCAGGATGGAGATGGGGTGGACAGTACCTCCGCAGGGGCAATCATATCCAGTCTACTGGCTCTATTGCTGGCTTCATTCTGAATCTGCAGTACCATTTATTGCACCTGCTTAATGACAACTTGAATCTGTTTACCACTCAGTTGCAGAATGTTTCTCAATCCAATATGGCCAAATAATTTTGCATTTTGTAACTTCACTGATAGGGGTCAAGCCACATTCTGACAAGATGCAATCACCTCTGAAAGAAAGGGTATTATTTGCCAAATGACTCAGGCTAGCAAAGCACACAGGCCGCTGTATGCTTTCAAGCAACGGGATAGACTGGAAAAGGACCACACCCAGATTCCCTAAGTGGTCTAACCTGGCTTCAAATAATAGTCCTCTTCCCTCTTTTAAATCTGTCCTTTATATTCCCTTCATTTGTGAAACCCTTTTTAAAAAGCCAACAGCAAAAACTTCTCTCTAGAGACAAAGGGGAGGAACAATGGAAAATATCATGAGAACACAAAAGGAGCAGATGTTAATAACTGCAGACTTCCAGCACTTAGAGATTTACCAGGGTTTGTATTATTTCTCTTTTCTTCGTCATCTTGCAACTTCTAATTATGTATAAGAAAAATTCTTAAATGAACAAATATGTAACACAGTTAGAAGAGGGTTGGGACGTGAGATGGATCTGGCATTTGAGCTAAGGGGAAAATAGCCAAGGAAGAAAAAAAATGGGTGAGAAGAGGGAGAGAAAACAGAGAGGTGAGATGAAGCCTCATGTTGGGTGAGGAGTAATTGAATTCTCACCCTGGGTGGCACCAAGACACAGGAAAATGTGTGCCAATGAGCTGGCCAAGCAGTAGGACTGAGGTTCCCAATCTATATCCAGAAAACACATGTAAAAGGTAAGCCCTGCTTTAATAATTTAAATACCAAGGGAGTCACATTTCTTTGATATTCAAGTTGTAATGACTCCAGGTTAGCAGTGTTTCTCCTTCCCAGGCATTCCCAAGAACAAACAGGCTGCACAATCCATGCTAGTCTTGGTGTTTTCATTTCACAGCAGAATGTGTATTTATCCCATCACTCGTTCATTCCCTTATGCAATAAATATTTACAGAGCACCTTCTATGCATCAGGCACTGCTATAATTGCTGACGATGCAGCAGAAAAAAAGGAGCACAAAGGATCTCTCAGGTTCCAAACATTCTATGGGTGAGGGAGACCAAACAAACAGAAAACGAACAAGTTCAAAGATTAATATACCCTTGAAAGAAATAAAACAGGATGGGCTCTTAAAGAGGGCCTGCTGTGGGAAGGAATGGTCCGAGGAGAGGCACTTGGGCTGAGATCCTAGACGACAAAAAGGAATCATTGGCCAAACCACACAGTAGGGCATGAACACTGGAGGAAGCTCATTCCAGGAACACCAAATGCAAAATTCCTGAGGAGAAACGGACTGCCAAGTTCAATGGAAACAGCCAAGTTCTTACAAGGATGCCAGAGTCAGGAGGGGTTCAAATCTTGGACATAGGCTCTGTCCAGAGCCAGCCTTTCTTGGGACCACCTGGACCCTGGTGTGCTAAGTCTGAATCAGGCGCCCAAACTCCTACAGACACCTCCTCCCCTCAAGAGTCTCTGATCTATTCCTATTAGGATACAAATTTGGAGTCATGTAGCCCCGAGAGAAACACCCAGGAGAAAAGGATCATGGAGTCTTTCAAAAGGAGGCTCCATCTCCTGCCAGCACGGTGAGGGGAAGCTGGGGGACGGGGGGGTGGGGGTGGGGGTAGAGGAGGGAAGCAGGATTTGCTATATACTTTCAGATAACTAACTTTATTTTGAATATTTTCTCCCCCCCCCCCACCAAAAAAAAAGGTGATCACAAAGTTAGCTGACATCCTCCACCACTAGAAACTAGACCGCTCACAAAGCCTCAAATAACTGTCTTTCTTAAATTTAAAAATTTAGGTTTAGGTTTCACCCAATTATATTCCCTGCAAGGTGTGCTTCGTGTCTTTCTCCTCAGACAGAGAAGGAGAGGCTTATAGAACTAGCTGCAGCTCCTGGACAGAGGTATCATGGTGCCAGCACCAGTACCAAGTGAGCATGCTGAGACCTTACACGACAAACAAGAATATAATCATTTCAGTGTAGAGCAGGTCACAATCAGCAATGGAGTGGCTTTAAAATATGTTAACAAATCCTTTCCTAGGCCTGTCTTCACAAGATGGAGCCTAATTCCTGGTCCCTTGAGTCTAACTTGAATGTAGTGACATGAGGAGTGGAAGGTGGTAGAAATGAAATGGTAATTCACGAGGACTTTAAAAGCAACATGGCTTCTTCCTTGCTTTCTCTCTCGCTCACTCACTCTGGGGAAATCCAGCCACCGTATCATTAGGACACTCAAGCAGCCATAGGGAGAGGCCCCCGTGAGGAGAAACTGAGGCCTCCTGCCAGTAGCCCTGTGAGAGCCATTTCCGAAGCTGACACTCCAGCCCCAGTCGAGCTCTCAGATGACTACAACCCCAGCTGATATTTGGTTATAATCTCACGAGATATCTCAAGCCAGCCAATAAGCCACTCTCAAATTCCTACATTTTCTGAGGTAATAAATGTTCTTTTTAGTCACTAAGTTCTTAGGTAATTTGTTAGGTGTCAGCCAAAGCAGTGAGGTCTGCAAGCATTTATATGGGGCTCTACAGGAGGGTACCAGGCCTTGGAATGTGCTAGTGTTTGTATCCAGATTCTATCTCCAGGCTGGCAGGGCCCTGGCACATATCTAGGATAAATGAAAGCAAGGGGAAACATATCTAGAGTTATTAAATGTGTCTCAAATATAGGAAACACCATTTGTTCCTATTTGAAACTGTTAAAAATCATACTATTCTTATATTGTTGCCACGTTTTACATTTTCACGTGATACTAAGAGAATAACTTAATAGTCTGCTGAAAGGCACAACAAAATACTCTGATACTAAATCTGCCTCAAGCCTGGAAGGGCTACATAAACATAAAACATTCAACCCAGAGTAAAGATGTCAACCCCCCGTGGCACAGAATTTCAGTACCTTTAATTCAAGCTAATTAGTCTGTGGCAGAGAGAATCCTGCCATATTGAATCTTTGGACTAAGTCCTTGACTGACAACATCCTTCCATGCGTCAGTATTGCTCTGTAGGTTAAAAAGTTAAGAGAATGCAAACAAGCAATATTATTTTGGAACTGAGATGTTATTCTCAAGCTTAAACTTCTTTACCCTCATCACATCTGCTTCCCAAAATATCAAAAATATAGAAAATCAGAAACTGTCAAAGGCAAATCAACTCAGATGTGCCTATTCCGAGACTAGCATGTCAATAGTGTTTATACCCCTTCTTACACCATATAGTCTAATTACCTCTGATTATATATTTAAGGAAACTTCCATGCACTGTAAACAGCACAAAAATACAACCCTTCAGGTTTATATTTCCTCCATCTGGCAGAGACTGGGAGTCCCCCAGTCAGCTAAAGTCCTTGACTAGGACACTTCACTGATGGGTTAAGGGATGGGGAATAAATAACAACAATCACTCATGAGCAACGTCATATTTCTCTTTTATTGCCCATCTCACCATCCTCTAAAAACCTCAAGCTTAGGAAAGGGTGCTCTCATGACAAATTTAAAGTCCAGATGGTACTTATACTCCCAAAAATGACCTCCCTGCAAAATGTCTTGGGGACCAACAGTGCCACAATTCTTCACCAGATTCAGGGGCAACTGCTAAGGGTGAAAAAACTATAGCCAAAGAAACAGTGAGCAAGGTTCTGACCCCAATATGGCCCACTGTAGAAAACTGTTTGGTTGGGTTTTCTTCCCACTGTCCTTAGGTAGCTTTCCAGTGAGTCCTGGGAATTCTTGCAATTTAGATTCTCATCTATTTTTACCTGTATTCCTGTCACCACAGTCTTAGAGTCAAGTGGTTTAAATTCCCAACCGGCAAACTCCAACTATTTCAGTTTGGGTTTTTATTCCCAGAGTAGACTAGGCTCCAAAATCACCCAGTAAACAAAGGCAGCATTCTTAGAGGGCTTCTCTCATGGGAGAGTTTGTCATTGAAGACTGAAGCCACTGGGGAGAGCAGGAGATCTCAGAGAGTGCAAGGAAAAGGCAAAATATCTTCAGAAGGAGGTTCTATTTTTTTACACACAGAGACTTAGAGTCCTCTCGAACAGAAAAATGACTGTCATTTTTCTAATATTTAAATGATACCTATGAATTCAGTATTTTAAAAACACCATAAAAGACAACTGACACTGGTTTGGTTTCCAAAATGTTTTTAACTTCCACTCAATAAGAAAGAATTATCAAATCATATACCCATGTGTTCATACATTTATTCACTTACTAAGCATCATTTACATACCAGGCACCGTGCTATGTGGTGACTAAGCATTGCTGAGCAAAGGAAAGGATGTAATTCCTATAATCATGAATTTAGTAGTCTAGAGAGAAGTAATCCGTCTATAGACAAGTAGATAGAAATACAATGGATATGTAGGGTAAGGGAGAAGAGATGAGAAAGAAAAAAACAATAGAAGTAAATAACCGACAGGTAAAAACATTTATATTTAAATGCTGTAGTTGACCCAGTCGGGGAGGAAAAGGCTCTATGAAGGAAGGTTGATTGGACTGAATTCTGAAGAGAGAATGTATGCATTTCCGGGGAGCAGAGGAATGGTGCCAACATGCTAGATAAAAGGGAAAGCACATGTAGAGGGGAGCTGTGGTAAAAAAGGAGAGTAGTACACTCAAGAAACTGAAACAAGACCATTGTATCTATGCTACAAAGATCTATGCTGCAAAGACCTCTACTATGTGAGAAAGCTGTAAAGATGAACAAGGGGCAGACCAAAAAGGGCCTTTTAGGCCATGCATGCAAAGGAATGGGTTCACACCGTAATCTACTGGCAGGTTTTAAGCGAAGGAGAGACACAACTACATTTTTGTTTTAAAGGTACCCTTCCAGCTATAGCCTAGAGATCAAATGTCAGGAAGATCAGAAAAGATTTCAGGGCACCGGGTGGAGCTATTAGAATTGTTCAAGTGGGAGAGAGACACTCGTGCCAGTGTGGTCTGTGTGCCCAGAGGCTAATTATTAGCCTATTGTCACTAAGCCCCACACCTGCCTTTACAGACTGTGCTCAATGCTGCTGGGACAAGAGTCTGTGAGCCACATTTCCCGAGTTTCCTTGTCTAGCACCTTCCTGTTTGGTTCTGCCAATAGGAGGCTAAACAGCAGTAGAAAGAGAAAAGATTCCCACTTTGACTCTGACCATGTGGCCACTGCCACTGGTTGCAGGTGGCTGCTACGATGACAGCAAAATGGGGTGATTCTAAATGACAGCAGCCCGGACAGAGGCAGAACCCTTTCAAAAGTTGCAGGCCTGGTTAGTGTGGCTCCTTTTCAGCACACCCAGATTGAACTGCCCCGTGACTCCCACACAGCAGAAGACGCACCCTCTGGGCTTCTCCCCAGGATGCTGACAGCTTCTTGTATCTGGGTATAGAAGATACCTTCTGTCTCTTCCAGGCAAAGCGCCACACCGCTCCTTTTTGATCTTCCACTCTGCTCTACAAACTTATAACCCATTCCCTGTGTTTAATTCCCTCTGTTTAAAATACCAAGAATGATTTATTTTCTTTTCCTTAACTGTTAGAACAGCTCCAAAATTAAAAGTTAGAACAAATTCACTAAATTCAACCTCTTGTCAGTAAATCATTCTTCCTAACATGAAGCTACCTATCTGACCCTGTTTGGAGAATTTCAGTGCCAAGAACATAACTTTCTGGTAGGGTAGCCTAGACCATCGATGGCAATCTCTAATATTAAAGTTCCTAAAAATGATGCCAAATATAACCATTCATGGAAGGTCAACCATGAGAAGCTATTCAGCATGAGTCCTTAATGTACCTGACACTCCAGTTAACTGAAGATAAGTGTCATGTCTTCTCATGTGTAATGTGTTCTCGGGTATACTGAACACCCGTAGCACGCCCAACAGTTTCCAATTCCTGAATTCCTCACTTCCTCTGACATGCTCTCTGTAATTCTGTTTTACACACTGAATTTTATCCAGATGAAACTGTATGCGGCAGCCCTCTGGTAAGGAAGAATGGCTCTTGAAGAGTTGGCAATCTGAGTTCCATCCTTTTGTGACCTGCCATTCTCCTCCCCAGTACTGCAGAAGCCCTATAGGCACCCCCTCCAGACCCTTATTACTCTAGTATATTCATTTCCTCATAAAGTATGCCATCCTCCTGAAATAGGGCACATCCAGAAACGTCAATCTGGATGTGAACACTGCTACAAATGTAATGCAGCCAGGTTTGAATTAGATTTTACCTTTATTTTTTGTTTTGGGAGCTATTATTTTGTTCTTGGCTCCTAATAATCAACAGAGAGATTTTGAACATATACTGTATATCCTAGGTCCTAAGGGGAAATAAAGAATGAGAAGAAAGAGAAGAATAAGAAGGAAAAGGAAAACAGGGCACGATCCTGTCCTAAAGAACCTTAAAAACTAACTGAAGAAATTATATATAAAGCTCATGGAGAGATGGCAAATTATTGCAATCGGGAAACATTGAGGGCTATGTAAGTAGTATAAAGCAATGCATTATGTTCTCGCTCAAGGTAGGAATTGCCCAATTCGGGGATAAACGGGAAAAACTTCAGCAAGCAATAATACTTAAACTTAGTCCTTTAGGCAGTCACAGAATTTGGACATATGGGAAAGTGTAGGAAAGGTATGTCTACCCAGGAGAATGATGTCATTCATGTATTCGTTGATTTATTTCTCAAATATTTACTAAGCAACTCTATATTCTTAGCACTGTGTAAAGTCCTAAGAAAACGTGATTGAAAGAACTAGCCAAGGATCTTACAAACTAATAAGCAAATATGTGTAGCAAGGAAAATATGACTTGTTGTGGGGACAAAAAATAAGGTAACTAGATTTTCAGCAATGAGTTCATTAAGAAATAGTGGAAGATGAGAACTGAAGGGCAGTTTGGGACCACAGTGGAGAGGATTCCTTAATTCAGATTAATAATCTGGAATTTTATCCTTTTGCTACAATTACTATAGCTGTGTTATAAAGTTTTCCAGAATTTACTGCCATAAAACAGCCATTTATTATGCTTACAGTTTCTGTGCATTAGGAATTCAGATAAAGCATAGATGGGACAGCCTGTCTCTGCTCCTCAATGTCTGGGGCTCACCTGGAAAGCCCCAAAAAGCTGAGATCTGGAATCATCTGAAGTTTCACTCACATTCTGAAAGTTAATACTGATTGTTGGTGGGGGGGGGGGGTGCCGCAGCTCCTCTCCACAGGGGCCTCTCCAGGTGGGCTGGGTCAGACTACCTTATACCATAGGGCTGAGTTCCAAGGGAAAGTCTGAAAGAGAGAGACAGACAGGGACAGATGGAGAGAGAGAGGCACAAGTTGAAACCTTTTTATGACCTAACACTGGAAGTCACACATATCACTTCCGTCATATTCTCTCAGTGAAGCAGCTAGAAGCCCCTCCTGTTTCCAAGGGAGACTTTTCCTCTTGATTGTCACAATGTAAGAACATATGGGTGGAGCATCAGTCACTTGCAAGAAAAGAACAGATAGGAGATTAATCCTTGGAAAAATGCCATCTGCCACTCCTTTAGATGAACACAAAGTCATCTGAATAGAAGAGCAATCTGAGAAAAGTTGTATTTTAGGAAGGTTAATCTGGTATCAAGGATAGCACGTTGATGGAGCACAGAAATGATGAAGCAATAATCAAACTAGAACTAAAGGAGAATTTGGCATCTTGACTTCTTGTGTATGAAGCCCATTATTCTGAGTTTCAGTACTTTTCTCCTCCGCTCTCTTGTAAATCTTAATGCTGTCTGTGCCAATGCATTAAGATGCAGTGTGTTCCGTGGAATATCAGTCCCAGAAGATTCTCCAACAAAAAAGGACCTTGTTCAAAAGGAGGTAAACCAATCTCACACTTTACTTCCCACTTGGAAATTTTCAATGCTTCTTAGCATACTAAAACCTCTTTAAAAATCAGTAGTTTAAAAAAAAAATCTGTTTAATATTGTTTTATCCAGACTGTCTCCAATCTTCTTGGCCGCTGAACCTTTTTTTTTTTTGTTTTGTTTTTTGCTTTTCACTAATTAATATCCTTTGGAACTAGCCTAAAGGCCACTGTGCTGGCTGCCCCTGGGCAGAACAGTGAAAGGCCAGGCAACTAATCAATCAAGCACTCATCAAATGCCTGATTAGAAATAAGACTCTGAAAGTAATTTACCTTTAATATGGTAAAACAGAAAAAAATAAAAACAATGGAAACTGAGATGTTTCACGAAAAGTCTAAGATTTCGGTGAAAGACACAGGCTTCCTTGAGCATTTAGATTTGTTTTGGGTGTCTTATTTAATTATTTATTTGAGTGCAATCGACACACAATGTTTGCCCACATGAGGCTGGTTCTCCAATGTTGTCACACCTCTCAAACCTCAGGCAAGGCTAAATTACTGGGAAACTCTTCTATTCTTAAATGGAAGATAAAAAAGTGTTTATCTTCCAAAGGTTGCTTTGTATTAAGATGTGACCATTGCTTTTACACAAAGAGAATTTTAAAACAAAGTCTGCCACCAGCAAAAAAAAAAAAACCCCACGTGCAGTGGAGTAAACGGCCAAGGCGAACAGGAGCCCTCCCTATAAATCACCGTCAGTGTCCTGATGGGGCTTCAGCTGGCGGAATGGCGATGCTCTGGGAGGGCAAGGCTGTGTCACAGGCCCCTTTGTTAGCGTGATTGATCACAGACACACAATCAGCAGCTTTCCTTTGTGAAAGGCTCCTTTCTTCTGGCCTGTTTCCTTTCACCTTTTCCTTCCTTCTCTCTTCTCTCCAAGATCCTGCCTTCTGGCCTTCTCAACAAATATTTTGGCCTGAAGAAGGTAAACCCACTCAAACAGACCTCCTTAATATCTCCTGTCCTGCCAGGTGCCAAGCTAACATCTAGAATTCGGGCTGCTGTCGCTGGGTGAAAAAATAAAGTATTAAAACCCCATTGAAAATTAATTCTACAACTGCTTTCCAATCTCACAGAGGACTCTCCATGTCTCCATTTCACCTCAGGCCTTCATACCCCCTTAGCCTCTCCTCTAATGGCCTGAATTGAATGCTTGATCTTCAAACCACTTACCCACCTAGAAGTCTCATTTCCTTTACATGTACTCTGAAAAAATCATCCTCAGATCAATGTAAGATTCAACCTTCCCTGCTCCCATATCCAGCACAGCCGGAATGATGAAAGCCACTACAGACTCTGATCCCAGCTGCAGAGGGGTCAAAGGGGTCAAAGCTCCGCCCTGCGGTCCTTACCCCTGCCCCTGCGCACCCCCCTGCCCCCCCGAATTCTCCTGGGTGACTCCTCCAAAACTCCCCACTCCCCTTACCACCTATACAATACCTAGTTGAGTCTTAAGGGAGACTGACCTCTCCTTCGTGGAAATCACGGCCAACAGGTAACATCCCGAACCTCCTACATCTGCAGCTTCATACCCATGTGTGTAACTACTCGAATTTCCAACTACTCTCTTTTTTTTTTTTAATTTATTTTTTATTGGTGTTCAATTTACTAACATACAGAATAACCCCCAGTGCCCGTCACCCATTCACTCCCACCCCCCGCCCTCCTCCCCTTCCACCACCCCTAGTTCGTTTCCCAGAGTTAGCAGTCTTTACGTTCTGTCTCCCTTTCTGATATTTCCCACACATTTCTTCCCCCTTCCCTTATATTCCCTTTCACTATTATTTATATTCCCCAAATGAATGAGAACATATAATGTTTGTCCTTCTCCGACTGGCTTACTTCACTCAGCATAATACCCAACTACTCTCTTTTTGGCTCCTCTATTGTATGGTCACACCAGTCTTTGTGTTCCTCACGCAAGACAAGGGCAATCCCAGCTCTGGGCCTTTACACCAGCTCTTGTCTCTGCTTTGAATGCTCTTCCCTCTGATTGTCACATGCTGGCTCCTCCCTAGTATACGGAGAGTCGCTCAAATACCCCCTCAAGTGAGGTTTTCTCAAACCAATTCGTATACAGTAGTCAGCCAGGCCCTCTGCCAATTCACCCAAAATCTACACAGCTCTTAGTAAATATTATGTGATACTTACTTGTGTATCAACCATTTGCTACTTTAAATGAAAACTCCAGGAGAGAAGGTATCTTTCTGTCATGTTCACTGCTCTGTCCCCAGAGCCTGTAACTGTGCCACACATAAAATTAACGCTCACCAACTGGATCTTGAATTAATAAGTGTTTGGAGAGTGTGAAGACGCATATACTAGTAGGGGAGCGTGGGAGATGGCATGGCAATGTTGAAAACTCATTCAAGATGTGTCCTCATGAATCTAAGATACAGCCATGTGTTATTGTCCCACTTGTTCAGTGGTTTGGGTGCAGGTAAGAGGTAGACAGATGCTCTTAGGCATGGCTGGGATTTTGCCAGATGAGAGACCCGGGAGCGAGGTCCTCACAAGGGAGGGCTTTCACTGTTGGGACTGTGGAATCTGTGCTGGGAAAGGAAAGGAGGAGGCAGAAAGTGAAGAGCGGCAGGGGAACAAATAAATGAGCGATCTAGATGAGGACGAACAGCTGAGAGTTCAAGGAGTGTTGCTCGCAGGATGGCGGGCTTGACATACAGCTTTCAGAGGAGCCGTAATTACTGGGTGGAGGGAAAAAAAATAAAAAAATAAAAAATAAAATTACTGGGTGGAGGAAGAAAGAAAGAAAAGAGGCAACTGTGTTCCAACAACCTGAAAGTGAAACACAGTCACAAGCCAATACCTCTTCACGCGGCCAGCGGTGGCCACCCCTGGCACCCCTCCTACGTATCTTTATGCTCAAAGAATCTTTGTCCCTTGGTTTGCCTTAGGCTACATCACCAAAGGCTTCTGCTTCTCTGACCTTGGGATATGTCAGGCTATATAGAAAGGAAGGTAACAGGAAGAAAAGAAAATGGCATCCTCTTAGGTATCCATTAAGAAGCAAGTTACTTGGCACCTTCACAAGGAAGCCTCCCCCACACACATGCTCCCTTATCAGGAAAGGGAACTGTACTTATACATCAGAAAACTCAAGGCATTTCTCTATGGTGCTCTGTTGCACCGCTTCAAATATCTACGGGGGCTCCTGGTGGCCCTCTGTTGGTAGAGTGTGTGACTCTTAATCTCATGGTTCGAGATTAAATTTGAGCCCCACAATGGGCATAGAGATTACTTAAAAAGTTTATTTTATTTTTAAGTAAAATAAGTTTAAAAAGTTGATTTTATTTTTAAGTAATAAAAAATATAAAAAATATTTAATAAAACATATATTTTTTTAAATCTATGTACAGGTCTGTTTTCCTCATTAGATTTTGAGTCATATGAGGGCTGGACAATCTTTTACTCATCTTTGTTTCGAAGAACAAAGCCTAAGGTTCCACATATAGTAGGCAATCCTTAACTTCTGTTGAATAATTCAATGGATAACCAAGAGCATGAATTATAACCAGAGAAAAGCAGACTGGCCTAAACGCTGTAACAACACATGCCTGGACATGTGGGCTCCTCTACAGACCAAGAGTCATATGCTCTCTGCTCAGCACCCACCCTGCACACCACAGAGTGTTAGACAGAAAGCAAAGGCCCCTAGGAGATGATATGGCCAAACGTGGACACAGAGGCCACCTCTAAAATACTTTAAGCCCTTTGGCATAGACATCTAGAGTCACAGGTATTATTGATGAACTGACATTTGCTCTGTTTCCTTGGGGAAAACAGACTCTAGGAAGTTCAAAGTACAACTTAGCTCAATGGGAGGCGGCCCATTTGTTTCTCTAGAAGTAGGTCTACTGCTCCTATTTGAAGTTTGACTTATTATTGCCAAATCATTACTTCCGGTTATGAGCATTTACTGTTAAAACTAATGAGGTGCCTCTGAAAAAATATTTTCACAACTTGCCTCTGAACACGCTGAGATGTTCTTTCTTGGAAGCTACAAACGGGGTCTTTGTGAGAGAAGCTGCCTCCTGCCCCGAGCAGGTATGCCCATCCAGCTCCATGCTGACAGGAGCACTGGCCCTTCCACCAAGGGAGACCATCTGCCTTCTGGGCCAGAAATGAGTCTCCTGGAAGGGCAAAGCCAGTAGGCAACTCCTTTGCTTGGATGGGGAGAGAGTTTTTTCGCTGTTCTCAGGAAACTCAGTCACTGCTGCAGTTCCCGGGGAAAGGGGGAGTAGTCACATCAAGTTGGGCTGGCCCTCTTAGAACTTCTTGCCAACTGAAGATGCTTTCTAGCTCTCTATTCCCCAGGTTTGCCCAGGGGTGTCCACTCCACTAT